>NC_141536.1:38789998-39103748 GCF_021556685.1 Rattus norvegicus
ACACACGCAGATCCATCCCACATGCAGTCATCAAACTCAGTCACTATTGAAGATACCAATAAGTGCTTGCTGACAGGAGCCTGGTATAGCTGTCTCTTGAGAGACTCTGCCAGAGTTTGACAAATACAGAGGAGGATGCTCACACCTAACTATTGGACCAGAACCCCCATATCTTCTAGGAATTAATCCACCAACCAAAGAGTACACATGGAGCAACCAATGCCTCTAGCCACATATGTAGCAGAGGATGGCCCTTGCTGGTCATCACTGGGAGGAGAGGACCTTGGTCCTGTGAAGGCTCGATTCCCCAGTGTAGGGGAATGCCAGAGCAGGTAGGTGGGATGGGTGGGTGGGGGCTCAACCTCATAGAAGCAGTGGGAGGGAGGATGGGATATAAGGTTTCAGGAGGGGGAACTAGGAAAGGGGATACCATTTGAAATGTAAATAAATAAGATATCCAAGAAAAAAAAAGAAAAGGAAACCTCAATTTACATGAGAAGGGAAACATTCTCTTCCACTATTAGGATTATTATGAAAATGATGGTTTGAATAGATACATGTTGAATGGTGTATCTATCACTGTGTTCATCTGCCTAAAATAGTTTCCCTTGAACTAAGAAAGCATTCATCTGAAAAATGCTTCTATGTAATCCTGTTATGTACCTATCATGTTATATCCATATGTGCTTAATAGTTGCTCTCATCTTAATACAAGTAAGGGGCAGATTTGAAGAGGGAACATCAGTTTAGGAATTGTCTTTACCACATTGACCTATTATTGTGTCTGTAGGGTATTTTTTTAAATTAATGTTCAGTGTGGGATGGTTCAGTCTACTGTGGGGCAGAACCACCACTGTATAGTTTGTTTTGAGCTGCTAAGAAAGCAAGCTCTGCAAGTACCAGTCTTCCATGACCTGGGCTTCAATTCCTGGTCCAGGTTGCTACATTGGCTTCCCTCAATAACAGTAATCTGATATTATAGACCTAGAAATTTAAACTATTACTTCCCATACCCTGTAGTTTGAATATGCTTTCAATTTGCTCAAAGGAAGATCCCCTGGGCACTAAATCACTGTTGAGAATTAGCAAAAATGTTGAAAGCAGTTTCATGAATTAGGTACAGGTCTAGAGATTTTTTTTGACAGTTCTTGTGAAAAGATTCTTATAAAATTCTGAGAGAGCATGCACTCCCTGTCTAAATACGAGATAATCAATTACCTAGCATGATCAATACTATCTGTTACACTTGCCAAAAACCCAACAAATAGGACTACTTAACTGTACATATTAAGTTTCACAAATTGTGAACTAACTACATAGTTTTTCTTCTTGTGTACTGTATCTTGATTGTTATCATAATAATGAAACACTGGCTAGTAACTATGGTCCAAATTTTTCATAATAGAAAAGTTTGCATGAGATCAAATCAAATGCCGGAAATCAAAACGTTAAAACACAGAAAAGAAAAAAACATAAAATATAAAATAAGAGCAGGAAAATGCTGGGTTGATCATATGGTTGCAAAGCAGCATACATGGTTATTTTTAACACAAAAACTTAAACTTCATATTACATGTTTATATTTTAGAAAGATGGATCTCATATTCAGCAATAAGACATTTACTAGACTGTAAAGCTGGTTGGTGAGCTGACCAAAGCTCATATGTGTTTTTAAGGGATTAATAAACAATTCTACAAGCAGGTTTTTCTAAAGTGAGTGTTCTAAAGAGAGGGAGGCTGGCACCTACTGTCGGGAAGATGATACTCAATGTTTAATAGAACCCTGAGAGGATTAAGATTGTCTTGATCAATTAAACCATGGAGTCCGAAAGAAAACACAACCAAAAAAATGAAAACGTTGGACTTAATGCATCTGAAAATTATGGTCTAATGATCCAAAAATCAACTAATTTGAAAGGATCTCAATTGAAATGTATTATATATTGCAATAGTTGGGCTTAATTGTCGAATTGACAGGATGTAGAATCACCGGGGAAGAGAGACTCAGTGACTAACAGATTGTCACCATTGGTTGGCTTGTGGCCATGTCTGTGGAGGCTTGTCTTAGTCATTTTAACAGGTGTGGGAAGACCCAACATACTGATCAAAATCCTTCCCAATACTGTGATATTTGGACTTCATAAGAGTGTGAAAATCAAGTTGAACACAAACAATCAAGGTATCATTAATACCTTAATTTCTTTTACTGTGGCTATGATGTGACTTTCTAGTTCAAGGCGCTGTCATAATTTCTCCTCATTAATGGGAAATAACTTGGAAGTATAAGCTGAAACACACCCTTTCTTTCTATAGTTGTGTGCTGTCAGGGTATTTTTCTCAACAAAAGAAATGATGGTAGGACACCTGTGTCAACATGTTTCTATCTACAATATCACATTCTAAACTTCTTTTACAGAGCTATAAGTACCTGCTTAAACTTAATTTTCTTGTGGTAAGGGTCCTTCCAGAATAAAGGGAAGGAGATGTGGTATAGGTGACATTGCAGTGACATAGAGCACCCAATTGGAAAAAGTGTGGAGACAAAGGGACCTAAGTGCAAAAAGGAATTAAAGGAAGGTTTATAAGGCAAAGCACTGCTGTTTTAAGAGATGAGCTTTTGAATGTGAACCCAGAGCCAGTTCTGGCACTAATTAAATGAGGCTTACTGGCTGAAAGCTTTAGTGTTCCATTTCTCTGTTGGACCAAACATATTTCCACCTTCAATGACAATCTTGACTGTCTTTTTAGCTTCTCACTTTAGTTGGTGGTGATACTTTTGTTTTACAGATTTTCAACTTTTGTTTATGCATTGACACACTCAGGGATAGCATGTCCTCCATATATTTAGTTTTTTTTTTTTTCTTTTATGTCATCTCATTCCTCTAGAAGAAACACGAAACAACACTAGCAAAAACATATACAAAAGAAAAATATTCTGGAGGACTATTGGGTAGTATTTTTGTTTTGTTTTGTTTTGTTTTGTGATGGTTTGACTATTCCTGGCCTAGGGAGGGGCATTATGAGAAGGTGTAGCCTTGTTTGAATAGGTGTGGCCTTGCAAGTGTGGGCTTTAAGACCTTTATCCTAGCTCCCTGGAAGCCAGTTTTCTGCTATTTGCCTTCAGAACGAAATGTAGAACTCAGCGACTCCTACACCATGCCTGCCTAAACACTGCCATGTGCTAGCCTTGATGATATTGAACTGAACCTCTGAACCTGTAAGCCAGCCCCAATTAAGTATTTTCCTTGTTGTATTGGTCATGATGCCTTTTCACAGCATTAAAATCCTAAGACAGTCTTCTTCCTTGAACTTAGTATAGCATCTAGTTCCTAAGGCTGAAGCACCCATCTTGAACTGAGGAAGTAAAAAGGCAAGTGATGAAAGAGCAAGCCCTGTAGGTGTAGGGTAGAAAATTGAAAAGTGAGAAACTAGGATTTAAGACAGTTGTGCCGCCATGTTTATCACATCACTATTCAGAAGAGTGAAGACAGAGAATCACCCTATGTTTAGTGATGGGTAAAAGGATAAAGAACATTCATATTTGAATGTTACCAAGACATAAAAATTCAGTCTTGTTTTTTATGACAACATGGATAGAACTGGAAGTCGTTACATAAATTTCAAGCATAGAAACAAATAATATTTTCACATGTAGAAATAAAATTTGAAAAAAAAAAGCTCAGATAAAATAGTGATTAATGGATCATGAGAAGGGTGATCAGGAAGAACCAGAGAAAGTAGTTAATGAGCATAGGGATGCGGCTGGACAATTGAAGAGAAAGGATAACAATAATGTCTTTTTATATCCTATGACACAAAGAAATAACAGTAGAATATTTAAAAAACATAGTACACAGTATATTGATGTTCTCAAGATAAAAAATGACAAGTATTTTAGGTATTAAATATATAAATGCCCCGATTAATCATCAGATTGCTAAACAGAATGAATATACATATGTTTATATATATAATGATATACAAATGTGCTATTTAATGATATATAATATGAATTTTTATTATTAATAATTTTATATCACTAGTAGTTACTAATTACTGTGCATTATTTAAAATATATATTTTGTGTGAGTTATTATTATTAATTAATCATGTAATTACACTAATGTGATTATTTGTAATGTAATGTGCTATAATTAATTTTGTGAATGTGATTCCATTAATGTGATTAATGTAATTAATATGTGTTTATATATGGTTATTATATATTAATTAATATAAAGTAATGTATAATATATTTAGTATATATGTGTGTGTGGTTTGTGTGTGTGTGTGTGTGTGTGTGTGTGTGTGGGTCCACAAGATTCATCTGTACGTCATAATATTTTAAAGAGCTTGGAACTTTAGTAATATCATAGGCCCTCAGAATAGCCTATTTATAGCCTACTTTTATGTGGGGCAAATTTTCTTTTTTGACTAATCCAATGTTAGATAATTATCATTGTTCTTGTAAGAGAAAACATTCTATTTAATATTAGTTTCCAATATAAAGAACTAGGACAAATTGAGAAAGAAATGCAAATGACATAAAGGAGTTATGTGAGATCATGTATTCAGAACATATTTCTTTTTCCAAAATGTACAAACTTATAGAGATTCCATTATCTTGAAATTTCTGACATGTGTGTCTCTGTTCCATGTTGGACTGTGAGTTCCTAGAGTTTAGTGCTATGTGCTATTTATCTTGCGTCCCCTCCACCTCGACTCTCATTCTTTACAAGTGTTGTTTGTCAGTGAGTGTTAACTAAGCGAAGTGATGTTAAAGGTCAGTACTGAGTAATTTGGGGAAAGTTGGATGAGGTGGGAAGGAGACATAGAGATAAGAATGTGAGTGAATGAAACAGGTTTCTAAAATAAAAAACAAAACTTTTAAAATTAAATTAAGTATTCTCTTAAATTAATTTCTGTACTATTACTGTGATATCGTGAACAGTTGAATTATTAGGAGTGTGTTATTAATTTATCAAGAATTTGGTCAGATTAAAAATATAATATCTTTAATTTCTTATTTCTTCAGGGTAAATATGTGGTATGTATGAATAATTCACTAGAATAATATTCTTTATTTTGTTTATGGGAACTAACTTTTCAAAGCTGTTCTGTGTCCTTCGTTATCAGTGACATTTCTGGCTGTGCCTCATTCTCTTTCACCTCAGTAATAGAAACATCACATCGGCTTGTCTCATTTGTCTCACAAGGACAATCCTGTGCATGGATAGGGGAGTTAAAAATAATTATCTCTGCTTGAAATTTAGGATAAGCAGCAAAGTCATCAGTCTCTTATACAACAGTCTTTCAGAACTGTCAACTTTCACTCAAGGGATTTAACATATCTGCAAGGCTTTTGCAGATCACATATTTTCTCCACAGCTAAAGATGTTTCATGCATGTGCAAGGAAAAAGGAAATCCACCAAGGGTGTGAACTCAAGTGTTGTCATATGCTAAAGTCATGTGAATTCTTATTTAGCATTGCAATTGATTTACACTTAGAGCTGTCAGGGATTTATCATGCAATGCTTGAGGGCAATAGACACTTGTACTTTTAGGGAGGATTTGGCTGATACAATTCTCTGAATGTTACTGGCTGGTTAACTCAAAGATTTCCAAATATGAGTACTTGATTACACCGAATAAAATTCTGTTGGCATAAAGGAAGGTGTTTACTTAATCAAACTCTGAAATTACAGTAAATTGTCTGTCAAGTTGACATTGTCCAACACAGAGAATGAGACATTTTAAATTTGAATGTAAAGACTTTTATATCCATCACTACAGAACTAATGGTTATCTAGAAATCAGGTTCATAGAACTTCTTTTCTCTCGGAGAATGTTACTTTCATCCTAGGTGCTTGTTAAGGTGAGTCATTGCAGTAAACATTCATCTGATTAGCAACTTCATCATCTTGGTCCACAAGGGGTTCTATGACATGAGAATTTGGTGTAAGAGCTTAAGTGAGTACTTCTTCATCTTTTTTGAAAAGACTAATGTAATTCTGTTTCTCAGACAATTTATGTTTATCTTTTAATATCTCTCAACTACATACATCTAAAAAACAATAGGAAAATTCTCTCTCTTTCTCTCTCCATATATATAATATTTTATAATATATATAGTAAAGTAATTTAATATTATAAGTTATGTGACTCAATTATATGCATTTCATTATTTCAAATATTTATACTAAGGTGTTAATCTTCCAAATCTTTAGTATATCAGAAATACACAGCCAGGACTCATTTAAAAGGATATTTAAATTATGACTGTAGATGATTTCAAAGCATTTGTTTTTTACTTTTTAAAATTTAATTTTATTTTTTTACAGTTCAGTCATTAACCCCCTCCAGGTCCACCTTTCCACAGTTCCTCATCCCACTCCTCCTTCCCTGTTTCCAAGAGGATGTCCCTATCCCACTCCTCCCCCAAACCAGGCCTCTCTACTCCCTCAAATCTCTCAAGGGTCAAGCACAACTTCTTCCACTGAGGGCAGATCAGGCAATCCTCTGCTGCATATGTGTCAAGGTCCTCAGACAAACTCATACATACTGCCTAGTAGGTAGCTCAGTCTGTGAGGGATTTCAGGGGTCCAGGTTAGTTGAGGCTGCTGGTCTTCCTATGGGGTCACCCTCCTCCTCAGCTTCTTCCAGACTTTCTCTAATTCAACCATAATGATCTTTGACTTGAGTCCATTGATTTGGTGTATCTTCTTCTGTGTCTGTCAGCTGCTTGTTGGGCCTCTCAGAGAACAGCCATGCTAGGCTCCTGTCTATAATCACACCATGGTATCAGTAATAGTGTCCTTAGAGCCTCCCCTTGAGATAGCTCCCAAGTTGGTCCAGCCACTGGATTGCCTTTCCCTCAGTCTTCAGTTTTGTCCCTGCAGTTGTTTTAGACAGGAACAATTCTGGGTCAGAGTTTTTGACTGTGAAATGGCAACCCCCATCCCTCCACTTGATGACCTGTCTTTCTACTGGAGGTGGACTCTGCAAGTTTCTTCTCCCCACTGTTGAGCATTTCATATTTTATAATGATGGAATCATTGTTGTAATATTGGCATTGCCATCAACAAATATCAATTAAACCGAAGAGAATTAAAAGCCCATTATACATATGTTAAGGTGGGTGATATTGAAAAAGGTTTAAGGGCAATTTACCAGAGAATGAACACTCAAATAATAAATCACAATAACAATGAAAGTGCCACATGCAAAAAGAAAACAAAGAATTTTAATTCGTATTCATGTCTTCACATTTTTTGAGAAATATGATAAAAATTACACATAAAAAACCAACAAAATTAAATGATGTATACTAAAAGAAAAACCTTTGTGATAGCCATTAAAAAAAGATTTCTTAGATATTATACTAAGTATACATCCATAAAATTGATGGAGTAATAAAGACATTCCAAACTAAACACAATTAAAGAGAATTATGCAGCTTAAAATGTTTAAAGGAATCCTGCACTGGGAAGGAAGGAGCATTAGCCCAAAAGTTCAAATAAGCCAAGATACAATCCACAGACTACAGCTCAAGAAGCTCAAGAAGGATGACCAAAGTGCAGATACTTTAGTCCTTCTTAAAAAGGGGAACAAAAATATTCATAGGAGGGGATATAGAGGCAAAGTTTGGAGCAGAGACTGAAGGAACGACCACTCAGAGCCTGCCCCATATGTGGCCGATATATATACAGCCACGAAAACTAGATAAGATTGATGAAGCTAAGAAGTGCATGCTGACAGGATCCGGATATAGGTATCTCCTGAGAGACACAGCCAGAGCATGTCAAATACAGAGGCGAACACTAGCAGCAAACCATTGAACTGAGAACAGGATTCCCGTTGGAGGAATTAGAGAAAGGATTGAAAGAGCTAAAGGGACTTGCAACCCCATAAGAACAACAATGCCAACCAACCAGAGGTCCCAGGGACTAAACCACTACCCAAAGACTATATATGGACTGACCCATGGCTCCAACCTCATATGTAACAGAGGATGGCCTTGTTGGACACCAAAGGAAGAAGAAATCCTTGGTCCTGCCAAGGCTGGACCCCCAGCGTAGGGGAACGTTGGGGAGGCAGGAAAGGGGTGTGGATGGGGAGGGGAACAGCTTTATGGAAGAAAGGGAGAGGGAGGAGATAGGGAGTTTATGGACAGGAAACTGGGAAAGGGAATAACATTTGAAATTTAAATTTAAAAAAATTCAATAAAAAAGAAAAAATTAAAAAGAAGTCTATGATCATCCTCACTTTTATACTGAGTTTAAGATCAACCTGACTCTGTCTTGAAGAACAAAACAAATAATAGAATAAAAAAATTAGATAATAAAACCACTCTATTTAAAAAAAAAGGAAGGAGCACTACAAATAAAGTAATAATTAAAATGATAGGAGTAAATGATCTACTGAGACCTCAGAAAGAATTGTTTGAAGTTTGCAATGTCAGCAAAACACAATATGAACAGGGTGGGAAAAATGAATGAGGAACATTTAAGATAACCAAGGAATCAGCAAATATCAATTTAAAATAACCCTACATGTAAATAGCCTTAATTCTTCAACTAAAGCATGAGAAGAGGAAGTTAATCTTATTGAAGAAGATGATGCAATGACTTGTTCTTTGCAGGAAATATACCTCTAAAGGAAGTGTATACTGAAAAGAAAGAGAGAACATCAGTCAGTCAAGGTAAAGTCAAAACCCAACAGGACTGGCTGCACTTATATCTACCAAAGTAATTTTGGCCTACAACAAAGAAAAAGACATTACCATCACTACATATTAACGAATGGAATATTCCAGCAAGGCTGGTAGCTAAAAGTATAGAGAGTCACCCCGATAGCTAAAAGTATATAGAACTCCATTCATTTAGCTTTTGAGTTTTATATGTGACCTGAACTTCTGTGACCATTAATTCAGTCAAGCTAGCAGTATATATTCCAAAACTTAGCACTCTGGCCTCTGACAGCTGCAGAAATAAGAACTCCAGAAACAAAGAAGCCTATAGTTCCCCATATTGCTGTAATCATTTACCTAGTGCTGCCAACATATTTCTTGAAATATTTTACTTGCTATGTTATTTGGCTATAAAACTCGTGCAATCTCTTTCACTTTGTAGCATTTCATTCATATTAATTGAATTTACTTATATCTAGTTAAGAATAAGTCCGTCATTTCTTTTTAAATGTATATTTTTCTCATTGGTTTTAAAACAGCATTGTTTCATTATGGCCAGAGTAGGGATGCTCAATATCTTCCAAATTTAATTATACTTTTTATATTAAAACATTTAATATTCTAAGAAATCTATTAGTGACATAAATTATAAAGGTTTCTATAACAAGGCTTAGCAAGGCTATGGAGGAGACAAACCGCTGCAGTCTTCTGGTAGAAATGTATACAATTCAATCGCATTGTAAACAACTGTAAACAACTCCTTTAAATGGTTATATGTAAAGCTGGGCCATTCCACTTCTACTTGTTCAACAAAGAGAAATAAAAACACTTAGGCCTGCAGAGTTCTGTGCAAAAGATTCATGGGAGTTCGCTTGTAAGAGTCCTGCTGGCCAAGAGTAAGTCAGTGAAGATAAGAACCAAGAAAAATGGTGCCTTACTTTAGGTTGCTATTGCTATAATAAAACACCTTGACTAAAAGCAATTTGGGGAGGAACAGTTTTATTTGACTTATGTTTCCACAGCCACAGTCCATCACTTCAGAGAGTCAGAGCAGGATCTCAAACAGGTGCAGAACCTGGAGGCAGGAGCGGACGCAGAGGGCATCAAAGAGTGCTGTTTCCTGCCTTGCTCCTATTGTGTGCTCAGCCTGTTTCATATGGAACCCAGAAACATAGCCCAGAGATGACACCACCCAGAGTGGGCTGGGCCACATCAATCACTAATTTAGAATATGTCTTCCAGACTGATCTTATAACGCATTTTTTCTCAACTGGGGTTTCCTCTTCTCTAGATATCACTAGTCTGTGTTAAACTGACATAAAATTAGCCAACACAGTTGCTTAGATTGGATTTTTGGAAAGGTGCTGAATACAGTTTAAATTCATCTCCTTTTATCTGGATGTTTGCTCTTTTGTGGCAGATTTTCATGAATATTCTGAATAATAATGATTGTCTCATTTTCCCATGTATTAAAATAGTCACACAATAATAAGGAAACCCCCACTTTCATCTGGCTTGAAGTATCGCCTCCCTCCTATCTCAGGTTTCATTAAGCTTGTCACTTACAAAGGAAGACCCAACAATGTGGGCCTCAATGTTGCTATTTTTCTTACTACTAGCCATCTCCAAGCCATCTTCCAGCACAGCTGTATAAAAGCAGGCTTGAACCAATATAATTTGACTGTTATCTAAATTTGTCTGTGTCTTTCTTTGTTATTTCTATATGCTTCTCTTTCTTTGGGATGTTTACTAAATGATCCACCCTGTTTCTATCCTTGCCTTTAGTAGCCTGATGACCTCCTTGGTCCCTGGTTTCTATGGATGGATACTCTTCACAATCTAGTCCTAATTATGTAATAAAGATGTGTGTGTATGTGTGTATGGGGTGGGTGTAATACTTAGCACCAGCTCACTTGTGTAGGCAACCCACTTCACTCTTCTATTAAAAAAGTATTACTGTTTTCCCACCAGTTGGGAGGTGATTGTTTCTACTGTAGACTTCTTATTTCCCTTTGCCACAAGGCAACATCAGCTAAAGTATAATCCAGGGAAACAGGTTATAGTTAGTGTTTGTTGTGGCTGCCCTAGGACTTCAAACAACACACTCTAGGTACTACCCAGAATTTACTAGAGTACCACTCCACTTAAATAAGGAAGTAATAGCACCTTTTCCCTCTGAATAAAAGGGCAATGTAAAAACACTGGATGCTGTCAGTTTCTACAAAGTATGTTTCTTCCAGGAAATCCGAAGCATCCCTTTAAATCACCTGGAGGTGGAGATAAGGCTCATGTTAAACATTGCTCTAGAAATGTTTAGTGAATATGTATTTTCTTCTTCATGTACCTTACCCATAAGTCCCAAATACTACCTCCTGCTACAGATGGTAAAGTATTTAACAAAATCAAAGAACTCAGCAAAAAATATAAAGATTGTGTCTTTGTAGTTTTAATGTCCTAGTAAGAAAACAATGATCATTATATCAGATCAAAAATTATGTCCTAAAATAATCTTAGTCCTGATAAAACGAAGTATTAAATACTGATTACTAGGAAGAAATTTATTTTTGAGTCAGGAAAAAGAGATGGAAAGAAAGGAAAAGATTGAATATGGGAAGTGACATACCACAATGATTGCTAATTTAGGCAGTATGTTTTGAATGAGTGGGAGAATGAACCAATTGTTTTCATTTACAAGCTAATCTTGGAAAGTAGAGACACCAACCTCTATAATAATAATTTCCATTAATTTGCACATAGCCTTTTAATTTGTACTGTAATGCAACAATCAACCTTATTGTAGACAAGATATAATAAATGTAATAATATATTTATAATATACATTCTATGTTATAGTTTATGTGCTGTGTATAGTCACCATGTATATTTAATAATAAGAAATTAATATATAAGAAAAAAGAATCTGTTATTAGAAAAATATATTTATGCCCAATACAAAGTCATTATTTATATGTATGTTTGCTATTCTTATATATAAGTGGTTATATATTTTGCACATTTTTCCCATATATTGATTCCATCTTGATTAAACATTATAGAAACAATACTTAATATTTTTCATATAGAAAAGTGTTCTGATTGCTGTCCTTCATATCTAATATATACAAAAGCTGGCTAAATTTACTTTTATTTCTAGTCCAAACAAAAACAATTCATATTTCAGTTATTAAGAGCTCCCATTATATATTCTTAGGAGCCACCTTCAAATAAGTAAAACTGAGTAGATAAAGCTTATTAAAATATGTGACATGATACCCAAACAGCACCTGTAATATAATTTTCAGTTAATAAGTTACATGATAATACTGTGGACTGAGAAACTACATAGTATATTTTAATATCTCTTGTTAATAAATGAAATCAAGCAGATAATTGTTAAACAAGTCACCAGTGACAAGCATTTTTATTTGCGTAACTAATTGGTCTTACAAATGTCATAAAGCATTTGGGTTGACTTGACCAATGAACATAAAGAAGCACAAGTAGAATTGGTTTACTGTGTGAATGCTTTCTAATAGTGAACATACCAATCCTGGAGTTTCATTTAAATTTCTATTAAGTTAAATTAATATAATTATTTCTTTTACAGGTATAAATTTAGTTTTTGCAATATCTTTAATTCCTTCACCAAAACACTGAATATTATAATCTTTATTCAGCATTCATCTTTCACTTTTTCTTTAATAGTCCATCCACCATTTCTTCTTCATGTTAACTATTAGAGTTTATCTACTTTTCAATCATGCTTTCTTTCAAAGCATTTTCTGATTAGTAGGTTTTTGTTTGTTGGATTATTTCTGTGTGTGTGTGTGTGTGTGTGTGTGTGTGTGTGTGTGTTTTGTTGTTTTTGATTTTTTAGTTAGCTATACAGTTGTACATATGTGTAAACAATTTTCAGGAATCTCAGGTAACTATTGTTATGTAATAGCATTTAAACAAAATCTGATGTAATACTAGAACAACCTTTGTACATAGATTGGTAAGAGGAATAGTGGCTTGAAGGATGCTTTGAACCCAACTGCTTCCAATGAGCTAATATATCAGGGCATGAGGAGAAGACCACACATATCAACTTGATCAAAGCATTTCTTCATGAAACTCTTACCCAGAAAAAAAAAACATATGAGTCAATTAACCTAAGAAAGTTCTTTTATGTTGTTTAATCACTTGAGTAATAACTAACTAAACACACAATTAATAGATTAATCCTCGAGTAAGCAAAGGAGATGTCTCTCTAAAATCCAGAAGTATTTTTCAGAAAGGATGTCCTTCATCTAGGTACCATTAAGGCTACTACAAGATACTCATTCTTTCTAGAATTGCTTTAATAAACTTTGCTTTTGTATCACCTGCCATCTTATGATCTATTTCAGCAGAAAAAAGCAATTGATAACACATAGCATAGTCTTTTGATGGACAGGACAGTATGTTCTGCTGTGCTATCTTAGCACAGATTACTTCACGAAATACACACTCTTTGTTTTTCCTGCCATTGTCACAGTCTTCAGAAATATACAGTTAGTCTCTACCATGCTGCAGCACCACTGGATAAACATTCTGTCTCTAAAACTATTCTCATGTTTAGTGCTTGTGATTATGCCGAATTATAAGCTGCAGTCTCCACTTAGAATAATTTTCCATCTCTGATTTATCTTTCTAGAAACTACTGCCTAAATTTAGGTCATTTAAATAATGATTTCTAGTAAATGGTTCTGTAAGAAGTTATAACTGAGTTCTCTGAAAGCAAATATTTCTATCTATGCTCAACCTTGACTGTCCTGCAATTGTGTTTACTTCATGAACACTCTGACACATGCCATTCCAAAAAAAAAAACAAAAAACAAAAAAAAAAAACATTCTACTGTGGCTGACTTCTTGTGGCAGGCTTGACTACGTTTACTATTTATGAGATTTCATTGGAATCTTCCTAAATCTCAGTGCTTGAAACAATAAGCCATTTAAGAGCAAAATTTCACACCTGTCAAGTTCAAAGATCAGCAGACACTGAGAGCACAATGGGATTGCTTATAATCTCTGAGTATACTCTGTGATGATCAAAATGACTTTCAAATAAACTTACAAAGTTTTTATGGTTCATGTGGCATGAAATTATTACAGAAATGGGTGGGTTTTAAGACACGAGAAATTCCCCACCTTTAATGAGGATAATCACAAATTACACACGACATTGGGTTTTAATACACTAACACTTTGCTATATACACTAGTGTAATGTTGAGCAATGAAAGTGAAAAGAAAGATAAAGTAATAAAATTTGAGGGAAATAAATGGAAGGTGGGGAAATAGCAATGCACCAGGACTCATGGCACTGGAGAAGGAGTGGAGAGTTCTCCATCCATATTGACAGACCACAGAAAGAGACACCTACAGTTTCTCTTCAAATGTACATTCTCTACTTTTTTGTTCAACTTTTTTTTCATTATACCCTATTAAAATGACCATTAATAACAACAATAAAATGTCCTTGGCCAATTCTATTCATTACAAATTCCAGTGTTTAGATTGAGGAAGAATGTTTTTTGCGAAAATATCACATGAATGGTCTCTAACCTCTCATAATCTACATTGTTCTCACCAATAATGTCTTCCATGTTCCTGCAAGTATGGGCCATCAAAACCGACTTAAAACATTCAACTGCTTTTCTAATTTAAAGTCTCATAAAGCAAGGTCATGGTCAGGCCTGTCATGGAGCTACCCCACTCTTAGAAGTAACAACTTCTGTCTTAGTCAGTGCTTTCTTACTATAAAGAAAAACCATGACCATGACAACTCTTATAAACATAGCATTTAATTTGGGCTTTCTTAGAGTTTCAGAAATTTAGTCTGTTATCATTATAAGGAGCATGGCAGAATGTAGACAAACATGGTGTTGAAGAAATAGCAGAGATCCCAGAAAGCAGACAGACACTGAGTCTGGCTTGGGCATTTAGAATGTCACATCCTATGCCCACTGGCACACTTCCTTCAACAAAGCTACATCTCTACCTTCTAATTCATCTCAAGTATTGCTACTTATTGATAACTAAACATTCAAGTATAAGAGCTAATGTGGGCCATTCTTATTCATAGCACTGCACATGGGTCTATCAATCTTTCATTATTTCCTTTGTTTTTTTCAGTAGCCTAACATTTCACCCAATTTATTTTTTAACATTTTTGGTTCGGTTTATTTCTATGCAAGTTTTTTTTTTTATTAACTTGAGTATTTCTTATATACATTTCAAGTGTTATTCCCTTTCCCGGTTTCCGGGCAAACATCCCCCTCCCCCCTCCCCTTCCTTATGGGTGTCCCCCTCCCAACCCTCCCCCCATTGCCGCCCTCCCCCCATAGTCTAGTTCACTGGGGGTTCAGTCTTAGCAGGACCCAAGGCTTCCCCTTCCACTGGTGCTCTTACTAGGATATTCATTGCTACCTATGGGGTCAGAGTCCAGGGTCAGTCCATGTATAGTATTTAGTTAGTGGCTTAGTCCCTGGAAGCTCTGGTTGCTTAACATTGTTGTACTTTTGGGGTCTCGAGCCCCTTCAAGCTCTTCCAGTTCTTTCTCTGATTCCTTCAACAGGGGACCTATTCTCAGTTCAGTGGTTTGCTGCTGGCATTCGCCTCTGTATTTGCTGTATTCTGGCTGTGTCTCTCAGGAGCGATCTACATCCGGCTCCTGTCGGTCTGCACTTCTTTGCTTCATCCATCTTGTCCAATTGGGTGGCTGTATATGTATGGGCCACCTGTGGGGCAGGCTCTGAATGGGTGTTCCTTCAGTCTCTGTTTTAATCTTTGCCTCTCCCTTCCCAGCCAAGGGTATTCTTTTTCCTCATTTAAAGAAGGAGTGAAGCATTCACATTTTGATCATCCGTCTTGAGTTTCGTTTGTTCTAGGGATCTAGGGTAATTCAAGCATTTGGGCTAATAGCCACTTATCAATGAGTGCATACCATGTATGTCTTTCTGTGATTGGGTTAGCTCACTCAGGATGATATTTTCCAGTTCCAACCATTTGCCTACGAATTTCATAAACTCGTTGTTTTTGATAGCTGAGTAATATTCCATTGTGTAGATGTACCACATTTTCTGTATCCATTCCTCTGTTGAAGGGCATCTGGGTTCTTTCCATTTTCTGGCTATTATAAATAAGGCTGCGATGAACATAGTGGAGCACGTGTCTCTTTTATATGTTGAGGCATTTTTGGGTATATGCCCAAGAGAGGTATAGCTGGATCCTCAGGCAGTTCAATGTCCAATTTTCTGAGGAACCTCCAGACTGATTTCCAGAATGGTTTTACCAGTCTGCAATCCCACCAACAATGGAGGAGTGTTCCTCTTTCTCCACATCCTCGCCAGCATCTGCTGTCACCTGAGTTTTTGATCTTAGCCATTCTCACTGGTGTGAGGTGAAATCTCAGGGTTGTTTTGATTTGCATTTCCCTTATGACTAAAGATGTTGAACATTTCTTTAGGTGTTTCTCAGCCATTCGGCATTCCTCAGCTGTGAATTCTTTGTTTAGCTCTGAACCCCATTTTTTAATAGGGTTATTTGTTTCCCTGCGGTCTAACTTCTTGAGTTCTTTGTATATTTTGGATATAAGGCCTCTATCTGTTGTAGGATTGGTAAAGATCTTTTCCCAATCTGTTGGTTGCCGTTTTGTCCTAACCACAGTGTCCTTTGCCTTACAGAAGCTTTGCAGTTTTATGAGATCCCATTTGTCGATTCTTGATCTTAGAGCATAAGCCATTGGTGTTTTGTTCAGGAAATTTTTTCCAGTGCCCATGTGTTCCAGATGCTTCCCTAGTTTTTCTTCTATTAGTTTGAGTGTGTCTGGTTTGATGTGGAGGTCCTTGATCCACTTGGACTTAAGTTTTGTACAGGGTGATAAGCATGGATCGATCTGCATTCTTCTACATGTTGCCCTCCAGTTGAACCAGCACCATTTGCTGAAAATGCTATCTTTTTTCCATTGGATGGTTTTGGCTCCTTTGTCAAAAATCAAGTGACCATAGGTGTGTGGGTTCATTTCTGGGTCTTCAATTCTATTCCATTGGTCTATCTGTCTGTCTCTGTACCAATACCATGCAGTTTTTATCACTATTGCTCTGTAATACTGCTTGAGTTCAGGGATAGTGATTCCCCCTGAAGTCCTTTTATTGTTGAGGATAGCTTTAGCTATCCTGGGTTTTTTGTTATTCCAGATGAATTTGCAAATTGTTCTGTCTAACTCTTTGAAGAATTGGATTGGTATTTTGATGGGGATTGCATTGAATCTGTAGATTGCTTTTGGTAAAATGGCCATTTTTACTAAATTAATCCTGCCAATCCATGAGCATGGGAGATCTTTCCATCTTCTGAGGTCTTCTTCAATTTCTTTCCTCAGTGTCTTGAAGTTCTTATTGTACAGATCTTTTACTTGCTTGGTTAAAGTCACACCGAGGTACTTTATATTATTTGGGTCTATTATGAAGGGTGTCGTTTCCCTAATTTCTTTCTCGGCTTGTTTCTCTTTTGTATAGAGGAAGGCAACTGATTTATTTGAGTTAATTTTATACCCAGCCACTTTGCTGAAGTTGTTTATCAGCTTTAATAGTTCTCTGGTGGAACTTTTGGGATCACTTAAATATACTATCATATCATCTGCAAATAGTGATATTTTGACTTCTTCTTTTCCGATCTGTATCCCCTTGACCTCCTTTTGTTGTCTGATTGCTCTGGCTAGAACTTCAAGAACTATATTGAATAAGTAGGGAGAGAGTGGGCAGCCTTGTCTAGTCCCTGATTTTAGTGGGATTGCTTCAAGTTTCTCTCCATTTAGTTTAATGTTAGCAATTGGTTTGCTGTATATGGCTTTTACTATGTTTAGGTATGGGCCTTGAATTCCTATGCTTTCCAGGACTTTTATCATGAAGGGGTGTTGAATTTTGTCAAATGCTTTCTCAGCATCTAATGAAATGATCATGTGGTTCTGTTCTTTCAGTTTGTTTATATAATGGATCACGTTGATGGTTTTCCGTATATTAAACCATCCCTGCATGCCTGGGATGAAGCCTACTTGATCATGGTGGATGATTGTTTTGCTGTGCTCTTGAATTCGGTTTGCCAGAATTTTATTGAGTATTTTTGCGTCGATATTCATAAGGGAAATTGGTCTGAAGTTCTCTTTCTTTGTTGTGTCTTTGTGTGGTTTAGGTATAAGAGTAATTGTGGCTTCGTAGAAGGAATTCGGTAGTGCTCCATCTGTTTCAATTTTGTGGAATAGTTTGGATAATATTGGTATGAGGTCTTCTATGAAGGTTTGATAGAATTCTGCACTAAACCCGTCTGGACCTGGGCTCTTTTTGGTTGGGAGACCTTTAATGACTGCTTCTATTTCCTTAGGAGTTATGGGGTTGTTTAACTGGTTTATCTGTTCCTGATTTAACTTCGATACCTGGTATCTGTCTAGGAAATTGTCCATTTCCTGAAGATTTTCAAGTTTTGTTGAATATAGGTTTTTATAGTAAGATCTGATGATTTTTTGAATTTCCTCTGAATCTGTAGTTATGTCTCCCTTTTCATTTCTGATTTTGTTAATTTGGACGCACTCTCTGTGTCCTCTCGTTAGTCTGGCTAAGGGTTTATCTATCTTGTTGATTTTCTCAAAGAACCAACTTTTGGTTCTGTTGATTCTTTCTATGGTCCTTTTTGTTTCTACTTGGTTGATTTCAGTTCTGAGTTTGATTATTTCCTGCCTTCTACTCCTCCTGGGTGTATTTGCTTCTTTTTGTTCTAGAGCTTTTAGGTGTGCTGTCAAGCTGCTGACATATGCTCTTTCCTGTTTCTTATTGCAGGCACTCAGCGCTATGTGTTTTCCTCTTAGCACAGCTTTCATTTTGTCCCATAAGTTTGGGTATGTTGTATCTTCATTTTCATTAAATTCTAAAAAGTTTTTAATTTCTTTCTTTATTTCTTCCTTGACCAGGTTATCATTGAGTAGAGCATTGTTCAATTTGCACGTATATGTGGGCATTCTTCCCTTATTCTTATTGAAGACCAGTTGTAGGCCGTGGTGGTCCGATAGCACGCATGGGATTATTTCTATCTTTCTGTACCTGTTGAGGCCCGTTTTTTGACCAATTATATGGTCAATTTTGGAGAAAGTACCATGAGGAGCTGAGAAGAAGGTATATCCTTTTGCTTTAGGATAGAATGTTCTATAAATATCCGTTAAGTCCATTTGGCTCATGACTTCTCTTAGTCTGTCGACATCACTGTTTAATTTCTGTTTCCATGATCTGTCCATTGATGAGAGTTGTGTGTTGAAATCTCCCACTATTATTGTGTGAGGTGCAATGTGTGCTTTGAGCTTTAGTAAGGTTTCTTTTACGTATGTAGGTGCCCTTGTATTTGGGGCATAGATATTTAGGATTGAGAGTTCATCTTGGTGGATTTTTCCTTTGATGAATATGAAGTGTCCTTCCTTATCTTTTTTGATGACTTTTAGTTGGAAATTGATTTTATTCGATATTAGAATGGCTACTCCAGCTTGCTTCTTCTGACCATTTGCTTGGAAAGTTGTTTTCCAGCCTTTCACTCTGAGGTAGTGTCTGTCTTTGTCTCTGAGGTGTGTTTCCTGTAGGCAGCAGAATGCAGGGTCCTCGTTGTGTATCCAGTTTGTTAATCTATGTCTTTTTATTGGGGAGTTGAGGCCATTGATATTGAGAGATATTAAGGAATAGTGATTATTGTTTCCCTTTATATTCATATTTGGATGTGAGGTTATGTTTGTGTGCTTTCATTCTCTTTGTTTTGTTGCCAAGACGATTAGTTTCTTGCTTCTTCTAGGGTATAGCTTGCCTCCTTATGTTGGGATTTACCATTTATTATCCTTTGTAGTGCTGGATTTGCGGAAAGATATTGTGTAAATTTGGTTTTGTCATGGAATATCTTGGTTTCTCCATCAATGTTAATTGAGAGTTTTGCTGGATACCGTAACCTGGGCTGGCATTTGGGTTCTCTTAGGGTCTGTATAACATCAGTCCAGGATCTTCTGGCCTTCATAGTTTCTGGCGAGAAGTCTGGTGTGATTCTGATAGGTCTCCCTTTATATGTTACTTGACCGTTTTTCCCTTACTGCTTTTAACATTCTTTCTTTATTTTGTGCGTTTGGTGTTTTGACAATTATGTGACGGGAGGTGTTTCTTTTTTTTTTTTTTTACTTTTAAGTTTTCAATTTCTTTTTTTTTTTTTTTTTTTTTTTTATTAACTTGAGTATTTCTTATATACATTTCGAGTGTTATTCCCTTTCCCGGTTTCCGGGCAAACATCCCCCTCCCCCTCCCCTTCCTTATGGGTGTTCCCCTCCCAACCCTCCCACCATTGCCGCCCTCCCCCCATAGACTAGTTCACTGGGGGTTCAGTCTTAGCAGGACCCAGGGCTTCCCCTTCCACTGGTGCTCTTACTAGGATATTCATTGCTACCTATGGGGTCAGAGTCCAGGGTCAGTCCATGTATAGTCTTTAGGTAGTGGCTTAGTCCCTGGAAGCTCTGGTTGCTTGGCATTGTTGTACTTTTGGGGTCTCGAGCCCCTTAAAGCTCTTCCAGTTCTTTCTCTGATTCCTTCAATAGGGGACCTATTCTCAGTTCAGTGGTTTGCTGCTGGCATTCGCCTCTGTATTTGCTGTATTCTGGCTGTGTCTCTCAGGAGCGATCTACATCCGGCTCCTGTCGGTCTGCACTTCTTTGCTTCATCCATCTAGTCCAATTGGGTGGCTGTATATGTATGGGCCAAATGTGGGACATGCTCTGAATGGGTGTTCCTTCAGTCTCTGTTTTAATCTTTGCCTCTCCCTTCCCTGCCAAGGGTATTCTTTTTCCTCATTTAAAGAAGGAGTGAAGCATTCACATTTTGATCATCCGTCTTGAGTTTCGTTTGTTCTAGGGATCTAGGGTAATTCAAGCATTTGGGCTAATAGCCACTTATCAATGAGTGCATACCATGTATGTCTTTCTGTGATTGGGTTAGTTCACTCAGGATGATATTTTCCAGTTCCAACCATTTGCCTACGAATTTCATAAACTCGTTGTTTTTGATAGCTGAGTAGTATTCCATTGTGTAGATGTACCACATTTTCTGTATCCATTCCTCTGTTGAAGGGCATCTGGGTTCTTTCCATTTTCTGGCTATTATAAATAAGGCTGCGATGAACATAGTGGAGCACGCGTCTCTTTTATATGTTGAGGCATCTTTTGGGTATATGCCCAAGAGAGGTATAGCTGGATCCTCAGGCAGTTCAATGTCCAATTTTCTGAGGAACCTCCAGACTGATTTCCAGAATGGTTTTACCAGTCTGCAATCCCACCAACAATGGAGGAGTGTTCCTCTTTCTCCACAACCTCGCCAGCATCTGCTGTCACCTGAGTTTTTGATCTTAGCCAATCGCACTTGTGTGAGGTGAAATCTCAGGGTTGTTTTGATTTGCATTTCCCTTATGACTAAAGATGTTGAACATTTCTTTAGGTGTTTCTCAGCCATTCGGCATTCCTCAGCTGTGAATTCTTTGTTTAGCTCTGAACCCCATTTTTTAATAGGGTTATTTGTTTCCCTGCGGTCTAACTTCTTGAGTTCTTTGTATATTTTGGATATAAGGCCTCTATCTGTTGTAGGATTGGTAAAGATCTTTTCCCAATCTGTTGGTTGCCGTTTTGTCCTAACCACAGTGTCCTTTGCCTTACAGAAGCTTTGCAGTTTTATGAGATCCCATTTGTCGATTCTTGATCTTAGAGCATAAGCCATTGGTGTTTTGTTCAGGAAATTTTTTCCAGTGCCCATGTGTTCCAGATGCTTCCCTAGTTTTTCTTCTATTAGTTTGAGTGTGTCTGGTTTGATGTGGAGGTCCTTGATCCACTTGGACTTAAGTTTTGTACAGGGTGATAAGCATGGATCGATCTGCATTCTTCTACATGTTGCCCTCCAGTTGAACCAGCACCATTTGCTGAAAATGCTATCTTTTTTCCATTGGATGGTTTTGGCTCCTTTGTCAAAAATCAAGTGACCATAGGTGTGTGGGTTCATTTCTGGGTCTTCAATTCTATTCCATTGGTCTATCTGTCTGTCTCTGTACCAATACCATGCAGTTTTTATCACTATTGCTCTGTAATACTGCTTGAGTTCAGGGATAGTGATTCCCCCTGAAGTCCTTTTATTGTTGAGGATAGCTTTAGCTATCCTGGGTTTTTTGTTATTCCAGATGAATTTGCAAATTGTTCTGTCTAACTCTTTGAAGAATTGGATTGGTATTTTGATGGGGATTGCATTGAATCTGTAGATTGCTTTTGGTAAAATGGCCATTTTTACTATATTAATCCTGCCAATCCATGAGCATGGGAGATCTTTCCATCTTCTGAGGTCTTCTTCAATTTCTTTCTTCAGTGACTTGAAGTTCTTATTGTACAGATCTTTTACTTGCTTGGTTAAAGTCACACCGAGGTACTTTATATTATTTGGGTCTATTATGAAGGGTGTCGTTTCCCTAATTTCTTTCTCGGCTTGTTTCTCTTTTGTATAGAGGAAGGCAACTGATTTATTTGAGTTAATTTTATACCCAGCCACTTTGCTGAAGTTGTTTATCAGCTTTAGTAGTTCTCTGGTGGAACTTTTGGGATCACTTAAATATACTATCATATCATCTGCAAATAGTGATATTTTGACCTCTTCTTTTCCGATCTGTATCCCTTTGATCTCCTTTTGTTGTCTGATTGCTCTGGCTAGAACTTCAAGAACTATATTGAATAAGTAGGGAGAGAGTGGGCAGCCTTGTCTAGTCCCTGATTTTAGTGGGATTGCTTCAAGTTTCTCTCCATTTAGTTTAATGTTAGCAACTGGTTTGCTGTATATGGCTTTTACTATGTTTAGGTATGGGCCTTGAATTCCTATTCTTTCCAGGACTTTTATCATGAAGGGGTGTTGAATTTTGTCAAATGCTTTCTCAGCATTTAATGAAATGATCATGTGGTTCTGTTCTTTCAGTTTGTTTATATAATGGATCACGTTGATGGTTTTCCGTATATTAAACCATCCCTGCATGCCTGGGATGAAGCCTACTTGATCATGGTGGATGATTGTTTTGATGTGCTCTTGAATTCGGTTTGCCAGAATTTTATTGAGTATTTTTGCGTCGATATTCATAAGGGAAATTGGTCTGAAGTTCTCTTTCTTTGTTGTGTCTTTGTGTGGTTTAGGTATAAGAGTAATTGTAGATTCGTAGAAGGAATTCGGTAGGGCTCCATCTGTTTCAATTTTGTGGAATAGTTTGGATAATATTGGTATGAGGTCTTCTATGAAGGTTTGATAGAATTCTGCACTAAACCCATCTGGACCTGGGCTCTTTTTGGTTGGGAGACCTTTAATGACTGCTTCTATTTCCTTAGGAGTTATGGGGTTGTTTAACTGCTTTATCTGTTCCTGATTTAACTTTGATACCTGGTATCTGTCTAGGAAATAGTCCATTTCCTGAAGATTTTCAAATTTTGTTGAATATAGGTTTTTATAGTAAGATCTGATGATTTTTTGAATTTCCTCTGAATCTGTAGTTATGTCTCCCTTTTCATTTCTGATTTTGTTAATTTGGACGCACTCTCTGTGTCCTCTCGTTAGTCTGGCTAAGGGTTTATCTATCTTGTTGATTTTCTCAAAGAACCAACTTTTGGTCCTGTTGATTCTTTCTATGGTCCTTTTTGTTTCTACTTGGTTGATTTCAGCTCTGAGTTTGATTATTTCCTGCCTTCTACTCCTCCTGGGTGTATTTGCTTCTTTTTGTTCTAGAGCTTTTAGGTGTGCTGTCAAGCTGCTGACATATGCTCTTTCCTGTTTCTTTCTGCAGGCACTCAGCGCTATGAGTTTTCCTCTTAGCACAGCTTTCATTGTGTCCCATAAGTTTGAGTATGTTGTATCTTCATTTTCATTAAATTCTAAGAAGTTTTTAATTTCTTTCTTTATTTCTTCCTTGACCAGGTTATCATTGAGTAGAGCATTGTTCAATTTGCACGTATATGTGGGCATTCTTCCCTTATTCTTATTGAAGACCAGTTGTAGGCCGTGGTGGTCCGATAGCACGCATGGGATTATTTCTATCTTTCTGTACCTGTTGAGGCCCGTTTTTTGACCAATTATATGGTCAATTTTGGAGAAAGTACCATGAGGAGCTGAGAAGAAGGTATATCCTTTTGCTTTAGGATAGAATGTTCTATAAATATCCGTTAAGTCCATTTGGCTCATGACTTCTCTTAGTCTGTCGACATCACTGTTTAATTTCTGTTTCCATGATCTGTCCATTGATGAGAGTTGTGTGTTGAAATCTCCCACTATTATTGTGTGAGGTGCAATGTGTGCTTTGAGCTTTAGTAAGGTTTCTTTTACGTATGTAGGTGCCCTTGTATTTGGGGCATAGATATTTAGGATTGAGAGTTCATCTTGGTGGATTTTTCCTTTGATGAATATGAAGTGTCCTTCCTTATCTTTTTTGATGACTTTTAGTTGGAAATTGATTTTATTCGATATTAGAATGGCTACTCCAGCTTGCTTCTTCTGACCATTTGCTTGGAAAGTTGTTTTCCAGCCTTTCACTCTGAGGTAGTGTCTGTCTTTGTCTCTGAGGTGTGTTTCCTGTAGGCAGCAGAATGCAGGGTCCTCGTTGTGTATCCAGTTTGTTAATCTATGTCTTTTTATTGGGGAGTTGAGGCCATTGATATTGAGAGATATTAAGGAATAGTGATTATTGTTTCCCTTTATATTCATATTTGGATGTGAGGTTATGTTTGTGTGCTTTCATTCTCTTTGTTTTGTTGCCAAGACGATTAGTTTCTTGCTTCTTCTAGGGTATAGCTTGCCTCCTTATGTTGGGCTTTACCATTTATTATCCTTTGTAGTGCTGGATTTGTAGAAAGATATTGTGTAAATTTGGTTTTGTCATGGAATATCTTGGTTTCTCCATCAATGTTAATTGAGAGTTTTGCTGGATACAGTAACCTGGGCTGGCATTTGTGTTCTCTTAGGGTCTGTATGACATCAGTCCAGGATCTTCTGGCCTTCATAGTTTCTGGCGAGAAGTCTGGTGTGATTCTGATAGGTCTCCCTTTATATGTTACTTGACCTTTTTCCCTTACTGCTTTTAATATTCTTTCTTTATTTTGTGCGTTTGGTGTTTTGACAATTATGTGACGGGAGGTGTTTCTTTTCTGGTCCAATCTATTTGGAGTTCTGTAGGCTTCTGGTATGCCTATGGGTATCTCTTTTTTTAGGTTAGGGAAGTTTTCTTCTATGATTTTGTTGAAGATATTTACTGGTCCTTTGAGCTGGGAGTCTTCACTCTCTTCTATACCTATTATCCTTAGGTTTGATCTTCTCATTGAGTCCTGGATTTCCTGTATGTTTTGGACCAGTAGCTTTTTCCGCTTTACATTATCTTTGACAGTTGAGTCAATGATTTCTATGGAATCTTCCGCTCCTGAGATTCTCTCTTCCATCTCTTGTATTCTGTTGGTGAAGCTTGTATCTACAGCTCCTTGTCTCTTCTTTTGGTTTTCTATATCCAGGGTTGTTTCCATGTGTTCTTTCTTGATTGCTTCTATTTCCATTTTTAATTCCTTCATCTGTTTGATTGTGTTTTCCTGGAATTCTTTCAGGGATTTTTGCCATTCCTCTCTGTAGGCCTCTACTTGTTTATTAATGATTTCCTGTGTTTCCCTAAGTGTGTTCATGTCTTTCTTGAAGTCCTCCAGCATCATGATCAAATATGATTTTGAAACTAGATCTTGCTTTTCTGGTGTGTTTGGATATTCCATGTTTGTTTTGGCGGGAGAATTGGGCTCCGATGATGGCATGCAGTCTTGGTTTCTGTTGCTTGGGTTCCTGCGCTTGCCTATTGCCATCAGATTATCTCTAGTGTTACTTTGTTCTGCTATTTCTGACAGTGGCTAGACTGACCTATAAGCCTGTGTGTCAGGAGTGCTGTAGACCTGTTTTCCTCTCTTTCAGTCAGTTATGGGGACAGTGTGTTCTGCTTTCCGGCGTGTAGTTTTTCCTCTCTACAGGTCTTCAGCTGTTCTTGTGGGCCTGTGTCTTGAGTTCACCAGGCAGCTTTCTTGCAGCAGAAAATTTGGTCTTACCTGTGGTCCCGAGGCTCAGGTTCGCTCGTGGGGTGCTGCCCAGGGGCTCTCTGCAGTGGCAGCAACCAGGAAGACCTGTGCCGCCCCTTCCGGGAGCTTCAGTGCACCAGGGTTCCAGATGGTCTTTGGCTTTTTCCTCTGGCGTCCGAGATGTGTGTGCAGGGAGCAGTCTCTTCTGGTTTCCCAGGCTTGTCTGCCTCTCTGAAGGTTTAGCTCTCCCTCCCACGGGATTTGGGTGCAGAGAACTGTTTATCCGGTCTGTTTCTTTCAGGTTCCAGCGGTGTCTCAGGCGCAGAAGTCCTGCCGCTCCTGGGCCCTCCCCCACGGGAGCCCAGAGGCCTTATACAGTTTCCTCTTGGGCCAGGGATGTGGGCAGGGGTGAGCAGTGTTGGTGGTCTCTTCCGCTCTGCAGCCTCAGGAGTGCCCACCTGACCAGGCGGTTGGGTCTCTCTCTCACCGAGGTGTTTCTTTTCTGGTCCAATCTATTTGGAGTTCTGTAGGCTTCTTGTATGTCTATGGGTATCTCTTTTTTTAGGTTAAGGAAGTTTTCTTCTATGATTTTGTTGAAGATATTTCCTGGTCCTTTGAGCTGGGAGTCTTCACTCTCTTTTATACCTATTATCCTTAGGTTTGATCTTCCCATTGAGTCCTGGATTTCCTGTATGTTTTGGACCAGTAGCTTTTTCTGCTTTACATTATCTTTGACAGTTGAGTCAATGATTTCTATGGAATCTTCTGCTCCTGAGATTCTCTCTTCCATCTCTTGTATTCTGTTGGTGAAGCTTGTATCTACAGCTCCTTGTCTCTTCTTTTGGTTTTCTATATCCAGGGTTGTTTCCATGTGTTCTTTCTTGATTGCTTCTATTTCCATTTTTAATTCCTTCAACTGTTTGATTGTGTTTTCCTGGAATTCTTTCAGGGATTTTTGTGTCTCCTCTCTATGGGCTTCTACTTGTTTATTTAAAAAATATGGAACGCTTCACGAATTTGCGTGTCATCCTTGCGCAGGGGCATGCTAATCTTCTCTGTATCGTTCCAATTTTAGTATATGTGCTGCCGAAGCGAGCACTCTATGCAAGTTTTAAAATTCACAATGAACTGAATATTTTCTCCAAATTTCTTTCCCAGAAAATTTATTGCTGGTTCACAAGAAAGTTATTTGTTTGCACAAGTTGATTTTATATCTTCTTATTAGCCAAAAAGTATTTATTAAGTCTAAGAATTTTCTAGTGAAGTCTTAAAATTTTTTAAGCATCAAATTGTATCCTTAGAAACTAATGATTAGATTTTTTGCTTGGATATTTTTCATTTCTTGCTCTGGTGTTGTTCTCGCTGTCTTTGAACACAATGTTAAATAAGTGCAGACAACATTGGTTCATTCCAGACTCTATAGAAACTATATCATATGGATTTATATGAATATAAAATATGACCTGTGTACTTTATTCATTTTTATATTCATTAAAATTTTGTGAGATAAAAAATAAAAAAGTAAATATATGGTAGATGTTTCTTATATACCTAGCTCCTTTAGGATTATTGCATGAAAGGTGAATTTTGTTATATATCTTATGCAAATGTATCTAGACGGTCATGTAATCTATTCTTAATATATTTTGTATTATAATACATTTATTGATCTGAATATGTTGAAACAGTGTATATCACAAGGATGAGTCCAGCTTGGTAATTGTGCATGATCTTTCTGATGTTTTTCAGAATTTAGTTTTCAAGGTTTTTTTAAATACACTTTATATGTATATTCATTGGAAAAATTGAGTTTTTGTGTGTGTATATTTGAATATGTGTATTTTTGCATGTAGACAGTAACTTCCTTTTCTAGATTGTGGATTGATATATTATATTCATGTGGTTCAATCATCAATGTAGCCCTTTGATCTTTATAAAGATTTGATTCTGAAATCTTGTTGGTATCTTATTTTCTTTTCATTTAATTTATTTCTTATGTTTTGAGCATCTCTTTATAAGCATGTTACTGCTGTTTTCATTTTTACTTATTTTAACATTTTTCTCTGTCTTATTTTTTGTGTATTTCTTGATGCTTCCTAGTCCCCTACATTATTCAGTAGAAGTACTAACTGCAGTAATGAGTGAACATCGCCTTTAGAAATGAAAATGAGACTTTGTCTTGGTTTGATTTAGAACAAGTTTATGAAAAAATTTGAATTCTTCTCTTCTCTGTCTATCTGTTCCTAAGTAGAAGTTAATGGACTATCTGTAATCTGTGTGTTGTATAGGTCTGATCTGTTTGTCCTTGTTACCACTCTGACTTGTTAGACATTATCAAAGGGCTTCATTCTGTATTTTTTTAATAGAAAAGACAACATGGTATTGTAGACAAAATCAGGAAATTTTTTTTTAAAAAGCAGAATTCTTCAACAGAGTTTTACAAGGAGTTTTACTGTACAGACCAAGAATAGCACTGGCACACTAACATATAGATGATACTAACCTATGCTTATATGTTGTTTCCAACATGTAAAGGATATGTGTCATTTAAGGTTACTTTTAACATGTTGGCTGCTTTCAAAAAGTGAATACTGCAGCAGCATTCATATATACATTATTGTTGGAGCAGGTACGTAGA
Source organism: Rattus norvegicus (assembly GCF_021556685.1). NCBI lineage: Eukaryota > Metazoa > Chordata > Mammalia > Rodentia > Muridae > Rattus > Rattus norvegicus. The sequence goes on from NC_141536.1 coordinate 38,818,466, forward strand.
AAAATATATAATCCAAGAGTAAAGCTATGCATTTATTTTAGGTTACAAAAACTGATTACATAATATATTAAAGGCATATATATGTTGGTTTTTTAAAAGCATATTAAACTTAGACTGAGTACACAGCTGTATACCAGAATGAGTAAGCAGTTTTAAATGATCTCAAAGAAGCAGAGCAGTGATAGCCTTTAATCTCAGCCCTTGGAAGACAGAGGCAGGTGGATCTGCAGAGTGAGCTCCAGAACATCCAAGGTTACACAAAGAATCTCTCTTTCAGTAAACCAAGAGAGTGGATCTCAGGGCATATTCACTAAACTTCATAGTAAGTAAGCTATTTGGTAACTATTAACTTATACTCCTGTAGGGACCTCTTGCTCTGGTATGTAACCTATTACCTTTGCTATATAACACAGTCCATTAGTTGCATCAAATGGAGTATTTGTACTATCATACTTTGAATGCCAATGTTGTCCATTTGAGGTGATTGAACACTCATATGAATCCCCCCAGGAAAATTTTACACAAGGTTATCAGTGTGGGACTATACTGTTTACAAAACAACCCAGCTTAAATCTCCCTCTCTCTTTTAGACCGTGAGGTATTTCAGGCTGAATGTCTTAGAAGCCAAAGCTTTAAAATGGCCAAAAAAAAAAAAACAAACCTTTTCATTGGCTAATAAACAGACAGATGAGCACTAATAGCAACTTTTAAAACTATTATGAGGTTTAAATATGATAATACATGAAAGGGACTTATTACAGTGCCTATGCACAGAAGCGCTCAGCAATGAACTCTCATTTTGGCTTAAGCACAACACTAATAAGAAAATATAAATGGTTCAGCCTAAACTGTGACTATGTAATTTTAATCTCTACATAGATTCTCATGAATCTTTTTAAAATTTACATTCACTTTCTTTAATTGGAGAAAGGGACCTGAGACTCTGCATTTCTAACATTCTTCCAAGAGACATTGGTCTGAGGGCCACACACTGAGAAACAAACTTCCAAAACATTCAAAGCCAGCTCTGGTGTGGGCTTGCCACATGTGTTTGTAACTTCCATTAGCCTAAAAGTAGTGTTTAAACCTCAAAAACGTAGACGTTTATTGAGGGTAATTTATTATTTCTAAGAAGGCAACATCAGGTGAACATCCATAGATCAAGAGTGTATTGTACTCATACTCTGAACCAGTGAGCACAGTAGTTCGTCCAATGTGCTACTCTTCAAGAAAGGACACAACAGAAAGGATGAGAGGCATGCATATACACCCAGTTATTTGTCAGGGCTGCTTGGCAAATTACATGACGTTCTGCCTTAATTTTGCATTGGCTACTAAAAGGACAGATGAGCACTAAAAGCAAAATGAAAACTGAGATGAATATTATCCTTGAAAGTTCAGCACGAGAGTTCTCTAAGAACAATATAAGGGATTATAAGGCAGTAATTCTGTTCATATTTATTCTAAAAGGTAATAATACTGTGTTATGATTCATGTTTAAGAGGAATTAAAAATCATTATTTGGTTTAAAAAATAAACTTATTAGAACTGATGACTTACTTTTTGCCAGTGCCCTAATTGTTCTTGCTAACAAATGAGAGAACTACAATACCCTACTAAAATGTCTACTACTGCTGTATTTATCATAAAGTCCACATTTACAGGCAGCCTTAATCCAATTTTCAAAATTCAATTTACATGCATTGTGTATGTCCAGAAACAGCCCTGAGTCACAGACAGAGCCACATTCTCTGTCCAGCATCAACTTTTCCACAGCAAGAGTTTGTCCAGAGCAGCCCTGACAATTCAGAAAGCCCGGTGCTACCTTTCCCCTATTTTCATTGCATTACACTCCTCAGAACAACTTGACAATTATACTCCCCTGTCAGGACGAAGTTGTATCTACAGCAAGGACCTGGGAACTGATGTTGAAACCAACAGACCTCTGGTGCTTGAAAGTCATCCTGACAGTGTGTATTTAGCAGGATATGGCACAACACAATGATGTTTATTATTGAACGTGACTTCTGTGAGAATGCTTTCTCATAGTATCAGTCCATAGCTGTGCATTTAAATGTAGCTGAAATTTTACAAAACGAAAGAAGATGGATTCGAAAAATGGATTTGAAAAATCGATTTGAAAAAGTTCCAGGGCGAGTGTATGAGAGGGTATGGGAATGTTTGGAGGGAGGAAAGGAAATGGAGAAATAATGCCATTTAATTATTACCTCAAAAGATATGTTTTTAAGTTAAGGAATGTCTTAGTCATTGTTCTATTGATACATAGAGATTTAATGACCATGAAAACCCATATAGGAAAGCATTTAGTTGGGGCTGGCTTACAATTTCAGAGATGTAATCCATTGTCATCATGGCAGAAAGCATGGTGGCACATAGCCAGACATGGTGCTACAGAAGGAGAACAGAGTTCTACACCTAGATCTGCATGTAGCAGGAAGGAGAGAGAGAACCATTGGGACTAGCTTGGGCTTCTGAAACACTAAATAATACACTAGTGATACAATTCAATTGTTCCAACAAAGACACACTTACTGGCACCTTCTAATCTTTCTCAATTATTAATAGTTGTAAATGCCAAGCATTCAAATATATATATATATATATATATATATATATATATATATATATATATATATATGGAAGCAAGGGCAAGCAGGTGAAGAGCAAAAGCTTCCATATTTCATGTTCTTGTAGAGGCTTCCAGTAGAAAATATGACCCAGAATAAAAGCATGAATTTTCACAGCTCCAAAGATCTGGATTAAAAGCAGACACTTCTACTTCAAATTAAGTAAAAATTTCTCACAAATGTGTCCTCCATTTGGGGGTTTTTAGTTACAGATGTAGTCAAGTTGACAGTCAAGAATATATATATGGGATGGTAGTTTAATCCCTGGGAATTCTGGGGGTTTGGTTGATTGATATTGTTGGTCTTCTTATCATGTTGCAAATGCCTTCAGCTCCTTTAGTCCTTTCTCTAATTCCTCCATTAAGCTTCCCATTCTCAGTTCAATGGTTGGCTGCGAGCATCGGCCTCTGTATTTGTCAGGCTCTGGCAGAGCCTCTCAGGGTACAGTTAGATTAGATGTCTGTCAGCATGGACTTCTTGGCATCTGCACTAATCTCTGGGTTTGGTGTTTGTATATACAATGAATCCTCAGGTGGAGCAGTGTCTGGCCCACATTTTGTCTCCATATATCCTACTGTGAATATTTTGGTCCGCCTTCTAAGAAGGTCTGAAGCATCCTTACGTTGTCCTTTCTTGTTCTTGAATTTCATGTGGTTTGTGAATTGTATCTTGGGTATTCTGAGCTTTTGGCTAATATCTGATTATCGGTGAGGGCATAACATGTGTGTGTGTTCATTTGTGCATGGGTTACTTCACTCAGGATACTTTCTAGTTCCATCCATTTGCCTAAGAATTTCGTGAAGTCATTGTTTATAATAGCTGAGTAGTACTCCATTGTGTAAATGTACCACATTTTCTGTATCCATTCAGCTGTTGAAGGACATCTGGGTTCTTTCCAGCTTCTGGCTGTTATAAATAAGGTTACTTTAAATACATATAACCATAGTGGAGCATGAATCCTTGTTATGTGTTGGAGCATCTTTTGGGTATATGCCCAGGTGTGGTATAACCAAGGAGCTGCCAGACTGATTTCCAGAGTGGTTATTCCAGCTTGCAATCGCACCAAGAATGGAGGAGTGATCCGCACCAGCATTTGCTGTCACCTGAGTTTTTATCTTAACCATGTAGAAAAATGCAAATTGATTCATTCTTATCACCTTGTACAAAGCTAAAATCCAAGTGGATCAAGGACCTCCATGTAAAACCAAATACCCTGAAACTAATAGAGGAGAAAGTGGGGAAGAGTCTCAAACACATGGGCACAGCAGAAATTTTCCTGAACAGAACACCAATGGCTTATATTCTAAGATCAAGAATTGACAAATGGAGCCTTATAAAATTGCAAAACTTCTGCAAGGCAAAGGATATTGTCAATAGGACAAAACGATAACCAACAGATTAGAAAAGATCTTTACCAATCCTAAATCTGATAGAGACCTAATATCTAATGCATACAGAGAAATCAAGAAGTTAGAGTCCAGAGAATCAAATAACTCTTTTAAAAAATTTGGTGTGGCGCTAAACAAGAATTCTTAACTGAGGAATATCAAAGGGCTGAGAAGCACCTAAGGAAGTGTTCAACATCCTTAGTCATCAGAGAAATGCAAATCATGTTTAGTTTCAGCCTCAGTGAAGAAGCCCTTCTGTCTTCTACTCTATTTCCTTTAACACAGTGTCTAGTCTATCCATAGTGTAGCTTGCTTTGACATTTCTTTCATTTTAGTGGTTATGTACCACTGAACTGCATGGATATACAGCATGTTCTTTATCCTTTCTTCTGTCAGTGGACACTTAGGTTTCTTCTACCTTTTAATTCTGACTAATGATCCTCTAAATATGTCTATAATTTCTGTTTGCAAATATCTTTATGTGGAGTTTTTTTAAATACATGGTAAGTTCTGTACTGAAGTTTCTTGTAGGGTTATCATATCATTTCTCAAAAGGCTGCAGCAGTTTGCATTGCCCAGCAATGAACATCGATGCTCAATTAATTTGTAGACTATTAAGAAAAATTCATAGGAAAATTTCACTGAAGAAAATGATCTGTGCTATATGGTGGTTTACTTGCTACCAGAGAGAAACCAAAGATCAATGAAATTGGACTATAAAATAGAAATTAGAATAGCTTGATTCAGCATACTGTTTTATTTTGAATATTGCATTGTGTGTGAAAATAGCCATCTCCTAATCTTCTCCATTGCTTGACATTATTAGATTGTTAAACATAAAACCTCTCACGCATTTTAGTATTTGTGAAGCAACATGGGTGTTCATGCTGGCTGTAGTGCACAAAGAAAAGATTCAGAATCAAATGGGATGTTTGAAAGAAAATGATGCTCAGTGCACACAGCAGTAACATGAGGGTTTTAAACTTTTAGTTTCTCCTCATAATTCCAGAGGTCAAAAAGTCTTGACTTTTACTGTGTATGTAAAATTGATTTTAGTTTGACTTAATGTATTTACTGATCTTTTATTCTGTGCTTTCAAATTAATATAAAATTATAGGTTTCTGGATTTAACTACAATAGAACCAGCATATGTGGACCATGTGGGACTTATGAATAAAGCTACTTGGTGGGCCAACAGCATCAATGCCAGCCTAATTGTTCCAAGCAGTGTTTTGTTCCTTAATGAAGATTCCACAATGGAATTGTTGTAGAAACACAATGATTACTTTAGGACAGATGGCAAAGTGGCAAGATGGGGAAATTGTTCCCATAATTGTAACTAAAGTCTGAGTCTAATAAAGAATACTCTTGAAGGAATGCTCTGGGAGGAGGGGTTATATAGAGCTCTGAATAGCTCACTTATTGTTTGGTACTTCATTGTTCTTCACTTAAATAATGTAATCTTAAAAAAAATAATGCAATCTTGAGCAATACAGCTAAAATAATGAGTGCCATTGTTAACCTCTAAACTAATTAAAACATGTGAATAAGGCCAAACAAATTTGTATGTTCTAAATTCTGAAATTCAAAAACAAAGACAAAAACAAAAACAAAACAAAAGGAAAGCAAATGTCAACATAAATGTATTTAAAAAACTAAACCATGACTGGGTCAACCATTTAAATTATTTATATTAAAGATGAATATCTACTTTTTAACCTTTATACTTATGTAGCTGTAGTCCTTGACAGAAGTATAATCTGTGGATGTATTTCAGAGGATTATTTTTTGAAACTACAAGCAAGCACACACACTTTAATAAAGAAGATACTCAGTGTGTTGTATTGTAAGACACCTAATTTATAATTGACCTATTATTATTCTTAGAGCAACAATTTGCCTTTAGGCTATCAATCTCCTCTCAGAGAATATATGCTAGTTTTTGCACTTTTTCTGATACAAATTTAAATACACTCAACAAAGCAAGAAGGAAATTAAATATTGATTAGAGCAGGATTTTTAAAACTAAACTCAAAAAGAGTAATAAAATTTCATACACAAATTTATTATTGCAAATATATATGTTTTTAAAGCTTTTCTTCTAGGAGTACTTTTTTACATTCATCTAATTGCCATAAAAATGTTGTGTAATTCAAATCAGGTAAAGCTATTGGAGTCTAAATCTTGGCTCCCGTCCAGACAGAATACACCAAATCAACATGGTTCTGTGTAGAAAGGTTTAATGAGAGAAGAAGAGTAGAAGAGTAGAAGAAGGGAGTAACAAAGGCCAGCCATGAGCACATGGAAGGAAGCAGGAGGTTAGGGGGAGGAGAAGAGAAGTGATAGGGACAAAGAAAGCATGAGAGCAAAGAAGAAAAGAGTAAGAGCAACAGAATGAGGAGGGACCAAGCAGCCCCTTATATAGTGTCAGGAACAGCTAGCTGTTGCCAGGCAACTGTGAGGTGGAACATACCTGACTTTTGCGAGGTAGCTGTGGGGGTGGAGCTTAGACAGATTACCAAGAAAAGATAAGTATATTATAACAATTATGATCGATGTTATGGTTTCGAATCTCAGCCTGTGCCTGGACAAAACACACCCAGACAGCATGGTTCCACGTGGAGAAGTTTAATGAGAGAAGAGTAGAAGAGCTGAAAGGCAGCTGGCTATGGGCACTTGGAAGGGGCTATGGGGAAGGGGCCAAGAACAGAGAAGAACAAAGAATAAGAGGGCGTAAGAGGAGAGTAAGAGATAAGTAAGAGGAAGAGGAAGGGACAAGCCCACCCTTATATAGTCAGGCACAGCTGGCTGTTGCTAGGAGACTGTGGGGTGGAGCACACCTGGCTGCTGCCAGGTAGCTTTGGGGGATGGAGCTTAGACAGAATACCAACAATTGGTGTGAAAACTTGACATTCAGCATTTTCAAAGTTCTTGTACAATTGTGATGCAGTTCTCATTGGTCCTTCATAGGCAGATATACATAAACACTTTCATTTTCTCATTGGTGTGCATGCATCCGAATTTCCTAGTCAGATGTGTTCACTATCTTTGCTCTTGTGGACAAGTGTTTTTGACATCAGTATATTCTTTTGCTGTCTGTTAACTCTTTGTCTTTGCATGATAATCTGTTGTATCGCATTGCTAACACTCGCTCATCTTTGAACATGTTTGGGATACCACTAAGTATTTTATGTGGTAAGAAATGATTTAAATTATTTATTAAGTATGATTGCTGAATATATGGTTAATCATATGTTCAGAAACCCATATCAGCGTGAGGATTTGGAATATAATTTTGTACAAAAACTAAAAAGTCATGGGAGGGTTTTAGTCTTGGGAATGTATATTTTATTTTCGTATGGCAGTAAGCTGAATGGTGACTTTTAGGAGGATAAAGTCAGAGGCAACAGTGGGAGTGATAAGGAACCCCCAATATGCTGAGCAGAGATCGGAATGTGAAAGAGCTCACTAATTTTAGACACTCATAGCAGGAAACAGCTGGAGTACAGAAATTCACTTAGCAGCAATTGAGACGGAGAGGCCAGAACTGAGAGTTTTGGAAGATACCTTAAGTTATCTGTTAGAATTTTCATTTTCTGATTTATTTTATGCCCGGCTGGAACTATACACAGACATATTAAGATGAAATCTTTAAGCTTGAAATATGAATTTGTTTATAAGTATAATTGAGTTTCATCAATTCTTTAACTTCAAAAATAAACACATGAAGAGGAGCCATTGATAAAGAGAAAAGGGATACTCAAATCATATTATAGGAGACATTTTATGGTCTAACCCAAAGGGATAGAAAGTACATGAGAAGGAGGTCTTGCAAGTTAATAGTGATGTTTGGACACAAACAGTATATCATTCTCCTTTTGTGAGATATATCAGCATATCTGATTGTGTATGTTAGTAAATATAAAATATTCCATTAAGACCAAAGTAAGAGGGCTGACACACCTGAGAGCAGAGGTAAGACCAACACTTTTGCTCCAAGCTACCTGTCTGGTGGCCTTAGGATACACAAAGGCAGACATCCTCTGGGACAGTGGCACAGAGAACCAGGCATAAGCCTGCAGGATTAAAAAACACACATATGCGGGTCATTCGTGTTAAGAAAGAATGTCAATTTTGTAGCTTTATTCACTGAATATATACCCCAAGTTGACCAGGTGGAAAAATCTAGGAAGCACAGTGGGAAATCCCAGCTTAAGGGCATTTCTTTGTTAGGAACAAAAGGCTTCCATATGCATCAGCTGGGCTCAGCAGGGATCAAACCCAGCAGGGGACCCAGAAGGGTCTGACAAGGGGGTTAAACACTGCAGGGGACCCAGGAGGCTCTGACAGGACAGGACACTTCTAGCTTCTAACTGTGCCCAGAGCTGAACCTCTCCCATAGCCCTCTGTACCCAAATCCCATGGGGGAGAGTGCTGGACTCTCAAAAATATGGACCATCCTGAGAGCTAAAGAGAGACTGCCACATCTGTTCAAATTCCTGACCAAAGAGGGATATGCCTCGTGCCCTTGGTGCCCTCTGGGCACAGGAACCTAGTAGCTGTAAAAGAAAGGACCCCTCTGGTTCCTGCATGCACCAATAGCTGAAAGTCAGTCACCAGGAATGCCAACAAACCTGAGAGCAGAGGTAAGACCAATTCTTCTGCTCCAGGTAACTCACCAGGTGTCTTCAAGACACACAAAGGAAGAAGTCCTCTGGTACAGGACACTTCCGGTTTCTGGCTATGACCTAAGCAATAGAAACCAAGACTACTTGACATCATGAGAGCCCAATTCTGCCACCAAAGCAAATATTAGATATCCCAACAAACAGGAAAAGCAAGATTTGGATTAAAAATCAGACATAATGGTGATGATAGAGAACTGTAAGGACATAAATAACTCCCTTAAAAAAAAAGACAGGACAACACAGTTAAACAAGTAGAAGCCCTTAACAAGGAAACATAAACATCCCCTAAAGAATTATAGGAAAACATAGTCAAACAAGTGAAGGAATTGGATAAAACCATCCAGCATTTAAAAATGGAAATAGAAACAAGAAAGCACAAAGGGAGACAGCCCTGGAGATAAAAAAAAACCTAGGGAAGAGATCAGGATTTATAGACAGAAGAATCACCAAAAGAATACAAGAGATAGAAGAGGGAATCTCAGGGGCATAAAGTTTAGGTACAGGGAGCTATGGGAGCTGTGTTCAGTTCCAGGTGCAGGTAGAATCCAGAAGTTTCCTGATGCTGACTGCTCCTATATTCTTGTATCCAGAGGGAAGAAGATACCATAGAAAATCTCAACACAACTGTCAAGGATACTGTAAAACACAAAAAGCTCCTAACACAAAACATCCACAAAATCCAGGACACAATGAAAAGCTCAAACCTAAGGATAAAGGTATAGAAGAAAGCAAAGACTCCCAACCAAAAGGGCTGGTAAATATCTTCAAGAAATTATAGAAGAAAGAGATGCCCATTAACATACCAGAAGCCTATAGAACTCCAAATAGATTGGACCAGAAAAGAAATTCCTCATTTCACATAATAGTCACAACACCAAATGCACAAAACAAAAAGAATATTAAAAGCGTTAAGGGAAAAAGGTCAAGTAAGATATAAAGGGAGATCTATCAGAATTACACCAGATTATCTCCAGAGACTATAAAGTCAGAAGATACTGGGCAGATGGCATTCAGACTTTATGACAGAACACAAATGCCAGCCCAGGCTACTATATCCAGCAAAACTCTCAATTAATATAAATGGAGAAACCAAGATATTCCATGGCAAAACCAAATTTACACAATATGTTCCTCTAAATCCAGGCCTACAAAGGATAAAAGATGGAAAATTCAAACAAAAGGAAGCAAATTACACTCTAGAAAAAGCAAGAAAGTAATCTCCTTGCCATGAAACCAAAAGAAGAGAGACACACAAACATAGTTCCACCTCTAAATATGAAAATAACAGGAAACAACAATCACTATTTAACTAAATTGACTTTCAACCAAAGATTATCAAAGAGATAAGCAAAGATACTTCATAATCATCGAAGGAGAAAATCCACCAAGATAAACTCTCAATCCTAAATATCTATGCTCCAAATGCAAGGGCACCTGCATTCATTAAAGAAACCTCACTAAAGCTCAAAGCACACATTGCAACTCACACAATAATAGTAGTTATCATATAATAAATGTCTCATCAATGGACAGACAATGAAAATGGAAAGTAAATAGAGACATAGAGAAAGTAACAGAAGTCATGCCCAAATGCATTTAAGATATATTTTTAAAACATTTCATCATATATATATATACATACATATATATATATACCTTTTTCTCACACCAAATGGTACCTTCTCCAAAATTGACTATGTAATTGATCACAAAACATGCCTCAAGAGACATAAGAAGATTGGGATAATCCCATACATCCTATCAGATCACTGTGGACTAAGACTGATCTCCAATAACAAAAATAATGACAGAAAGCCCAAATATACATGGAAGTTGAACAATGCTCTACTCAATGATAACTTGGACAAGGAAGAAATGAAAAAAGAAATTAATGATATTTTTAGAATTTAATGAAAATGAAGCCACAACAAACATACCCAAACTTGCTGGACACAACAAAAGCAGTTCTAAGAGCAAAACTCTTAAGTCTGAGTGCCTCCAAAAAGAAACTGAGGAGAACATATATTAACAGCTTGACAGCACACCTAAAAGTTCTAGGACAAAAAGAAGCAAATACACCTAAGAGGAGTAGAAGGCAGGAAATAATCAAACTCAGGACTGAAATCATCCAAATAGAAACAAAATGGACTAAACAATGAATCAACACAACCAGGAACTAGTTCGCTGACAAAATCAACAAGATAAATAAACCCTTAGCCAGAATGACCAGAGGGTACAGTAAGTGTATACAAATTAACAAAATCAGAAAGGAAAAGGGAGACAGAACTACAGAATATTGGGAGATTCAAAAGATCATCAGATTGTGCTACAAAAGCCCATATTCCACAAAACTGGAAAATCTGGAGGAAATGGAAAATTATTTCCTGCCTTCTACTCCTCTTGGATGTATTTGTTTCTTTTTGTCCTAGAACTTTTAGGTGTGCTGTCAACCTGCTGATGTATACTCTCTACTGATTCTTTTTGCAGGCACTCAGAGCTATGAAATTTTCCTCTTAGCACTGCTTTCATTGTGTTCTGTATGTTTTGGTATGTTGTATTATCATTCTCATTAAATTCTAAGAATTCTTTAATTCGTTTCTTTTTTTCTTCCTTGACCAAATTATCATTGAGTAGAGCGTTGTTCAACTTTCATGTATATGTGAGTGTTCTGTTGTTTTTGTTGTTTAAATACCAGCCTTAGTCCATGGTGATCTGATAGGATGCATGGGATTATTTCTATCTTTCTGTATCTGTTGAGGCCTGTTTGATGACCTATTGTTTGGTCAATTTTGGAGAAGGTACCACGAGGTGCTGTTCTATAAATATCTGTAAAATCCATTTGCTTCATAACTTCTACTAGTTTCTCCATGTCTCTGTTTACTTTCTGTTTCCATGATCTGTCCATTGATGAGAGTAGGATATTGATATCTCCTACTATCATTGTGTGAGGTGCAATGTGTGATTTGAACTTTAGTAAGGTTTCTTTTATGTATTGTAGGTGCCCTTACATTTGGAGGATAGATATTTAGGATTGAGAGTTCCTCTTGGTGGATTTTCCTTTGATGACTATAAAGTGTCCTTCCTTATCTTTTTTGATGACATTTGGTTCAAAGGCAATTTTCTTCGATATTTGAAAGGCAACTCCAGCTTGTATTTTTGGATCATTTGCTTGGAAAGTTGTTTACCAGCCTTTTACTCTGAGGTAGGGTCTGTCTTTGTTTCTGAGGTTTGTTTACCGTATGTAGTAAAATGCTTGGTCCTCTTTACATATATAGTCTGTTAGTCTATGTCTTTTTATTGGGGAATTGTGTCCATTGATGTTCAGAGATATGAAGGAATACTGATAGTTGCTTCCTGTTATTACCGTATTTAGAGGTGTAATTATGTTTCTGTGTCTCTCTTCTTTTGGTTTCATTGCAAGGAGATTACTTTCTTTCTTTTTCTACGTGGCAATTTCCCTTCTTGTGTTGGAGTTTTCCCTCTATTATCCTTTGTAGGGTTAGATTTCTGGAAAGATACTGTGTAAATTCGGTTTTGTCATGTAATATCTTGGTTTCTCCATCAATGATAATTGAGAGTTTTGCTGGATATATTAGCCTGGGCTGACATTTGTATTCTCTTAGGGTCTGTATGACCTCTGCCCAGGACGTTCTGGCTTTCATAGTCTCTGGTGAGACATCTGGTGTACTTCTTATAGGTCTGTCTTTATGTGTCAATTGACCCTTTTCCATCACTGCTTTTAATATTCTTTCTTTGTTGTTCTGAGTATTATGTGATGGGAGGTGTTTCTCTTCTAGTCCAATCTATTTGGTGTTCTGTAGGCTTCTTGTATGTTTTAGGGCATCTCTTTCTTTAGGTTAGGAAAGTTTTCTTCTATACTTTTGTTGAAGATATTTACTGGTCCTTCAATTTGGGAGTCTTCACTCTCTTCAATACCTATTATCCTTAGGTTTGATCTTCTCATTGTGTCCTGGATTTCCTGGATGTTTTGGGTTAGGAGCTTTTTGTATCTTATGTTATCTTTGATGGTTGTTCAATGTTTTCTATGGTTTCTTTCCCTGAGATTCTCTCTTCTGTCTCTTGTATTCTGTTGGTGATGCTTGCATTTATGACTCCTGATCTCTTCCCTAGGTTTTCTATCTCCAGGGTTGTCTCCCGTTGTGATTTATTTATTGTTTCTATTTCCATTTTTAAATCCTGGATGTTTTTGTTCAATTCCTTTATCTGTTTGGTAGTGTTTTCATATAATTCTTTAAGGGATTTTGAGTTCCTCTTTAAGGGCTTCTACTTGTTTCCTTGTGTTGACCTGTATTTCTTTAACGGAATTATTTATTTATGTCATTCTTAAAGTCCTCCATCATCACCAAAAATGGGTTTTTAATCTAAATCTTGCTTTTCTGGAGTGTTTAGATATCCAGTATTTTCTTTTTTGGAGGACTAGGCTCTGATGATGCCAAGTAGTCTTGACTTCTGTTGCTTAGGTTCCTGTGCTTGCCTCAGACCACCAGGTTGTCTCTGGTATTAACTTGTCTTGATGTTTCTGACAGTGGCTTGGCCTTCCTGGAGGCCTCTGTGTCAGCACTCCTGTAGACCTGTTTTCCATTTTCTTTCAGCCATTTCTGAGAACAGAATGCTCTGCTGTCACATGTGTAGGTTCTCCTGGTGACTGTCTTTCAGCTCTTGGCATAGGCAGGAATTGGAAGGGTCCTTCCCCTGACTGCTCATAGGTCCCTGTGCCCAGGAAACACCGAAGGCAGAAGGTGATTCCCTCTTTGGTCAGGGATGTGGGCAGAGGGTAGGCTTCTTGTTGAAGGTGGGCAGAAGTGGCAGTCTGTCCTGAGGTCTCATGATAGTCCACACTTCTGGGTGTTCAGCTTTCTTTCCCATGGGATTTGGGAGCAGGCAGCTGTGGGATGGGTTCAATTCAGTTCTGGACACAGCCAGAAACTGGAAATGCCCTGTCCCAGAGGACTTCTTCCAATCTTAGCCATTCTTAGTGGCAACTTTTTAATACAGCCCCTCACCTTATGGAGAACCTGAACAATAAAATTATATTTGTTGCTTCTTAATATCTGTAATTTTGCTCCTTTATGAATCATAATATAAACAAGGGTAAATATGCAAGATATCTAACATGTGAGAAGAAATAATAATGGGATGGATGGAAATCAATAAAATAGAAATAAGCAAAACATTAATACAAAGTATAAATGACACAAAGAGTTACTTCTTTGAGAAAACCAGTAAGATCAACACACCCTTATCCAAATTGTGTAAAAGCAGAGATAAATGATCCAATTTAACAAAACTAAAAAAGAAAATAAAGGTACATAATGACAAACACTAAAGGGTCTAGAGAATTTTAAAGACATACTTTATAAACATGTGTTTCAGAAAACTGAAAATCCAAAAGCAATGCATCTGTTTATAAATATATACCACTTACTAAAGTTGAATAAAGATAAGATTAGCATCTTAACTATATCTATAACCTAAATGAAACAGAATCAGCAATTAAAAGCATATCAACCAAAAACAGCCCATAGCCAGATGGTTTTTGTACAAAATTCTACCAGACTTTCAAAGAAGAGTTTATGCCAATACTCAAATTATTGCATAAAATAGAAACAGAAGGAACACTGCCCAGTTTATTTTATGAGGGCACAGTTCCCCTGGTATCTGAACCACATATAGACCCAAGAAAGAAGGATTACAGACCAATCTCCCTTATGAATAAATATGTAAAAATTCTCAAAATGCTTGTAAACCAAATCTAATAAGATATCAAAAAGATCATCTACTATGACCAAATAGATTTTGGGCAGGTTCAATATATATATATATATATATATATATATATATATATATATGTCAATAAATGTAACCCACTCACCATATAAACAGACTTACATTCTATATTCTGGACCTCTTTACAAGAATAGTAAATAAAGAATTGTGTGGGATCTTGGCAGTGAAGTCTTTGTGTATGATAACTATGTAAACTTTATTTAAATATGGACATGTATTCCTTTGCCAGAATTCTTGATTACCACAGCTAAACTCACGTTTCTGACTATAGTCTGAAATCTCTCCTTTGAGAGCAATTTACCTAAAACTTTCTCCAATTAAACTGAGTATGTACTTCCAATTAACAATCATTTGTACACCTCTTTATAAACTTATCATATGTATACTAAGGTAAATGTTTTTCTTTTCTGAAACTAGTGTGCTTTGATGCTACTGCTCCATTTGTGAAGAGGATCCCAAAAGAATATGAGTGTAGGCATTGATCTTAGGTCTCAGCCTAGCCCCATTATAGTGTAGGAACTGTTTAAACAGCACTAGTTTACACTTCAGCATTAATATTTCCTTAGACTTTAGACTTTGTCATCTGTTTTGACTACCCATTACCACAACCTCTACAACTATGATGAGTATTCAAAAATCACTTCATGAATACCAAGGCTCAAAGAAGGTGTGTTAGTTCACACCTACAACTGAAGTTACTTGGGAAGTTTGGACAGAAGTTTGAGTTAACAATTACCTTTGGCACTTTAGAAAGACCAGCCTGTGCTGCCTGAAGTACTTTCTCAAGGCACTACACATTAACTAATTAAATCATCTTAATTAAAACCAAGTCTTTTGCCCTCTTCCATCCATATCTATTCATATTCTAGATCATACAGGAACGATGACAAAGTGTCAAAACATGTACTGGGCTCTTCAGAGGTATAAATAGTTGGTTACAATATTAACTTACTTTAAAATTCTTCAACCTCCTTTTCTGGAGGTTATCACAGACATATGAGGTAGAACTTATGTTTAAAATTAATCCCGGGGAAGTCAGAGGAAACAACCCTCTACCCATATTTCTGCTTCTAGAGGAAAAAGCCTAGCACCATCTGGGTCCCCTGTGCACAGGGTCCCGAGAGAAGTCAGGGCAGGCCCTTCTAGTTACTGCCCTCACGGAGAGCTGAAACCCAACTCTGAGGAGCGACTTCAGGACCGAGACCAACTTTTTAAAAAGTTAGACCAACTTTTCTGCTCCAAGTGACCTGCCTGGTGGACTCAGGACAACAAAGGCAAAATTTCTCTGGGACTGGACACTTCTTGTTTCTAGCTGGGGTCCAAACCTCACTGATCCCAGCCCACAGCTCCCTGCTCCCAAACCCCATGGGAAATAGAGCTCATCGCCCAGACAGGTGGGCACTCCTGAGATTGCAGGGCAGGGGGGACCTCCAGTACTGCCCACCCTTGCTCACATCTCTGGCACAAGAGGAAACTGTATAGGGCATCTGGGAACAGGAAGTTAGGGACACTCAAGTTGCAGAAATGCTGTAGTCCAGACAGTGCCTGGATCTGAAGGGACCTGGTCAAAGAACTCCCTGAACCCAAATCCCGTGGGAGGGAGAGCTAGACCTTGAGAGGGGCAAACACGTCTGGGAAACCAGAGGAGACTACTCTTTGCCCACATTTCTGACTCTAGAAGAAAACACCTAGTGCCATCTGGGCCCCCTGTGCACATGGACCGGAGAGAAGGCAGAGCAGGCCCTTCTGGTTGCTGCCCTCACAGAGAGCTGAAACTGAGTCCTGAGGAGTGACTTCAGGCCCGAGACCAGAGGTAAGACCAACTTTTCTGCTCCATGTGACCTGCCTGGTGGACTCAGGACACATGCCCACAGGAACATCTGAAGACCAGCAGACAGGAATGAATACACTCCTGAAAGCAGAACACTCTGTTCCCATAACTGGCTGAAAGAAAACAGGAAAACAGGTCTACAGCACTCCTGACACACAGGCCTATAGGATGGTCTAGACACTGTCAGAAATAGCAAAACAAGGTAATGCCAGAGACAACATGATGGCAAGAGGCAAATGCAGGAACACAAGCAACAGAAACCAAGACTACATGGCATCATCAGAACCCAATTCTACCACCAAACCAAACACTGAATATCCAAACACTCCAGAAAAGCAGGATCGGATCTAGGTTTAAAATCAAATTTGATCATGACGATGGAGGACTTCAAGAAAGACATAACTCCCTTAGGGAAATGCAGGAAAACACAAATAAACAAGCAGAAGCCTATAGAGAGGAAACACAAAAATCCCTGAAAGAATTGCAGGAAAACACAATCAAACAAGTGAAGGAATTAAAAATAGAAATAGAAGCAATAAAGAAAGCACAAAGGGAGACAACCCTGGATATAGAAAACCAAAGGAAGAGACAAGGAGTTGTAGATATAAGCATCAGCAACACAATACAAGAGATAGAAGACAGAATCTCAGAAGCAGAAGATTCCATAGAAACCATCGACACAACTGTCAAAGGTAATGGAAAATGGAAAAAGCTACTGGCCCAAAACATACAGGAAATCCAGGACACAATGAGAAGATCAAACCTAAGAATAATAGGTATAGAAGAGAGTGAAGACGCCCAACTCAAAGGACCAGTAAATATCTTCAATAAAATCATAGAAGAAAACTTCCCTAACCTAAAGAAAGAGATGTCCATAAATATACAAGAAGCCTACAGAACTCCAAATAGATTGGACCAGAAAAGAAGCTCCTCCCATCACATAATAGTCAAAAAACCAAATGAACAAAACAAAGAAAGAATATTAAAAGCAGTAAGGGGAATAGTTCAAGTAACATATAAAGGCAGACCTATCAGAATTACACCAGACTTCTCACCAGAGACTATACAAGCCAGAAGATCCTGCACAGATGTCATACAGACCCTAAGAGAACACAAATGGCAGCCCAGGTTACTGTATTCAGCAAAACTCTCAATTAACATAGATGGAGAAACCAAGATATTCCATGACAAAACCAAATTTACACAATATCTTTCTACAAATCCAGCACTACAAAAGACAATAAATGGTAAAGCCCAACACAAGGAGGCAAACTACACCCTAGAAAAAGCTAGAAACTAATCATTTTGCAACAAAACAAAGAAAAGACAAGCACACAAACATAATCTCACATCCAAATATGAATATAGCGGGAAGCAACAATCTGTATTCCTTAATATCTCACAACATCAATGGACTCAATTCCCCAATAAGAAGACACAGATTAACAAACTGGATATGCAAGGAGAATCCAGGATTTTGCTGCCTGTAGAAAACACACCTCAGAGACAAAAGCAAATACTACCTCAGAGTAAAAGACTGGAAAACAACTTTCCAGGCAAATGGTCTGAAGAAGCCATCTGGTGTAGCCATTCTAAAATCAAATAACATCACTTTTTAACCAAAAGTCATCAAAAAAGATAAGAAAGGACACTTAATATTCATCAAAGGAAAAATCCAAAAAGATGACCTCTCAATCCTAAATATCTATGCTCCAAATACAAGGGGACTTTCATACATAAAAGAAACCTTAATAAAGTTCAAAGCACACATTGCACCTCACACAATAATAGTAGGAGATTTCAACGCTCCTCTCTCATCAATGGACAGATCATGGAAACAGAAATTAAACAGAGACATAGACAGACTAAGAGAAGTCATGAACCAAATGGACTTAACAGATATTTATAGAACATTCTATCTTAAAACAAAAGGATATACCTTCTTTTCACCACCTTATGGTACTTTCTCCATAGAATCTGTCATAAAACAGGCCTCAACAGATACAGAAAGATAGAAATAATCCCATGTGTCCTATCAGACCACCATGGGCTAAAGCTGGTCTTCAATAACAATAAGGGAAGAATGCCCACATATACATGGAGGTTGAAGTATGCTCTACTCAATGATAACCTGGTCAAGGAAGAAATAAAGAAAGAAATTAAAGACTTCTTAGAATTTAATGAAAATGAAGGTACAACATACCCAAATTTATGGCACACAATGAAAGCTGTGCTAAGAGGAAAACTCATAGCTCTGAGTGCCTGCAGAAAGAAACAGGAGAGAGCATACAATAGCAGCTTGACAGCACACCTAAAAGCTCTAGAACAGCAAGAAGCAAATACACACAGGAGGAGTAGAAGGCAGGAAATAATAAAACTCAGGCTGAAATCAACCAAGTAGAAACAAAAAGGACTATACAAAGAATCAACAGAATCTGCTGGTTCTTTGAGAAAATCAACAAGATAGATAAACACTTAGCAAGACTAACCAGAGGACATGGAGAGTGTGTCCAAATTAACACAATCAGAAATGAAAAGGGAGACAAATCAGAGGAAATTCAAAAAATCATCAGATCCTACCACAAAAGCCTATATTCTACAAAACTTGAAAATCTGGAGGAAATGGACAATTTCCTATACAGATACAAGGTACCGAAGTTAAATCAAGAACAGATAAATCATTTACACAACCCCATAACTCCTAAAGAAATAGGAGGAGTCATTAAAAGTCTTCCAACAAAAAGAGCCCAAGTCCAGATAGGTTCAGTACAGAATTCTATCTGACCTTCATAGAAGACCTCATACCAATACTATCCAAACTATTCTGCAAAATTGAAACAGATGGAGCGCTACTGAATTCCTTCTATGAAGCAACAATTACTCTTATACCTAAACCACACAAAGACCAAACAAAGAAAGAGACTTCAGACCAATTTCCCTTATGAATATCGACGCAAAGTTACACAGTAAAATTCTTGCAAACTGAAACCAAGAGCACATCAAAACAATCATCCATCATTATGAAGTAGGCTTCATTCCAGGGATCCAGGGATGGTTTAATATATGGAAAACCATCAACGTAGTCTAATATATAAAGAAACTCAAAGATAAAAACCACATGATCATTGCATTAGCTGCTGAGAAAATATTTGACAAAATTCAACACCCATTCATGATAAAAGTCATGGAAAGACCAGGAATTCAAGGCCCATACCTAAACAGCAAAAGCCATATACAGCAAATCAGTAGCTAATATTGAACTAAATGGAGTGAAACTTGAAGCAATCCTACTAAAATCTGGGACTAGACAGGGTGCCTACTCTCCCCCTACTTAATCAATATAGTTTTCAAAGTCCTAGCCAGAGCAATCAGATATCAAAAGGAGATCAAAAGGAAAGGTAGAATATCAGAAAGATCAAATTGGAAAGGAAGAAGTCAAAATATCACTATTTGCAGATGATATGATAGTACATTTAAGTGATCACAAGAGTTCCACTAGAGTACTACTAAACCTGATAAACACCTACAGCAAGTGCCTGGGTATTAAAAAACTCAAATAAATCAGTAGCTTTCTTCTACACAAAAGAGAAATAAGCTGAGAAAGAAATTAGGGAAACGACACCCTTCATATTATTCGCAAATAACATAAAATACGTCAGTGTGACTTTAACCAAGCATGTGAAAAATCTGTATGATTAGAACTTCAAGCTTCTGAAGAAAGAAATTGAAGAAGATCTCAGAAGATGGAAAGATCTCCTGTGCTCATGGATTGGCAGGAATAATATAGTAAAAATGGCCATTTTACCAAATGCGATCTACAGATTCAATGCAATCCCGATCAAAACTCCAATCCTATTCTTCATACAGTTAGACAGGACAATTTGCAAATTCATCTGGAATAACAAAAACCCAGGATAGCTAAAACGATCCTCAACAATAAAAGGACTTCGAGAGGAATCACTATCCCTGAACTCAAGAAGTATTTCAGAGCAATAGTGATAAAACTGTATGGTATTGGTACAGAGACAGGCATATAGACCACAGGAATAGAATTGAAGACCCCAAAATGAACCCACACACCTATGGTCACTTGATTTTTGACAAAGGTGTCAAAACCGTCCAATGGAAAAAAGATAGCATTTTCAGCCAATGGTGCTGGTCCAACTGGAGGTCAGCATGTAGAAAAATGCAGATCGATCCATGCTTATCACCTTGTACAAAGCTTAAATCAAAATGAATCACAGACCTCCACCTCAAACCAGATACACTCAAACTAATAGAAGAAAAAATGGGAAGAATCTAGGAAACGTGGACACTGGAGAAAACTTCCTGAACAAAACATCAATGGCTTATGCTCTAAGATCAAGAATCGACAAATAGGATCTCATAAAACTACAAAGCTTCTGTAAGGGAAAGGACACTGTTCTTAGGACAAAATGGCAACCAACAGATTGGAAAAAGATCTTTATCAATTCTACCACTGATAGAGGGCTCATATCCAAAATATACAAAGAACTCATGAAGTTAGACGACAGGGAGACCAATAACCCTATTAAAAATGGTGTTCAGAGATAAACAAAGAATTCACAGCTGAGGAATGCCGAATGGCTGAGAAGCACTTAAAGAAATGTTCAACATCTTTAGTCATAAGGGAAATGCAAAACACAACAACCCTTCAATTCTACTTCACACCAGTCAGAATGGCTAAGATCAACAACTGCGGCAACAGTTGATGCTGGCGAGTATTTGGAGAAAGAGGAACACTCCTCCATTTTTGGTGGGATTGCAGACTGGTAAAACCATTCTGGAAATCAGTCTCGAGGTTGCTCCGAAAATGGGACATTGAACTACCTGAGGACCCAGCTATACCTCTCCTGGGTATATACCCAAAAGATGCCCCAACATAAAACAAAGACATATGGTCCACTATGTTCATAGCAGCCTTTATAATAACCAGGAGGTGGAAAGAACCCAGATGCCCCTCAACAGAGGAATGGATACAGAAAATGTGGTACATCTACACAATGGAATATTACTCAGCTATCAAAAACAATGACTTTATGAAATTCGTAGGCAAATGGTTGGAACTGGAAAATATCATCCTGAGTGAGGTAACCCAATCACAGAAAAACACACATGGTGTGCACTCATTGATAAGTGGCTATTAGCCCAAATGCTTGAATTACCCTAGATGCCTAGAACAAATGAAACTCAAGATGGATGATCAAAATGTGAATGCTTCACTCCTTCTTTAAAAGGGGAACAAGAATACTCTTGGCAGGGAAGAGAGAGGCAAAGATTAAAACAGAGACTGAAGGAACACTCATTCAGAGCCTGCCCCCCATGTGGCCCATACATATACAGCCACCCAATTAGACAAGATGGATGAATCAAAGAAGTGCAGGCTGACAGGAGCCGGATGTAGATCGCTCCTGAGAGACACAGCCAGAATACAGCAAATACAGAGGCGAATGCCAGCAGCAAAACACTGAACTGAGAATAGGACCCCCGTTGAAGGAATCAGAGAAAGAACTGGAAGAGCTTGAAGGGGCTCGAGACCCCATATGTACAACAATGCCAAGCAACCAGAGCTTCCAGGGACTAAGCCACTACCTAAAGACTATACATGGATTAACCCTGGACTCTGACCTCATGGGTAGCAATGAATAGCCTAGTAAGAGCACCAGTGGAAGAGGAAGCCCTTGGTCCTGCCAAGACTGAATCCCCAATGAACGTGATTGTTGGGTTGAGGGCTGTAATGGGGGGAAGTTGGGAAGGGGAACACCCATATAGAAGTGGAAGGGGAGGTGTTAGGGGGATGTTGGTCTGGAAGCCAGGAAAGGGAATAACAGTTGAAATGTAAATAAGAAATACAAATTAAAAAAAATAATTCCAATAGTTATCTCTAGCTATTAGATTTTTAAATATTATTACTTTTACAACTGCATTAATCCACAATGTTCAATTATTTATGTGTATGTGCTTCATTAGATACAGCTAAGAATCATATTTTACCAATCAACTGCTTTCTCAGTATTTGGCACAAAGTAGAGCAACAATAAAGATGATTTATGGCTTTATAGGTGAATAATAGTGCTTTGAGGGAAAAGATATATAAATATTTAGATGACGTTGCAGATATGTATGTCAATATATAAAAAAGTATTTTTGTATTCTCACACTTTAGAAACACTTCCTGAATTTTTGTTCCTTAGGAAAAAAAGCCTCATTCAATTGATACCTTCTTAATACTGCAACTGAAGTTAGGAGGTAGAAGTACATTAGCTTAATAAGTTCATTGTACCATTTAGATGCTATGAATATTATTAATTTAAGATATTACACTGAAGTTTTCTTTCTGTTGGCTTGAATAAAGAATTAGAAATTGTCCAATTCATACTATAGAGAGCTAGAAGATGAGAAATCTAAGTCTGTATCCATTCTGTCAAAATTCCTTCTTGTCATTGGACAAATATCCTTTTTTTTTTCCTTTTTTTTTTATTAACTTGAGTATTTCTTATATACATTTCGAGTGTTATTCCCTTTCCCGGTTTCCGGGCAAACATCCCCCTCCCCCCTCCCCTTCCTTATGGGTGTTCCCCTCCCAACCCTCCCCCCATTGCCGCCCTCCCCCCACCAGTCTAGTTCACTGGGGGTTCAGTCTTAGCAGGACCCAGGGCTTCCCCTTCCACTGGTGCTCTTACTAGGATATTCGTTGCTACCTATGAGGTCAGAGTCCAGGGTCAGTCCATGTATAGACTTTAGGTAGTGGCTTAGTCCCTGGAAGCTTTTTAAATATCCTCTAAACCTCTTATTTTAAATATATAAAGATTTCACATTGTTGACCTGCTTTTACAATGCTTCTCTCCTAATTGATCAAGACCACATTTTATTGGAATGGAATTGGTATAATCAGTAAAAAGGAACCAGAAGGAATAAATTTTTATAGCAAAACAAGCATTAAAGTTTCCAAGGGCCTTGTTATTAACAAGTGTTATTTATAGCATGTGGAATTATTTAACAAGTATCCTCCAAAGATCTCAAAATAAAATGATTTTGCTGAGTGCAGTTGAACAATGTAATAAGCTGATTCTTTAAATAAGTATTTAATGTGAGTGGAAAAAATATAACAAGTAACTAAGCAAGCTATTTAAACACTTTCTAGAAAACAAGCAAATGTTTGATGAAGATTTACCTAGCAAGAAATGTTTTATATAAGTTGGTATATCTATCAATGGGATGCATATTCTAGAGTATGCTCTGATTTGTCCTGAAGCATCAAAAGATCTATTGTAGTGATTTTATTTTGTTTATTTATATTTTCAAATGATATCTCCTTTCCCAGTTTGCCATATGGAACCCCCCTATGCCATAAATACTTCCCCTGCTATTATGAGGGTGCTCCACTCCCACCTTCTTGTCCTCACATATCCCTACACTGAGGCATTGAACTTTTCCATAATCAAGTACCTCTCCTTCTATTTATGTCCCACAGAGCCATCTTTTGCTGTATAGAGAGCTTGAGCCATAGGAATACACATAGCCTCCCTGTGTACTCTTTGGTTGGTGATTTAGTCTTTGGGAGCTCTGGGAGCTCTGATTGGTTGATATTTTTCTTCTTCCTATGGGTTGCAAACCTCTTCAGCTCCTTCAGTCCTTTCTCTGACTCCTTTATTGGGGACCCCGTTCTCATTCAAATGGTTGGCTGTGAGCGTCCAACTCTGTATTTGTCAGGCTCTGGAAGAGCTTCTCAGAAGACAGTTATAATAGGCTCCTGTCATCAAGCACGTCCGGGCATCAGCAATAGAGTCTGGGTTTGGTGTCTGTATAAGGGATGGATCCGCAGGTGGAACAGTTTCTGAATGGCCTTCCCTTCAGTCTCTGCTCCACATTTTGTCTCCATACTTCCTCTTTTGAATATCTAACAAGGACTGAAGCATCATGATTTGATTGTCCTTCTTCTTGAGCTTCATGTGGCCTGTGAATTGTATCTTGGGTATTCCAAACTTTTAGGCTAATATCTATTTATCAGTGAGTACAAACCGTGTGTGTTCTTTTGTGGCTGGGTTTCCTCAATCAGGATGCTATATTCTTTTTTAGGTTTGCTTCTTTTCACTTTTTTCTATTCTTTAATTGGATATTTTCTTTTCATTTTTAATGTTATCCTTTTTCCCGATTTCCCCTCTAGACAACCCCATCTTATCCGCTGTCTCCATGAAGGTGATTCCCCACCCACCCACCTACTCCATCCTGCCTCCCCACCCTGGCATCCCCCTACACCAGGGAATCCAGTCTTCACAGGACCAAGGGCCTCTCCTCCCCATTGATGCTCACAAGGACCCATCCACCCTCTGCAACATATGCAGCTGGAGCCATGGGTACCTCCATGGCTCTTTGGTTGGTGGTTTAGTCCCTGGGAGCTCTGGGGTGTTTGGTTGGTTGTTACTGTTGTTCTTCCTATGGGGTTGCAAACCCCCTCTGCTATTTAAGTCCTTTCTCTAACTCCTCCATTGGGGACCCCATTCTCAGTTCGATGATGGGTTGTGAACATCTGTCTCTGTATTTGTGAGGCTCTGGCAGAGCTTCTTAGGAGACAGTTATATCAGACTCTTGTCAGCATGCACCTCTTGGCACCTGCACTAGTGACTTGGTTTGGTTACTGCATGTGGGATAGATCCCCATAGGTGGCAGTCTCCAGATGGCCTTTCCTTCAGTCTCTGCTCCATGCTTTCTCTCTGTATTTCCTACTGTAAGTATTTTTCACCCTTCTAAGAAGTACTAAAGCATCCATATTTTTTACTCTATTTCTTGAGCTTCATGTGGTAAATTGTATCTTGTGTATTCTGAGCTTTTGGACTAATATCCACTTATCAGTGAGTATATATCATGTCTGTTCTTTTGTGATTAGATTACCTCACTCAGGATGATATTTTCTGGTTCCACCCATTTGCCTAAGAATTTCATGAAGTCATTTTTAATAGCTGAGTAGTACTCCATTGTGTAAATATACCACATTTCTTGTATCCATTCCTCTGTTGAAGGATATCTGGGTTCTTTAAAGTTTTTACCTATTATAAATAAGGCTGTTATGAACATAGTCAAGCATGTGATTTTGCTTTATGTAGGAACATCTTTGGGGTATGTGTATAGCTGGGTCCACCTTGTACCATACCAACAATGGAGTTTTCCTCTTTCTCCACATCCTCATCAGCATCTGCTCTCATCTGAGTTTTTGATCTTAGCCATTTTGACTGGAGTACGTTGGAATCTCAGGGTGATTTTCATTTTCCAGGTGACTAAGAATGCTGAAATTTTCTTTAGATGCTTCTCAACCATTTTTTTATTTTTATTTTTTATTTTTATTTTTTATTAGATACATTTCTTTACTTACATTTCAAATGTTATTCTCCTTCCCAGTTCCCTGCCCATAAGCCCCCATTCCCTCTCCCTTCCCCTCTCCCATATGGTTATTCCCCCATCCATCACCTTACTGCCCCCCATATTCCCCTGCACTGGGGATCCAACCTTGGCAGGATCAAGGGCTTCCCCTTCCACTGGTGCCCCATCAAGGCTATTCTCTGCTATATATGCAGTTAGAGCCCTGGGTCAGTCCATTCATGTATCGTCTTCTCTAGTAATTTAGTCGCTGGAATCTGGTTGTTTGGCATTGTTGTTCTTATGGGGTTGCAAGCTCCTTCAACTTTTTCAATCCTTCCTCTAATTCCCCCCAAGGGGGTCCTGTCCTCAGTGCAGTGTTTTGCTGCTATCATTGACCTCTATATTGGACATGTTCTTGATGTGTCTCTCAGGAGAGATCTATATCCAGTCCCTTTCAGCATACATTGTTTTAGCTTCGTCAATCTTATCTAGTTTTGGTGCCTATGTATAATTAGGCCACATGTGCGGCAGGCTCTGAATGGCCGATTCTTCAGTTGCTACTCTAAACTTTGCTTTCATATCCCCTCCTATGGATATTTTTCCCCTTTCAAGAAGAAGTGAAGCATCTGCATTTTGGTCATCCTTCTTCTTGAGGTTCCTGTGGTCTCTGGATTGCATCTTGGAATATTTGAGCTTTTGAGCTAATATCCACTTATCAATGAATGCATATCAAGTGTTTTTTTCTGTGTTTGGGTTACTTCACTCAGGATGATATTTTCTAGTTCATTCCATTTGCTTATGAATTTCATGAAGTCATTGTTTTTGATAGTTGAGTAGTACTCCATTGCGTAGATGTACCCATTTTTTTGAAAACATTCCTCTGTTGAAGGGCATCTGGGTTCTTTCCAGCTTCTAGCTATTATATATAAGGCTGCTATGAACATAGTGGAGCACGTGTCTTTGTTGTATGTTAGAGCATCTTTTGTGTATATGCTCAGGAGAGGTATAGCTGGGTCCGCAGGTAGTGGAATATCCAATTTTGTATTCCATTTTTCTAATAAGGTTATTTGGTTTTCTGGAGTCTAACTTCTTGAGTTATTTGTATATATTGTATATTAGCCCTCTATCTGATGTATGGTTGGTAAAGACCTTTTCCAAATCTGTTGGTTTTGTCCTATTCACAGTGTCTTTTGCCTTACAAAAGCTTTGTAATTTTATGAGGTCCCATTTGCTGATTCTTGACCTTACAGCCTAAGCCATTGGTGTGTTCAGGAAAATTTCCCCTTTGCCTACATGTTCTAGGCTCTTCTCCACTTTCTCTTCTATTAGTTTCAGTATATCTGGTTTTATGTTGGAGGTAGGGATTTTATTATTGTTGCTGTTTTACCAAAGTTCTCTTGACATTTATCATACATGATATTTTTCTTCCTATCCCCAAATTCACTGGTTAACAAACATTTGAAGTAGATATTCCTGTTTAAAATTTTCAGTTCAAATTATCATAACTTAACATTGGTTTCTTGGAATGTTCTTATTTTTTGTTGTTATGGTATTAAAGCATTATGCACAGTTATAATTGTCATGAGTAATTAATTGTGTCTACTTAAGAGGATACTGTACACATGTAAATGCTTGAGAGAAATAAAAGTTGAAATTCATCAAATCTTATTAATTATTGAATTGTTCAATCAACAATAAATGAAAATGAATAAGTCTGAAGCATATTGATAGTGCACTAGTTAAGAAATCATATTTATGATTTTTCTAAGTTGATAGTAAATATTAGCAACTTTAAAAACATAATGTTCACATTGTTCACTGTTTAGAAATAAGGATAATATAAGCATATATTTCCTTATTTGTGCATTTTTCTTTGAACATGTATAAACTTAAAACAAATTAAGTGCTAAAATTTGTGATATGATAATATAATCATAAAATTATTTGAAATGTAACTATGAACAGCTTAGAATTTTTGAATAATTGTCAATACAGTTCTAAATATGGGAGGTTTCTATTTTATTTTTCTTGGATATTTTATGTGTTTACATTTCAAATGTTGTCTTCTTTTCCCTCCTCTCCCATTCACTCTCCCACTCTTTCTATGAGGATGCTCCCACTCCTACCCACCTACTCCCACTTCAAACTCCATGGTATTCCCCTACATTGGGGAAAAAAGCCTTCATAGGACCCAGGGCTTTTCCTTCTCTCGATGCTGGACAATGCCATCCTCTGCTATCTATGTGGCTGGAGTCATGATTCCCTCCATGTGTACTCATTGGTTGCTGATTTAGTCCCTGCTAGCTCTGATAGGGTCTGGTTGGTTGATATTGTTGTTCTTCCTATGGGGTTGCAAACCCTTTCAGCTCTTTCATTTTTTTCTCTAACTCATCCACTGGGATCCCTTTGTTCAGTCTAATGGTTAACTGCAAGCATTCTAATATGTATCAGCAGGGCTCTGGCAGAACCTCTCAGGAGACACCCATATCTGGTCCCTGTCAGCAAGCATTTCTTGGCATAAGTAATATTGACTAAGTTTGGTGTCTCCATATGGGATGGTTTCCCAGATGGAGTAGTCACTTGATGACGTTTTCTTCAGTCCCTGCTCCACTCTTTGTACCTGTATTTTCTCCCATGAGTATTTTGATGTCCCTTCTAAGAAGGACAAAGGCATCCACACTTTCGTCTTTCTTCTTCTTGAGCTTCAAATGATCTACTAATATTTTGTGTTAAGCATTCCAAGCTTTTGGAATATTATGTCTAATATTGTGCAGAATCACCAGAATGATTTCCAGAGTGGTTGTATCAGCTTGCAAAGCCAACAACAATGGAGTTTTCCTATTTCTCCACATTCTCACCAGCATCTATTGTCACTTGAGTTTTTGATCTTAGTCATTCTGACTAGTGTGAGGTGGATCTCAGGGTTATTTTGATTTGAATTTGACTAATGACTAAGGATGTTCAACATTCCTTTAGGTGCTTCTTAACCATTCAGTATTCCTTAGTTGAGAATTTGTTTTTTAGCTCTTTACCCCATGTTTTAATATGATTATTTGATTCTCTGTAGTCTAACATCTTGAGTTCTTTGTATATATTAGATATTAGCCCTCTATGAGTTATACTATTCGTAAAGACCTTTTCCCAATCTGTTGTTCTCCATTTTGTCTCATTGACAGTGTCTTTTCTTTACAAGAGCTTTGCAAGAGTATGAGGTCCCATTTGTCGATTCTTGATCTTCCAGCATAAGCCATTGGTGTTGTGTTCAGGAAAATTTCCCTTGTGCCTACGTGTTCAAGGCTCTTTCCTACTTTTTCTTCTATTAGTTTCAGTGTATCTCATTTTATATGGAGGTCTTTGATCCACTTGGAGTTGAGCTTTGTACAAGGAGATAAGAATGGGTAAATTTACATTCTTCTACATGCTGACCTTCAATTGAACTGGCACCATTTGTTGAAAATGCTGTCTTTTTTCCATTGTATGGTTTTAGCTTTTTGTCAAAGTTCAAGTGACCATAGGTGTGTGGGCTCATTTCTGGGTCTTCAATTCTATTTTATTAATCTACCTGCCTATCTCTGTACCAATACCTTGCAATTTATATCATGATTGATCTGTAATACAGCTTGAGGTCAGGGATAGTGATTTTCCCCAAAATTTCTTTTACTGCTGAGATTTGTTTAGCTATTCTGAGTTTTTGCTTTTCTAAATGAATTTGCAAATGGTCTTTCTAATTTTATGAAGAACTGAGTTGGAATTTTGATGGGGATTGCATTGAATCGGCAGATTGCTTTCGGCAAGATGGCCATTTTTACTATATTACTTTCACCAATCCATGAGCATGGGAGATCTTTCCATCTTCTGAGATTTTCTATTTCTTTCTTCAGAGACTTGAAGTTCTTCTCATCCAAATCTTTCACTTGCTTGGTTAGAGTCACATCATTGTATTTGATATTACTTTTGTTATTTTGGAGGGTAACATTTCCCTAATTTCTTTCTCAGCCTGGTAATCTTTTGAGTAGAAAAAGGCTACTTGTTTGTTTGAGTTAATTTTATATCCAGCCACTTTTTTGAAGTTGTTTATCAGCTCTGGAATTTCTCTGGGTATACTTAAATATACTATCATATATCTGCAAATAGTTATATTTTGACTTCTTCCTTTCTAATTTGTATCCCTTTAACTTCTTCATCCCAGGGATGCAATGGTGATTCAATATATGGAAATCCATCAATATAATCCACTATATAAACAAACTCAAGAAAAGTAAAACAAAACAAAACACCCGATCATTACATTCGATGCTGAGAAAGCTTTGACAAAATTCAATACCTCTTTATGATAAAAGTCTTGGAAAGATGAGGAATTCAAGGCCAATCCCTAAACATAGTAAAAGCAATATACGGCAAACCAGTAGCCAACATCAAACTAAATGGAGAGAAACTCAATGTAATCCCACTACATTCAGAGACTAGATTAGGCTGCCCACTCTCTCTCTATTTATTCAATATTATACTTGAAATCCTAGCCAGAACAATTAGACAACATATATATCAGCATTTTTTTCTGAGTTTGTAGCATTGCTCCAACACTTTTGGTTCAATTTGAGTAACTACGTTTAGCCCTTGCAGATTATATATATATATATATATATATATATATATATATATATATATATATGGGAAATGTCAAAATATTATTTAATCTGAATATTCTGACAAGTATTGAAAGAAATAGTATGTGGAAAACATATTCCAACACAAAGTAACACTCAGTAAGGGGAGAAGAAAAGCATAGATAAAAATAATACCTATCTTGAATTCCATTGTCCGTTTTAACAAGAGGTTTGCAATAATTTTCAGGTTACGTGCTGAGGTGGGATTTCTCACTAGATGAATTTTCAATCCTGAAGGTTTAATATGATATTCTTGTTAAATGTAATTACTTCCTTTGTGTTCATTCTCCCTAGTCACTCTGGCTTCCAATTTCTTTTCTCATTTTCTAAATAGCAGCAGGGTCCAATGCTTATACAATTTAGGCAGATCACCAATGAGTTCTACCTCTGCTGCACACAGACACATGATGCCAGGAAAGTATCTGGGCACTGAGTCCCCAGTGTTAGAATTGAAATCTTTGTATACTGGGATTTGGCAAGCTTCATTTTATGCATTTTTTTCTAATAAAATAAATGCCTCTCATTAAATGTCCTGTTCCCCCAGAACCATTTAAATTTTCACTAAGCCTGTGTTAACTTTTATTTTTATTTTTTAAATTATATTTTTCTCTTCTTTGCTTGTTCTTCATCTTCCTGTACATTTTTTTTTACAAAACTTAGACAAGTGCAGGCATTCCTAAGATTAATTCCTGCTGAACTACATCAGTAATGAATATAGATAGAGCATATCAACCTAAAACTGACCTAATGATACTATTGGTTACATGTGCATGTAATCTCTCTCTGTAGTGTAATAAATGATGCTTCAAATATTGTTGTTTTCCTTTCACTGTGCTATTTCCTAGGCTGAAATTTTACTTCTCTTAGGTACTCAGAAGGGATCTATGATTTGTTCATTATAAGTGAACCTGGACCATCTTTTTTTTCAAATGCATATTCTACATTTCAAAACAGAAATAAGTATCTAGCCATAGCAATTTCTATCCATTAGTCTATGTTTTGTGAAACATTGTTAAAGTAGTAGCTAGTAATAATTAAGCATGTGAAAATATATTTACTGACTTAGTTATAATTAATAGGACATGATGCACATTTCAGATTAATTGGGGAGACTAGTGACTCCAGTTTATATATGTATTTGTGTATTCATTCATTCATTCATTTTGCATCCCTATATCATCTCCCCTTCTCCTCCCAGCACTCCTCATGCAAGTCTTACCCCCATTCTACCTTCTCCTTCTCTTTTGAAAATCAGAAGCCCTCTTCTAGGTGGCACCCATACCCACTAGCCCTCTACTCCTACACACACACACACACACACACACACACACACACACACAGAGAGAGAGAGAGAGAGAGAGAGAGAGAGAGAGAGAGAGATCAAGGAGAGAGAAGGAGATCAAGTTGCTATAGGACTCAGACTCAGCATATTCTCTCCCACTGATGCCAGACAAGATAGGCCATTTAGGAGGTGGAGCGCTACAGGCAGGCTCAGGGACAGTCCCTGCTCTAGTTGTTGAGAGACTTGCATAAGGAAAATGTTACTCATTTGTTATATATGTGCAGGGGTCATAGGCCCAGCCTGTACTCACTGTTTGGTTGGTGATTCAGTCGCTGGAATCCCCCACGTGTCAGGCTTAGTTGATATTGTTGGTCTTTCTGTGTAGTATTTGTTTTCTTCAGGTCCCTCAACCCTTCTTCCAACCCTTGTGTAAGACTATCTGAACTCCATCTAATATTTAGCTATATACAGTGACTCCATTTTTGAAACTTGCCCCACAAAATATGTTAATAAAGATCTTCAAAACAGATTTTTAAGATAGTGTTAAATTTAAGAGTCCCCCCCAGGACTATCATTGTGAAAGATAACAGTAGTGGAGAGCTGAGGAAAGCATGAGTAATTCTGAAAAACATAGATAGAATGAATGATTTGAATAAGTTCATCAGTTAATCACCTAAAAGCTTTCTTATACTGGATCAATCAGTGAGGCAACTTGCAAGGGACCTTTGAAGCAAGGATGAGCATTCATATATTTTCCAGTGAAAGTATTCCTATATGTCACAGTGAACATGGAGAGATGCTCGAAGTGTAACTACCGGCAGACACCCCCCCACCCAAGTGAGACATGGGAACAAAGTTTGACGCAAATGTAAGAGGTTTATTATCTGGTACATTGGGGTCGAGCTTCAATCAGCCCCTCATGGTGAGTGACTGGAAGAAAACCTTAAATGGCTATAACAAGCAGTTTTTTTACTTTTTAGAGGTATAGGTTATATCAGCAAGGTTACAGTTTAAACTTATTGGTTAAGCATATTGACCTTTGAATCTATTGGCTAGTAAGCATATGACATGCATTCAAACTCTTATCTGAGACCAGGGGGTCAGGTGACCTTCAGTACATTCTGTGGCTTTTCAAGAATGTACTGTTCCTAATCTTGACGGTGGGTGTAAAACTGGTGAAAACCCCTAGGGTCCCCATAACCTACCTACTTTCTACCAGGCCAAGCCTCTTAATAGCTTTTATACTTTAGGAAGAACTAGGGTCCTTCACAAGGAATGATAACATAATACAAGTTAAGTGTTTGCAGAGTGATAATCTCATTAGGTAAGTAAACAATAGGAGACATGTATCAACAGGCAGGTCAGATGGAAGGGTTGACAAGAAAAGCTTCAAAAATGTAGGAATGTTGGTAGGAAGTTAGCTCTCCAGGTTTAACAATTCCTGGTGGATTCTAGAACATGCTCTTCTGATCAAAATTTCTATCACAAAAAAGTCTTACATCTATGCTTGAAAATGATGTTGGTTGAAAAATGAGTGCTGATAAGCATACTATTAGGCACTCACTATAGACTAAGCTTTTACATAGGATATAAAAATATGTTTCTTTTTGCAGCAAACTCTGAATTTTTGCCTAAAAGATAGTCTTATGCTCTAGGGCAAGTTTTTCCATAGACTAGCTACTGATACAGATGATCTCTGTTCCAGTAGTTGTGTTATTGCTGACAGAGTGGTTTGAAATTTTAAAAAGGTTTTAAAGAGAGTAGTGAGATTCAACCATTAACTGCAGAGGTTAATGAAATCCAACTGAGAAGCTCTAGAAACTAGAGGGAAAAAAAGTAACTTTTTCGGAGAGAGGAGCCTCTGATCTACATTGATCATGCAAATGACCTAAAAATTACATTGATGATCATTGTGGAAGGGGAAAATGAAAATTTAGTCTTCATTCCCCAAAAATTGACAGCTGAAATATTATGCATAAGTGGGTGTGAAGAAAAGACAGTAGGGCTGACAGTAGTGGAGAAATAAAGGCTTGAAAGTCATCTGAGGGAAGTCATCCCAACTAAAAGAAAATAATGGAAAATACATTAATGACTTTGGAAGGGAGCTAAGGGGAACAGTCAGTGTTATGGAAACTGTGTGTGACAAATAGATTTAAAAGCAGAAAATTTAATAATTAAGGGTTTGGTTATAAGAGTTTTACTTTGTGAAATGGAAAACTAAGATGAAGAATTGTTTTAGACAGTATCCTAACAATAGTTTTCAGGTAACACTGAGGCTTAAGGTAGACGCAGGTGTCATGTAGCTGCTATATCAATCTGGTGAGCCCTTGATCTTTTGTGAAAATGAGACTTCATTCCCCTCTAAGTAGGGAAAGAGCAAGGAGAGTAGCTTCATCCTTAAGTAAAGTAAGAAAGGATTGTCACCTTTAAAAGCCACGTGATGTTTCACAAAGAAGGATATGACTGTTACTCTCTTTGCCTTGAGGCAGAGAACTGGTAGGAATCAGAATGAGGGTAACATTTGGTTTCTGAACCATGACACAAAGGAGTGAGGTGCATATCTTACATATCAAAGAAGATCTTGTCCCTGGTCTCTAGATTTCCTTGAACTCTGAAATTTCCTGCCCAGAGGCTGAGCTTCCCTTCCCCCAGAGGTTCATCATGGTGAGCTCTCTGGCCTAAGTCCTTGGGGCCAAGGAACTTGCCACCAGAGTGCAGCTTCCCAATAAAAAAGCATCTATACTCTATATACTATAGTCTGGCTTGAATTGGCTCATTTCACCAGTGGTAGCAGAGCAATATCTTTTCAGACAAGATGGGGAGAAGGGGTAGGATAAGGAGGGCTGGGAGAAGGAGGAGGAGGAAGAAGAGGAGGAGGAGGAGGAGAAAGAGGAGGAGGAGGAGGGGAGAGAGGGAGGGAGTGAGGGAGGGAGACAGAATGAGAAAGAGAGAAAGAGAAAGAGAGAGAATAAGAGAGAGAAAATGAGAGAGAGAGGATGAGAGAATGAGAGAGAGGCCACTTACATTGTTTAGGACTTTTGAGGTTAGGCATCTATAAAAATCAGTGTTTGCACCTCTTATTTTTAGAACTCATTAGTTTTGTTTCCTTTAGATTTTACTGTGACATAACTTGTCACAATATCTCAACCTTATAAAGGTCAACCCTATTAAAAAGCAGTCTCTGGAGGTTCCCTTGTTCTTGTGTGATACACCCTAACTTTGAATTGTTAATTGGAACCCATCTTCAACCTCTGAGTCCTAGTTGTACTGAGAAGGCTAGGTGGATTCAATGACAGGCTTCAAATGGCAGTTAAGGAGACTAGGTTTAAATCTCAGTTTCCAAGAACTGGGCAATTCCACGCAATTTCAGGCAAGTCCAGGCAAGTCCAGGCCTTAGAAGCTGTCCTGCTGCCTGACCTGAAGCAAGGACAATGGGTCAGCAGCAGTTTCCAGACTTCCTTAGCTACTTCCTCCGCAAGTTTCCAGCCCTCCCCAGAATGTTTCCAGGCCCCACAACCTGGAAATAGAATGTCTGTAGAGATGAATCCAACAGATAAACATAGAGGTTGAAAGTGAGGGGAGACCCTCACTCAAGTCTCGGGATGACGTGACCTCCACAAGAACACATGTAAGACCATCCTTGCTGTAATTTACATGACATTTATTGATAGGAACCAGTGCACTGGAGTTGAGACTCATATCCCACACAGGGACAGTGGAGTTTGACGACCAGTAGCTAAGAGAAGGGGAATTTAAAGGAAGAAACCACAACCCAAGGGGGTAGGGAGGGCGTCATTGGAAGATGTTGAGAGTACCTGTGAAAAATCACAAAGATGAGCTTCCTGTTTCTCAAGATTGTTTAACTTTATGGCCAGCTAGTTCCTGGGAGAAGCTTCCTGCTTCTCAAGGTTGTTCTCTAAGATTTTAATAAGTTTATATTCAGCTAGTTCCTGGGAGAGAGTTGTCAAACTGGATGGTGTAATGCAATTCCAGGACCTGACCAGTTTCTTTCTTCTGCTCTAAACTTTTATCTAGGGGGGGCAACCTTAAAACTTCTACCTTTCAAGGTCACCTAACCTAGAATTCCCTGCTGTTCTCTAAATCAGGCCTGCAAGCTTACTTGGGTGTCTGTCTATTCTGGTAATGGAAGACTGACCCCAACATGCTGGGTTTCTGCAGAATAAAATACTTTTTGGATTTACAATCTATTTGAGTCAGGGGATATCATTCTTCAGTGAATCATGGATCCTTACAGTACTTGCAGACAAACTCATTTGCACAGGTTGTCAGATCAGCTTGCTTCATTAAGCCAAGTGCTCATTCCACTGTTGAAATGGAAAACAGCGAGGCTTTGAGCTTCATTGGGACCAGCAGATACAGTCACTTACTTGTTTTCTGTTAGTGTTAAACATTCCTTTGAGCTCACTCAAGTGCCTGACTTAATTATGATGCTGTCTCTCATTACCAGATCCCATCACCCTGGAAAACTTGTTTTCTAAGTCAAAGTACTAAGTTTTTCTGATCACATTTTGTCTGGTGAGGACCACAGATCCTCTCTGACTGGGGATAATTCATTAAAGCAGCCATGATTCCCAGTGTTGAACAAACCTAGGATAGGCAACTGTTTGTGAATTCAATTCCTGTATTAGATCCCAGTGGGAAAGATCCAAGGAGTCCTTCCAGGGAAGGGGCAAAGAATCAAATGCAAACGCTTGAGAAATAAGTAAATCCAAAACCAGGCTACCCCCAACTTCTACCACCTCTATCACCAAAACAAAAACACAAACCCCAAAACAAACAACAACAACACACACACATACCAAAAAAAAAAAAAAAGAAAAGAAAAAAAAAAACCTACCACCACCACCATCACCATCACCACCACCCCACCAACAAAAACCCTGGAGATTCTGAAAATCCTGTGGAAAAAGAGCCAAGCTATTGCAGCTAGTTCAAGAAACTTTCATTTGCTTACCCTTGTAGGTAACATAATTGACTCAGCCATTGTCTTCTGCTATTGTACCTTTTCCTTAATTTTATCTTATAAAACACAGGTTTCTTTCTGCAACTCCTGTTCCTTTCTATTACTGGATGCTGAAGGGATCCACATTAGGCACAGACTTCAACCAAACACTGATTTCCAAAACGAAGAGATCTTTTATTAAGCAAGACAGAGTGTCAGGGTAGCTGAATCTGAATTGGGCAAAAAGCACAGCAGGTGGCTTGGCAGAAACTGTTCCCCAAGTGAAAGTGGGGAAGTCTGTGCCAGTGAGTTGGTAATTCCTCATTGGAATAGGTAGAAAGTGTAGCCAAATAGGGAATATTCATTGATGGATCTTGGTGTCCTGCCTCAGAAATGTGTCAGGCATGAGGAAGTGGCCAAATGAGGAGTCTAGTGGTTTCTCAAATCACCAAGGTGGAAGGGTTAGTCCCACCAATGCCTTGTTTGCTATGTTTGGGTCTGTTAGAGCCCATCAGAGGTAACTCCTTAACTGGAATTAAACCCAGTTGGAACGTTCAACTAAATTTTTGTCATTTTGTCTTTGAACATTTGGGAAATTACTTTGCTTTCTTTAACTAAGGAATTGAGCTAATAATGGAACATTTCCTGTAGGCTAATATTAAAGAAGATGGCATTCTAAATGCTTTAATGTGTTATCTTAAAAATACTAAGTGTCACTGGCCATGTTTATCCATGCCTTTGATTCCCGTCTACAGAGGTAGGTACAGGATGATCTCTGTGAGTTGAGTTGGAGGCCAAGGGTGAGTTCTACAGTAGCCGGGGCTGCAAAGAGAAACCCAGTCTTGACAAAATCAAAGCATGACAAAAAAAAAAAAAAAAAAAAAAAAAAAAAAAAAAAAAAAAAAAAAAAAAAAAAAACCAACAAATTATCTGGTTCAAAGCCTTGGATGAAACACAAAATAGGATTTGAAAGAGCGTACCCCTAAACGGGAAGCCGCGTCTCTCGCTCCAATCGCGGGGTGGGATGCCCCCAGGAATCACGAGTAGCCGGCCTTGATGTAACAGCAGGAGGTAGCTTTTATTAATGAGATCCCTATTAGCGAAATCCCGGGTCGATACGTATCCCACACAGGAGACAGAGGAATCGACCCTGAGCTTCCAAACTCGGGGGTTTATATAGGAGCATTCGCACAGTTACACATGATTGGTCAATTCAAATGGTGCACAGTTACTTTCGGCACGAAATTATATCAGCAAGGTGTACGTGCTCTCTAGCAGCTCAGCAGGCAGGTAGGGTGGCTCATCTCACTCAGGGGGGTGAAAGAAGGGGAGGGGGTGGCTACAGATGTTCAATGTCCTTGGGGCTGATAGCTGGTTTGGCAAGTCCTATCTCTAACACCCTCTCAGGCACGTCCTAACTTTTTGAAATTTTAATTCTTCATTCCCCACTTCCTTTTGGGAGTAGTTCTAATCTTAGGACTACATGGAGAACTCAGCTTCATCTAGTATAACAGCTTGGTATTGTTGTCTTGACATGAGGATTCTAATCTGGACACTATCCAAGCCTATACACCAAGGTCATGACTAGCTTTTAGAACTTCTAAACTTATACAGACTGTGATCCTCGAGGCACAGTCCCAAGAAGTATTAGGAGTACTAACATATGTAATGTTACATCATTTGTAATGGAAATCAAGCCTATCCCCACACCTATCTTGATAGAACCCAGGACAAACATGACTGAATTTCCCTCTAGGTCCCAGCTCTCAGCCCCAACAGCTAGTACACGGCTGGTGAGGGCTGAGAATTGACAGCTGTCAGGGTAGTCAGCAGCACCAGGTATGGTCCTTTCCAGCGAGGCTCGAGTGTCTAGGCTCAATGTAGCTGCAGTCTCCTGGAACTGATGACTGATGAGATGTCTCAGGGGTCTCCGGAGCATAGGCTGCTGTCAGCTGTGAGCAGATTTCTTTCTGTATCACCTGTAGGTCTTTTAGCCTGGCACACAAATCATTATTACTATGGCACTATGACATGTTGGTTCAGTAACATCATCTAATACAGTCAGGGGAGCTGAGGCCCCATATAAGATCTCAAAGGGGGTAAGGCTGAATCTGGAAGGGGTATTTCTTGCTCTGAAGAGAGCAAGAGGGAAGGAGTGTCACCCAGTCTGCACTAGTCTCCATGGTTAATTTAATTTGGTCAGGGTCTCTTTTAAAATTTTATTTATTTACTCTATCTGTCCTGAACTTTGAGGTCTGTAGATACAATGTAATTTCCAATCGACCTCTAAGTACTTGGCCACACCCTGGCTTACCTTGGCAATGAAAATAGGGCTGTTGTCTGACCAGATTACCTTGGGCACTCCAGACTGGGGGAAGATTTCTTCCAGTATCTTCTTGATGACTATCGAAGCCGTCTCTTGCAGTTGTTGGCTTCACCAGGGCATCCAAGAGATGGTAAAGGCATCTGCAGTGCTAATGTGCTGGGGGGCAGAAGTTCAGCCATCCCAGATGAGGTCATGTTGTCCACCATGGCAGCACCCACTTGTCTCTGACCTTAATTCATGAAGAGAACTCTTCCCGTCTGTGGACAAGGTCCTCGGCTTTCAGCAGGGGTCAATCAGCCAGTTGCAGAGGTCTTTCCTCCACCCGTGGGCTTCTGCCAGTACTTGACACTCGTGCTGTGGTGGCTCCAGGTCCAGATTGGGCAGCAAGGTGACCAGATTGTCCCCAACCGGTGGAGAATCTAGTCCATGGCAGCTGACCAGTGGTCCCATCTTTTGGGGCACTCTATTCAAAGGCAGAACATCAGCCACTCTATCACAGTTTAAGTCCTGGATTGGGTGATAATTGTTAGTGCCCGGCTGGCAGGAACAGTGTGTTCCAGGCAAAAAAGCAGTAAGCCATTCATCTCCCAGCATCAGGTACTGGTGCACTGAGACAGGTCTTAAGCTCCACATACACAGTCTGTAGATATGCATACACATGGCCTCACCCAGTCATTTCAGCCCACGCAAGCCAATTTGGAGAGCAATTTTCTCATGAGCAAGGGATAGGGGCAGTCAGGGATGGATGACTATGAACTAGTGGGTTACCCGGCCCATGCCAAGGTCCACTGTTCTTCGGGCAGTCCATAAGTATTGTTCCTTGCCAGTAGCCCCTTGCATTCAAGGTCTTTGGATATTGGCCCACTGGGGGGCATAGGAGCACAGAGCATTGGGTCCCTGTATCCACACTTCCCTTCTATCTCTGTACATAGCCAGCACTCTAGGACCAAGAAGCTCTCCAGTGGCCCCTCTTGTTCTTTCTTGGGCAGTCCCTGACCCAGTGTCCTTTTTCTTTGCATTAGGCACACTGATCTTTAGCCAGGAATTCTCTTCTGTTGTCAGGTACTATCTTCCTAGGTTCCCTGACTACTGTGGCGAGTATATGTTCCTCTCTCGTCTTCTATCTCTCTTTAGCTCTTTAATTTCTCTTTTAACCTTACTTTCTCTGTAACTTATACTAACTCTCAGCAACTTAACTTAACCCTTTAAATTTCTGTAACATTCTCTTTATATCCTTTCCTTATCTTAGCCAGATTGGTGGGGCATTTTCCAGCCCCTCAGAGACCCACACTTGGAGTCTGGCGGCAGACCTGAAGCACTCCCTACCTTCAGGCGTCTGAAGAAAGCAGGCAGAAGTGAGGGCCTTCTATCCGTGTCTGGAACATTCTTTCTGGCCTCCAGTAGGATTCTGTCTTTCCTCAGTGGTAAAGAATACCTTAACAGTTACTAACAAGCATCTCAAATGAGAAAACAAGAGAATCTTGAAATAGAGGTCTACTGAAGAGGGCAAACAGCATTTATCTCTCTTCAGTGTCAGCTCCGTTGCTTTGCCTCTCAAGAGAACCAGCCTCCAAATGACACTAGGCTTTTAGTAACAAATAATAACAAAAGGATGGAGAAATGGTTAGAACCTGGTTGCTAGATGCCAGGTGGCTGACAAAAGAATCGTAACCAGTTCACCTGGGGCTATCAGGACCTCAGTAGCAGCCCTTTACCAAACCGTCTCACTGGGTTTAAAAGGCCCATGGAAAAGAAAACATTAATCCTGACCTTGGCCACCGCCAAAGCCTGAATTCTAAATCTTGACTGGCAAAACAAAACAAAGTTCTTTACAGCTTGTTGTAGATTCTTTGAAACTATTTTAGGGGCTCTTTTTGTCCCCCAACCTGGGGCATTTTGACCACAGGGGCAGGAACTGGCTGCTGTGGGGATAGGATCAAAGGCACTCTCCATGTTAATGATTATCAATGAGAAAAGTAATTTAATGCTGGAGACTGACTCCTCCCTTGGAATAAGGACAACACTAGCAGGTATCGGTCAAGCACAGTGGGGAACCCTGGCTGAGACTTCAGTAACAAAAGACTGACTACGTGGCCTGAATAAATTAGGGAAATAACCAGGAAGGCCAGCCTAATTCTGACTCAGGTGAGAAGAACAAAAGGCTTCCACATGTAAGGGCAGGGCTCAGCAGGGGTCAAACCTTGCTGGAGACCCAGAAGGGCCTTGTTTCAGCTGAAAACATTCCATGAATGCAAACTTCTTGTGCCCTAAATTATAGGAAGAGGCTTCCTTAAAGAACTTCTCTTAATGAGCGCTCTCCTTCTGTGAGCAAATGTCAGAAATTCCTTTCTTGTTCTTGTTTTCCTTAGAGTCCTCTCCCACCTGGCTCTCAGCCTTTTCAGATAGTTCCTCCTGCCTCTGCCTCCTTCAGCAAATCCTACCAGTGTGTGCCACCACAACCGGCTGAAACTCCGCCTTTAAGTTTCCTTACTCCCAAGCAAAATTTAAATCTTTCCCAGCTCATCACAGCTGGCTGCGAGCACAAGCATAGATAAAACACTATGCTTTAAAAATTAACTTTGGCTATCAACCAACACACCGCCAATAGAGCGGGGGTCTACAAAATTAAGTTCCTTACTCACTAAGCATTAAGGGGACCAAGTAAAACTCTTCGACGAACAAAGCAAACAGTTTCATGATTTCAAACACAGTCATCGGTCCAAGATTCAAACACAGTCGTCAGTCCAAATTCAAATACGAAACAAAAATCAAAAAGACACTGGACAATACCAGAAAACAATCCAGGCAAACAAGACCAAGACAAAGCATCCTATCCAGAAAACCACAGACATGTACACAGAGTGGGATTCCACATCCACTCTCTCAACACAGACACAGAGTGGGATTTCACATTCACTCTCTTCCTCTTGACTGGCCACAGCTGAGCTCTCCCGACTGTTCTCCGCCCGTGGAACATCTTCCAGGGGCTGCAGCTTGTGGGCCCGGGGCATCCCTTCTTCTGCAGCCACAAGGCAGGAATACACATCTGCCCTCTTACCACAAGACAGGAATACACATCTGCCCTCTTAGCACAGGGCAGGAGTACACATCTGCCCTCTTAGCACGGGGCAGGAATACACATCTGCTCTCTTACCACAAGGCAGGAATACACATCTGCCCTCTTAGCACAGGGCAGGAGTACACATCTGGCCTCTTAGCACAGGGCAGGAATACACATCTGCTCTCTTACCACAAGGCAGGAATACACATCTGCCCTCTTAGCACAGGGCAGGAATACACATCTGCCCTCTTAGCACAGGGCAGGAATAAACATCTGCCCTCTTACCACAAGGCAGGAATACACATCTGCCCTCTTAGCACAGGGCAGGAATACACATCTGCCCTCTTAACACTGACCAGTACTAAACACACATATATACACACATGGCGGAACCAAAACAGAGACAGACACAGACTGACAATTGCGGCGCCGCTCACACAGAAACACTCAGACAAACATCCAACTCACATCCACATGTATACACACACACACTCAGCGGCCACTTTCTAGCACTCACACCAACGTACCTCCAAGTGGCATTCAGGGTTCCGGGGGGTCACGCTCCGATCTCGGTGGGACCTCCAAATGAAAGAGCGTAAATGGGGAGCTGCGTCTCTTGCTCCAATTGCGGGGTGGGATGCCCCCAGGAATCACGAGTAACCGGCCTTGATGTAACAGCAGGAGGTAGCTTTTATTAATGAGATCCCTATTAGCGAAATCCCGGGTCGATACGTATCCCACACAGGAGACAGAGGAATCGACCCTGAGCTTCCAAACTCGGGGGTTTATATGGGAGCATTAGCGCGGTTACACATGATTGGTCAATTCAAATGGTGCACAGTTACTTTCGGCACGAAATTACATCAGCAAGGTGTACGTGCTCTCTAGCAGCTCGGCAGGCAGGTAGGGTGGCTCATCTCACTCAGGGGGGTGAAGGAAGGGGAGGGAGTGGCTACAGATGGTCAATGTCCCTGGGGCTGATAGCTGGTTTGGCAAGTCCTATCTCTAACACCCTCTCAGGCACGTCCTA
The DNA here is from genome assembly GCF_021556685.1 of Rattus norvegicus. NCBI lineage: Eukaryota > Metazoa > Chordata > Mammalia > Rodentia > Muridae > Rattus > Rattus norvegicus. Next base: position 38,861,536 of record NC_141536.1, read on the forward strand.
ACTTTTTGAAATTTTAATTCTTCAGATTCAGATTTCACTCACTTAAATATATTGTTTCCCTATTAAAAATGCTAACTGGTCCATAAATGTATCTGGTTGTCATGACTACTACTATTGTGTTCACAGTAAATAAATAAATACACAAGCAAAGAAGAACAACGTTAGTTTCCATGACATTTGTTTTTAATTAAGCTACTTTCCCTGTGTTACTTGAGTCAGTATAAAGAGATATGATACACATTTAAATGATAGAAATCATTCAGGAACCTATGATATGGGCTAAATGAACAGTAATTGGTTGGGTTAAGATTTAAATTGAGGGAGAGGTTATTCAGGTCTGCTGTGAACAGGATTGCTTCTCTAAGAAGAGATTTGAGCCAGACTCAGAATGGTTGCTTAGATGTGGATAAGAAGGATGGAAAACAAAACAGCTTATTCTAAGCAGTGCTTGAGCAGACCCAAACCTCTCAAGATGATAAGGGCAAAGGAAATGATATCCCTTTAGACTGACACAGACAACAGCATATGAGGATTTCGCCTGGCCCAGATCCTGCCAAAGGATGCCAGGTCTAGCAAAACTAGATATGGGAGCTTTGCATGAACAGCATCAAACTAATGAAGAGCTCAGGGTTCCAGTATCAATATCAATTTTTTTCTTCAAATCCTGAAAAATTTCTCTGTGGTGTAATATTCATTAATCTCACATTCTTTTATGTCTCTCCATCTTTTCTACAATCAAACCAGAGATTTAAATTCAGGCTTTCAGTTCCTTAGAAAATGGAAGAATTAACAATAATAACCTGTAGATGAGCAAATTCTTATTACAGCAAAAATATTTAGTAAATCAAAACCAAATATTTGTGTAACAATTAGAAACTTATTTATATGCAATGCTTCATATAGTTAAGAGGAAATTGTATACTCTCTGTTTAGCACAAACAATACTGTTTTCATTGCTGGACAAACCTGTTTTATTGAAAGAGAGGTGGTGGAGCAAAACTGTGAGCTGTATAATATCTGCTAACCTTTATCAACGCAGTAGGCAATCGATAAAATGACTTGCAGATAATGCTTGATTATATAAAACCGAACACCCCTCTAAACCTGTGTCCTTCCTTGCTATCTATTGTCTTCTTTCACCTTTTGCAGTCCTCTGTTTAACAAATCAACTAATCATTGGATATTTTAGAAGCCTAGTGAATGTGGATGAAAGAATCAGAGGTGTAGTTAAAGCTCACCAGTATTTTTCCTTGGAAACCTCTATTTTCAGAGGCTTGTCACTTAGCTGCAAAAATACTGTTATGGCTTAGAACTTGTTGTACATGAACTCACTAGAGACAAGATGGTCACAGATGCTTTTTGCTCCTTTCTAAAATGAGCTTCTTAGACTACTTGCTTTCAAAAAAAGCTGAGCTAAAATAAGAGGTTGTCATTTTTATACTTACTCTTACAGCTATAAAAACAGCTCCAGTTAATTGAGGAAAACTGTTTTAGGTCACTATATTATCATGTAGAAGGAAATGCACTTACTTAGTAACACATAGAAATATGATATTAGGTCTTTAACAATAATAATAGGTTGCTGACTGAGTAAAAGTACACATATACTGGGGATACTTTAAATATTTTTATTGCTATTTGTTTTTTCTGTATTTGATTAGGAGTCCCGTTATATAGCTTAGGCTATTCCCAAAACCACTGTTTGTCTTGTGCTGGCTTCAAACTCATGAACATCCTGTTTCATCCACACAGCAATAAGGGTATATACCATCATTTTATTATTGAGAATAGATGTATTAGGTCATCTTGGACTTATTGTCTCCTTTCAAAGTTCACATGTACAATAGGGTTTAATTTTTAATTTTACATTTACTGAATAGAAGGAAAAGATATGGAATTCTCAGACACAGTGTTACTCAACAGTGAAACAGCGGTATTAAATCATCAAAAGTGTGCAAATTATGTAGTCTTAGTAACCATGAAATTCTACCATTTACAACAATATAGAAATAACTGGAGAATTGTACATTAAGTAAAAGGAGTCATGCATGAGAAGAGAGGTACATATCATTTATGGGTGCCATATAAAATTGTTTCCCTAGAAGTTGGGAGTATCTGAGTCCAAAGAAAACAGGTGAAAATGTAGTGAGATAGGAAAGAAGTTTAATGTATATTAATGTAAATGTCACTTTTACTTCCTCCAAGGAAGTGATGAGATAAGAGCCATACTCAAGCTGTTCAAACACAAGGCCTCAATTGAGTGCCGAGTGTTTCCTTCTCAATTCTGACTAGGCCTAGGCTTGAAAGTTTCTAGCCTTGGTGCTGTCCAATTTTCCAAGCTTACTGAGTTAATCTAGCTTCTCTAGGCATTTGACTGAAGTGTTGTGCTTGGCCTCATACTAACTTTGGCAATATGTTCTAATCTTCTGCTTCCTCATTCTCTGGTTCATTCTGTCTTCACCTATATATAATTTGTTTTCCCTGCAACCTGTCTCTAAAATTGTTTCAGTATAATAGCCTCCCACACACTATATATATCATATATAAACATCTCTCTCTCTCCCTCCCTCCACATAAGTAACCTTTCTTGAATATGCCGTTATCATGAGACTTGGGCATATCCTATAAGTAGCCTCTCTTGAGGATGCTGTTCTCATGAGAGTTGGGCATATCCTATCTCTGATACCTTCTGTCAATTCTTTCTCTGATTTGTCACCTTGTCTGCCCCTCAATTAGACTTTACTTTCCAACATGGCTGGTTGCTTCTACAAACTAACCATACTTTCATTGTTAGGAATTAAAGGTGTGTACTAAGGGTATGTATATATTCTAGCCAGATCATACTGTAATGCAGGATGTCTGCATTGCAGTTGGTTCTTACCTTAGGATATGATCCCTTGCCAGAACAGCCATGTACTACTGTATAGCAAGGTATATGTGGAAAACAGTAATGACTTCTATGTTTGCAAAAGCTAAAGAAAAATATTGGGGTCCAGGAATTGCCTCACAAACAATACAAACACTGATCCGAGGCAGGAATAATTTATTCAGCATATGCCCCAGGACATATTGACCAGTACCATGGTCCAGATTCAGAAATTGAACTCCAAATTAAGATCCTACAAGGTTTTAAGCCCAAAATCCACAAAGATATGTACTAACTTATTTCACCAATCAATATTTAGGGACAGGAAATTTTCTTAGGAACATATCTTTGTTATACACCTATCCTGCTCCCATTGCTTGGGGTATTCAACTACAGCAGGAGACTTGCCTGGTCTATTCATGTCTTAATTTGTCTACCAGGATGAGACTTGTCTAACATTCATGTCTTAAGTTGATGACCAGGATGTTTCCAGGAAGGTCTTGGGAACTTAAACTTTACTGAACACTACACAAAATTGGAAGTCATATTTCAATTAGTTTCTTATATTGGTGTAGTTATCTCATATTGGGGTATATCCCAGGGGGAGATTATACCTTTAAAGCTTATAAATGGGTACAGAAAGTGCTGTTGGATAGACGATTTGGGTCCAAGTTTATTGTGGGTAACTATAGACAACAGTTCTATTGACTTTCATCATGATTGGTTTCCAAGGGGTGGAACAAAACACAATGTATAATTAATCTTGGAATTAGTAAGATTCCTAGCAACAGCTGAAACATATAAGAAAATGTCCTTATAATGTCAGGCTAATCAAAAAACACAGCTTTAACCTTTTATCTAGGCCTTAACATTTCATTTAAGTCTTAATATTTTATCTAGGCCTTAACAGAAATTTTATTAAAAGTTTTAACTATAAAGAAATGATGTTTGAGAAGATACATTTAATCCGATTTAAACATTAAAAATATATCCATACATCACAGCACATCCCAATATTATGTATAATTCTTATATTTTATATGCAATGAAAAAAGTTTTAAATAAGTGTGACAAGAATGGCTTACCAATATATTTATAGATATAGGCCATGTATAGATAATTGATATTACTTACCTTTAATTAACAATTTAATAACTTTCAATTCATTTGCTAAGATTTTATACTACCTTTCCAGTGATAAGGGAATCAAAAATGTTTCCTTAATTTTCTGGGAAGTACGTAAAAGTCAGAAAATGTAAACATCCTTTCATTCTGTTGCCTTTCTTTTCTCAGAAGTCCTAAGTTACTATGCTATTATTTTCAGACATGGACACAAACACACACAAATATACATGTACATATACAAAAACACACATACATACATATACATTTATATACACATAATTTATACATATTAATTTATATACATACATATATTGTGTGATTTTGTGTGTGTGTGTTTGTGTGTGTGTATGAGAGGAAGGGCATTTATGTACAGAAAGAGAGAAAAGTTTATTGCCTTTTTTCTAACAAGCAGCTGCCTCTTCTTTCTTCACCCACAGCCCTCAGGTCATCTGGGAGTGACACTTTTCTGAGCAAATGGGGTAGTATTATCCTGCTACTGTAACAAGAAAAGGCAGGGATTTCTCTTAGCTCTTTCACTTCTATTCCTTGTTATAGGGTTTGCTTTAACTTCCTTTTTAGATACAATAACTTTAAATTTGTTTCATTTTCTCCATTACTTAACAAATATCTGTCAGTTTCTAAATTATGTGGTTACTCTGTGAGCAAGAAACACCAATGACTTTGAGGTTATGGTTTTGTTTCCTTGTGTATATTGGTAATACTGCAGTGGTGGTTGTTATAGTAACCAGCTATCTTCAACAGGGGAAGGGGTATGGGAGTTTAACAATGCTTAAGACTTATTAGAAATAAATAATGTTCCTAGACTTCACGTTTCACTAGATTATTGTAAGGCACTTGTTAGTTTCTAGTCTCTAGTGTCAAATAAAAGGTGGACTTTCCTTCTAAAGCTGATGGACTTTCTGACTTAATGCTGATAAATTCAGTCTTCATCGCACATTTAAATTGATTTGTGTAATACTCATCAAATGAATATCCCAGTTACCAAAATAATGAACGTATTCTATGTAGGCAGTTGTGTGAGCCATTGCCTCTCATAGACAGCATTTGATTTGTAAATGACTAAGTTCTTTAAAAGTGCTTCCTAATTCACTTTCAAGGTTTCCTTTCTGCGCTAGAGATAGAAATGGATAAGTACATGCATAACATGTAATCCACCAGTCACTTACATCTGTTTCACTTATTTTTTATACTCTGTTATTCTGAAATACTATTATTCACCTTTATATTTTAGTTTCAGTAGCCTGATTAATAAATCTATTCATGCAATTTGAATATTATGCTTTGATTTAATAATTGTTTACACACACACACACTTTTAAAATGATCATGGATTAGGCAATGTGTTTTTATTTATAATATTTAATTAAAATGTTTTTTAAAATTTTAATTGAACTATATCATTTTCGATTCCTTTCCTTTCCAGGAAACACTCCCATGAAATGATGTTTCTTCTCTCTCCAGACAAACACAAGATTTGCTGTAAGATTGTGTCTCCTAGAAATGCCAGAAAAGCTTCATCCATGATGTCTCACCAACATGGCTACCTAAACAAAACTTGAACAGTAATACCATTGATATGCTACCACAGAAAGTGGAAAGTTCAGAAGGCTTCAACCCTAATAAAAGAATCACAGGCAGCTAAGAAATGTTGAGGGGAAGAACATATTTTTTATTCACTTGATATAAACTATAATTTTCAGGTTTAGAGATTTTACTTATTGAAGATTTTAATAGTTTTCTCTATGATGAATAAAAAGAACCACTGAATAAGTGCATTTCAAGTTTTTCCCTAATTTCCACATGAGTCTCTTTTTTCTTTTTTTATTCTTAAACATTTTATTTTATTTTTTTTTACTTTTTTATTTGTTTTTATTCTCAAATTGTTTGTAGTAATTTGAATTGGTGTGGCCTCCGTAGACTCCTGTGTTCTAATGCTTGGCCATAGTGAATGTCACTATTTAGAGGTGCTGCTTTTTGGAGTATGTGTGGCTTTGTTGGAGAAAGTATGCCAACAGGGGATTGGCTTTGAGGTTTTAGAAGCTCAAAAGCAGGCCTAGTGACACATAGTTATTTGTTTCTGCCTGACAATAAAGTTGTAGCAGTGTAGTATCTACTCTATCCTATGGTTATTAGTATTCACTCTTAGGCAGATTTATAATGAAAAGGAATGAGCTGAACAAGGAAAAATAGAAAATGCACAGTGTGAGGAAAAATACAACAAGGAAATAGAATGGAGTTAAGTTCTATGAGCTCCTTCTTAAGTTTCATGTCCTCCCACATGCTCACATGATCCGCACCATGATAAAAATGAACTGTACTGGCTGGTTTTGTGATCAAGGGTGAAGGGACCAGACAATTGTGAGTGTTGTGGTCCCTGGGCTAATAGTCTTGGGTTCTGTAAAAAAGCAGGCTGAACAAGCCAGGGGGAAGCCAGCCAGTAAGAAACGTCCCTCCATGGCCTCAGTATTAGCTCTTGCTTCCTGACCTGCTTGAATTCTAGTCCTGACTTCCTTTGGTGATGAACATCAATGTAGATGTGTAAGCTGAATAAGCTCGTTCCTCCCCAACTTTCTTCTTTGTCATGATGTCTGTGCAAGAATAGAAACCCTGACTAAGACATGGACTGAACCTCTGAAAGCATAAGCCAACCACAATCAAATGTTTTCCTTTATAAGAGTGTCTGTTGCCATAATGTCTCTTCACAGCAATGGAAACTTTAACTAAGGCAGGGGTTGTTAACATCGAGTGGCTATTGCTGTGATAAGCCTGACAATGCTTTTGTTTGGTGGGATGTGGACATTGGTACTTTGTATAGAAAAACAGATGCAAGCAGTGGACCTTAATGGACCATTTTGGGAGGAACATGGAAGACAGTGATACTGAGAGTGATTTGAACTGTGGGGTCTGGCTCACGAGTCTTCAGAGGAGAAGAATGTTAGCATATGTCTATCCTTGTGACATTTTGGTGAAAACTATGGCTGCTTTCTGTACTTGTTCAAAAAGTCTACTGAGGCTTATTGGATTAATTGCTTTGGCAGAGAAAATCTCAAAACAGCCTAGTATCAATTCAGTCCTATGGTTATTAGTATTCATTCTTATGCATATCTGTAATGAAAAGGAGCAGGCTGAGTAAGAAGAAATAGAAAGTGTACAATTTGAAGAGAAAGGGGGTACCAGGAAGTGGATTGGAGCTAAGTCCATAAACTGAATAAACAGAATCTCCATGTTAAAGGGAATTAAACCGAGTGGTGAGTTCAGGGCAAGATTCCAGTCAATTAAGCTTCTAACTTATCAAAAAAAATTAAAACTACTGAATTGTATAAGCTTCTTATGATGAGAAAACTGATCTCATATTTAAAAATCTAAAAATTTTATTCCTAGTACTGAGGTTAATGTACTATGCTACCCTTTCATAAATAAGATATATAAACTGTACAAAAGTAGATAATGTTTTACAGACACTGAAGAGTGAATTCCTATGAATAAAAGTTTTTTAATTCCCAAAAAGATATACAAGATATTTTGTGATATCTACATTTGTTTTTCTATCCCCCTGTTTCATTCCAGGTTCCAAGAGGAGAAACTCACAAATAACTATTAAGAAAAATCAACTTTGATTCATACCTAAATACATAGATAGACAGAATACCAAAAGATTGGAGAACAGCAGCTAATTAGGAAAAAATAGCCAGTTATGAGTACACTTTCTGAATGATAGAAGGGACAGAGATTTTCAATAACTTCCCAGGCAAGTTAAAAGTGCATAACCAAGTCTGCACAAGGAACTGACCCTGTGCCGGAGCTCTCTATATCCGAATCCTACTAGAAGGGAGCTGGTCTCCCAGTAATGCTGAAAGACCTGAGATCACAGGAAAGACTACCACTTTAGCTCCAAGAGACCCACCTGGAGCAATGAAGACAGAGGAACCACGGAGCAGTCTGGTACAGGATCCTCTGGTTTTCTTCTGTGCCTGAGCTTATCCTGTGCCACAGCTCTTGGTACCCAAATCCCGATGGGAAACAGCTGAACTCCTAGGCTTGATGAATAGCAGACCTACAGGAGGATCAAGTCACTGTCAGAGAAAGCAAGAACAGCTAAAACCAGAGATAACTAGATGGTAAGAGGCAAGTACAAGAACCTAAGCAACAGAAACCAAGGCCACTTGGCATCTACGGAACCCAGTTCTCCTACCACAGCAAATCCTGGATATCACAGCAAACTGGAAAAGCAAGATTCTGATTTAACCTCACATCTCATGATTAGAGAACTTTAAGAAGAATATAAAAAAGTCCCTTAAAGGAATACAGGACAACACAGGTAAACAAGTAGAAGCCCTTAAAGAGGAAACAAAAATCCTTTAAAGAATTACAGGAAAACAATCAAACAGGTGAAGGAATTGAACAAAACAATCCAGGATCTAAAAATGGAAATAGAAACAATAAAGAAATCACAAAGGGAGACAACCCTGGAGATAGAAAACCTAGGGAAGAGATCAGGAGTCATAGTCAAGCATCAACAATATAATAAAAGAGATAGAAGAGAGAATCTCAGGGGCAGAAGATACCTTAAAAAAACATAGAAACAACAGAAAAGAAAATGAAAAATGCAAAAGAAACCTCGTACCTAAAGCATTCAGGAAATCCAGGATACAATAAGAAGATCAAACCCACAGATAATAGGTATAGAAGAAAACAAAGACTCCCAACTTAAAGGGCCAGTAAATGTTTTCAACAAAATTATAAAAGAAAACATCCTTAACCTAAAAAGAGAGATGCAAGAAGCATACAGAACTCCAAATAGATTAGACCAGAAAAGAAATTCCTCCTGTCACATAATATTCACAACACCAAATGTACTAAACAAAGAAAGAATATTAAAAGCAGTAAGGTCAAGTAACATATAAAGGTAGACCTCTCAGAATTACACCAGACTTCTTAACAGAGACTATGAAAGCTAGAATATCCTTGGCAGATGTCATAGAGAACCCAAGAGAACACAAATGACAGCCCAGTCTACTATATACAGCAAAACTCTCAATTACCATAAATGGAGAAAATAAGGTATTCTATCACAAAACCAAATTACAAAATATATTTTCACGAATCCAGTCCTCCTAAGAAAACTGTAACAGAAGAAGAGAACCTATTTACACACTAAAAAGTAAGAAAAAATATAAAACTTCTTTCTACTAACCCAAAAGAATATAGCCACAAAAACATAATTCTACTTCTAACAACAAAAATAGTAAGAAAGAACAATCATTGGTCCCTAATATCTCTCAACATCAATGGACTCAATTTCCCAATAAAAGGACATAGACTAACATGTAGATATGTGAACAGGACCAGCATTTTGCTGCAAACAGGAAATGTACCTCAGTGACAATGATGGACACTTCCTCAGAGTAAAAGGCTGTGAAAAAGGAGTTTCTTAAAAGAAACTTTACTAAAGCTCAAAGCACATATTGCACCTCACCCAATAACAGTGGGTGACTGCAATACCCCACTTTTATTAGTGGACAGATCATGGAAACATAAACAAAACCGAGATACAGTACAATTAAAGGAACTTATGAACCAAATAGATTTATCAAATATTTATAGAATATTTTACCCTAAAACAAAAGAATGTATCTTCTTCTCCACACCTCATGGTACCTTCTCCCGAATTGACCATATAATTGACCAACAAAACAAGTCTCAGCAAGTATCAGAAGATTGAAATAATTGCATGCATCCTATCAGATCACTGGTCTTCAGCAATAACAAAACGACAGAAAACCCACATACAAATGGAAGCTGAACAATACTCTATTCAATGACAACTTGGTCAAGAAAGAAATAAGCTAAAGACTTTTAGAATGTAATGAAAATGAGGGCACATCATACTCAAACTTACGGGACACAATAAAAACAGTGCTAAGAGGAAAACTCATAGGTCTGAGTGCCTCTAAAAAGAAACTGGAGAGAGCATGCACTGGCCACTTAACAGCACACCCGAAAGCTCTTGAACAAAAAGAAACAAATACATCCAAGCAGAGTAGATGGAAGGAAATATTCAATCTCAGGGCTGAAATAAACCAAGTAGAAACAAAAAGAACTGTACAAGGAATCAACAAAACCGGAAGCTGGTTCTTTGAGAAAAACAACAAGATAGATAAACCTTTAGTCATACTAGCCAGAAAGACACAGGGACAGTAAACAAATTAACAAAATTAGAAATGAAAAGGGAGAGATAATAACAGAAACTGAGGAAATCCAAAAAATTATCAGACCCTACTGCAAAAGTCTGTACTCAACAAAAGTGGAAAATTTGAATAAAATGGAAAATTTTCTAGAGAGAGATCAGGTACCAAAGTTAAATCAGGATCAGATTATCATCTAAATAGCCTGTAACTCCTAAAGTAATAAAAATTCTCCCTCTCACCAAAAGAAGCCCACGACCAGATGAATTTAGGACTGAATGCTATCATATCATAGAAGACCCAATACTAACACTCTCCAGATGATTCCACAAAATAGAAACAGAAGGAACAATACCTAATTCATTCTATGAAGCCACAATTACTCTTATACCTAAGCACAAAAAGACCCAACAAAGAAAGAGAACTTCAGACAAATTTCCCTTGTGATAACTGATGCCAAAGTACTTAATAAGAGTCTAGTAAACCAAATCCAAGAACACATCAAAATGATCATCCACCATGATAAAGTAGGCTTCATCTCAGGGATACAGGGATGGTTCAATATACAGAGATCCATCAACGTAATCCACTATATAAACAAACTCAAAGAAAAAATCCACATGATCATCTCATTAGATGTTGAGAAAGCATGTAACAAAACTCGACACGATGTTTTGTTTTTTCATGATAAAAGTCTTGGAAAGATCAGGAATTCAAGGTCCATACCTACACATAATAAAAGCAATTTACAGCAAACCAGTAGCCAACATCAAACTAAATGGAGCAAAACTAGATGCAATCCCATTAAAATAAAAAAAAACAAACCTATAGATGGCCACCCACCCTTTTCCTACCTATTCATTATACTATTTGAAGTTCTAGCCAGAAACAACTAGACAACAAAAAAGGTCAAAGGGATACAAATTGGAAAAGAAGTCAAATTATCACTATTTACAGATGATAAAATAGTATACTTAAGTGACCCCCAAAAATTTTTCTCCAGAATACTCCTACAGCTCATAAAAACTTCAGCAAACTTTTGGCTGGGTATTAAACTCAAAGCAGGAGCCTTTCTCTATCAAAGGGTAAGCAGGCTAAGGAAGATATTTGGGAAGCACACCTTTCACAATAGCCACAAATAATATAAAAGGCCTTGGTGTGACTAACCAAGCAAGTGAAAGATCTGTATGACAAGACTTTCAAGCTCTGAAGAAAGAAATTGAAAATCTCAGAAGATGGAAAGATCCTCCATGCTGTGCTCATGGATTGGCAGTATTAATATAGTAAAAATGGCCATCTTGCTAAATGTAATCTGTAGATTCAATGCAATCTTCATCAAAATCCTAAATGAATTCTTCATGGAAGTAGAAAGCAATTTTCAAGTTTATTTGGAATAACACATACAAAACATTCCCAGGATAGTGGAAATTATTCTCAACAATAAAAGAACTTCTGGGGGAATCACCATCTCTCACTTCAAGCTGTAGTACAGAGCAATAGTGATAAAACTGCATGATATTGGTACAGAGACAGGCAGGTAGATCAATGGGATAGAATTGAAGACCGAAAAATGAGCCCACACATCTAGGGTCACTTGATCTTTGACAAAGGAGCTAAAACCATCCAATGGAAAAAATTAAACATTTCAAAAAAGTGGTTCAACTGGAGGTCAGTATGTAGAAGAATGCAAATAGGTCGATTCTTATCACCTTGTACAAAGTTTAAGTCCAAATGCATCAAGGACCTCCACATAAAATCAATACATTGAAGAGAAAATGGAGAAGATCCTTGAATGCATTGGCCCTAGGGTAAATTTACTGAACAGAACACCAATGGCTTATGCTCTATGATCAACAATTGACAAATGAGACCTCTTAAAATTGCAATGCTTTTGTAAGGCAAAAGACACTGTCAATAGGACAAAACAGCAATCAACAGATTGTGAAAAGATCTTTATCAGCCTTACATCTCACAGAGGACTAATATCTAATAGATACAAAGAACTCAAGAAGTTAAACTCCAGAGAATGAAATAACCCTTTTTAAAAATGGTGTACAGAGCCAAACAAAAAAAATTCTCAACTGAGGAATATCAAATGGCTGAGAAGCACCTGAAGAAATGTTCAAAATCCTTACACGTCAGGGAAATGCAAATCAAAACATCTCTGAGATTCTACCTCATACCAGTCAGATTGGCTAAGAAAAAAAAACTCAGCTGACAGCAGATGCTGGGGAGGAAATGGAGAAAGAAAAGCACTCCTCTATTGCTGCTGGGATTGCAAGCTGGTGCAACCACTCTGGATATCAATCTGGAGGTTCCTCAGAAAATTGGAAGTAGTACTAACTAAGGACCCAGCTATCCCACTCCCAGGCATATACCCAAAAGATGCTCCAACATATAACAAGGACACATGCTTTGCTATGTTCATAGTAGCCTTATCGATAAGAGCAAGATGCTTCAAAGAACCTAGGTGTCTTTCAAAGGAAGTATGGATACAGAAAATGTGGTACATTTACCTAATGGAACATTTCTCAGGTGTGTGTGTGTGTGTGTGTGTGTGTGTGTGTGTGTGTGTGTGTGTGTGTGTGTGTGTGTATAAAACCAGTGACTTCATGAAATTCTTAGGAAAATGGATGAATCTAGAAAATATCCTGAATGAGGTAACCCAGTCACTAAAGAACACACATAGTATGCACTCACTCTTAAGATATTAGCCTAAAAGCTCGGAATACCCAAGATACAATTCAAATTTTATTGAGAAAACAAAAATATAGTATATCTATTGAAAATTCAATATTAAAGCTATCCAAATCATGAAGGAAAATCTATTAGAACAGAAATGAAATTTATTGAAATCCACATTAATTACAGAGAATTGCTACACTCTCTGGTAGAAAAATAGATACAGAGCCTTGAAGATGTGATTTGAACAATATCTACTAATTTATCTACTAAATAATTTACTAATTAACATTATCAGATTATTTTATATTCTCAAATTGAAGATTAAGGCTTTCTTGGTGTATGAGTATACAAAATTCACATGAGAAAGAACAAATGCTTATTGTTAAGGAAACAATGGTGACAAACAATACTATTTCATTTTCCCTCATCAGCTGCTGTTCAACTTTCCAGGATGCATGAGATCAGTACCCTAACAATCTTCTACCTTTGGGCTGAACTTACCACAGCTACAAAATCCTTATGACTCTAGCAATTCATAGTAATTGCTGTGAATTACAAGCACTAACAACAAACCTATGTATGATATACCAACATGGATTTTGTACAAGGGGACCTCAGTCACTGCCACTGAAAACACCAATAGTGCTTCAATAGAAAACTGCGAATTGTTGCTCCTAAGTTTAAGCTCAAATCAGTGCTTGAGAACTTCAAAAACAATTGTGAGCCAAGTGAAAGTACAACAACTACAAAAGGACAGGACTTGCTATGTCCAGGTCACAGAAAACATTGCATAGAAATGGGGTTCAATATCTACACACACAGAAAAAAATTAGAATATATAAAATCAACAGAGAGAACTGAGTAGGACACTGCAAGCAGATTGGTCACAAAGATTAAAATTGACCTGCATCACTGTACTCTACCCAGAATAATGACTTAATTTTTAATTTATTCTTTAAGAAATTCATAGCTGTTTGTAATGTATTTTGATTGTATTCACCTCACACACAGCTCTTCTTAATTTCATGCCTTAATTTGTTAATGACAAAAAATCTATTTCTTGTCAATATTTCATATTCATATTGCTGATTATTAAAACATAGTAACAAATATATACAGTAATAACAATATATACAGTAATAACAAATATATAACTGCTTGTTCTCTTCTCTCTCTCTCTCTCTCTCTTTCTCTCTCTCTCTCTCTCTCCTCTCTTTTTTACAGCATGCCAAGGGAAAGTTGAGAGATGAGCAGAACTGATTATTCTTTTGTGACTATTTAAAGTACTGAAGTGAGAAATTTGCTGCTTGAAATAGAAAACAAACAAACGCAATCAATGTTCCCCTAGCAACAAATGCTCGAGCCATTGTGTTCTCCAGTAAGCTGTGACAGTGTGGAAGTGGGATTCTGGGGTGTATTGACATGAAGTGACAGCTATCATTGTCATTTAGAAATGCCCTTCTGTAGGTTGGTCTTCTCTCACTTTTTTCATCTCTGTCGGAACCTGTTCCATGCTCTCCATGTTACTGTGTTTCACTGTCTGTGGCTCTATCCTGTAAGTCTCGTAACTTTTCAATAGCATCCAGGCTCATTTACCATGGATTTTAGATTTTGTTAGGAACAGAGAGAAGCCAGGAATTAGAATAAATAAATCAATCTTAGCTAGACCAGCGGTTACTTTTGCAATCACTGGCAAACAAATTTGTAGCTGGAGTTTTAATAAGACTATGCTATTAAAACTATTAATTCATATAAAATGCAAAATTACACACAAACACACACATATGATATATTAAGATATATCTATATATCTATATCTTTACTGGGATATCATAGTGCTTTGATACATGTATACATTATGTTATGTGAACTTCAATTTATACCCAGAAATCTCCTAAAATACCTACCATTTCCATATATTGCAAAACAACTTCTAGAGTTTGAAATGTGTGACATATTATTGTTATGTATACAAACCAACCATCAGAGGCAAACCAGAACTTCTTTTTTTTTTAAAGATAGTTTTTTTAAAGATTTATTTTATTTTATATATGTGAGTACACTGTCGCTGTCTTCAGACACACCAGAAGAGGGCATCAGATCCTGTTACAGATGGTTGTGATCCACCATGTGGTTGCTGAGATTTGAACTCAGGACCTCTGGAAGAGCAGTCAGTGCTCTTAACCACTGAGCCATCTCTCCAGCCCCGAACCAGAACTTCTTTATCCATCCTAATGGTAGCTTATCATCTCTTGATCATTTATCATTCATTCTTTCTCTGTATATTCCTCAGCCTCCAGTAGCCACTACTCCATTCTCTATGTTTACAAGTACAATGATTTTATATATCGCAAGAAAGGTGACCTGGTTCACTTGAAAGAATCAGGTATTTTAATACATATATGTAAAAATGCACTCGATTTTGGCATAGGTATGTTAAATCGGTTTTCTCTAATTTATGTGTATTATATGAGGTATCAAATAATTCCCATTATCCTTTCATTGATTCATTTACTAAATAATAAATTGAAATATCTATTATACTCATTTTAGAACTGAACAGGAAATTAATAATAAATCTATGATGAACATAAGAAGAGAGAAAGAAGTAAATGGGAATACATGTAACTTCAGTTTTTACAGTAGCCTATGTGCAATTATAGATGCCTTATTGACTAATGTACTAAAATTTATAATTTTATGGGTACTATAAAGCATTTTTAAGAGAATGTTATTGATAAATACTCTATAAACATTAGTGTAAACAAAGCTGATTGGCATAAGGAATTTATGTTTCTTTTCCAAGTCCCATGAAATTTGCTGGAAAACAGGATTTTGAGAATAAATTCAATATAATAACTACAGGCTGGAAAGATGCCAATAGAGTAGAAAAGGAGTCAGTCAACTATAAAGCACATTCTGTCGACTTGAGCATGAAACCCATGGCCACTATGAATTCTGAAATTCTAGTGAAATGAAAATGAAAACCTCCCTACGAAGGAAAGGAAACGAAGGCTGAATGTTCCTAGTAGAAACGTAAAGATTTCATTATCAGAAATAGTGAAATCAAACAAAGAAAATGGCTTTGTGTCAGAACTTTCTCATTTTTTTCTATCAGTTTCAGAGTCAACCTAAATATACAATTCCCCAACTGAGGAGGATGCTATTGCCCGTGACACAAAACTGTCATGTGATCAAAAGAACCATAGCAGTGAGAATCCTGTGTATTTCTGTCTAATGAAGGGTAAAATTATCTTTACTGTAGGAGAGATTTCTGGGAAACCTTGCTCTTCTCTATACAGGGTTTGGCATTATTCTTCTGCAAATCTACCTCTCCTCATAGAAAGGCAACACTGCTCTCACAGTGTTTCTCCACTTTAATGAAATGGACCTTACCATAATTCTAGTGAACACTGAAAGAGTTCATCTTTGGAATACATTCTCATATTTTGTTCTCTGTCTCCAGTTTGATTTTTGGAGTATGCTTGTGGGACTTTGTAGGATGATGTCATTATGCAGGTGAAGGCAGTTACAGGATAGAATGAGGCCTGTCATTGGACAAGAAGGAAGGATGGGCGGGAGAAAAGTTTTAGAGAGGAGAGGAGAAAAGTGAGGGGGGAGCAGAGGCAAGGAGAGGGGGTGAAAAACATGGAAACAGACATAAATGATCCTTGCCATGTATCTTTACATAGATACAGGTTGTTCTGAATATTCTTAAGGGATGGATGTGTACAGGATTTTGTTTGTCTAGATAAACAAACTATATCTTATCTAGGTGGGCAGATTTTATACTTATCAATTCATTGTAAGTTAATTGTGTGGATGTAGTGTACATTGAACATTTAATACATAAATCTAGTTGCGGGATTATAGATTATTGGGGGTGTGAACAGAGTCTGTGACAAGAAGCTGTGTTAGGTATAGAATGCTTGGGGTTAGTGTGGCCTGGGGCCATGCTAGCACAGCCCACAGAACTCAATGGTAACAGGCGTAATAACAACCTGCTTAGGGGACAGTGTGTGAAAGCCGCTGACAGAGCAACAACAAGAGTGCACAGATCCGCAGAGGGGGAACTCGCGGGAACCAGGTCATGATTCCTTCTTAAATTTACCACAACAGGATTTCCTTGACTTTGTCTATTCATTTATCATTATTCAGGCTGTAAATTGTATTACTGATCTTGTTCTGTGTTCATGGTGATCTTATCTTCGTGAGTCGGAATGTGGTGCACCCAGGAATATGACTTTAAAAAACACCCCAAACAAACAAACAAATGGGTTGTAAACACTCCTGTGGAGAGTACTAACGCTAGTCCAGGTTCACTTGTGATAAAATACTTTAAACATTAACTACAGAGAAAATGTCACATTTTCGTTCAATCTTTTGTCCTCTTTTCTTCAGGTCCATGGTGAGGTAGGATGGCACAGTAAGGAGAACATGATAGAACAAAAATGATTATCCCCTGAGTTCTGGGAAACAAGAAAACAGAAGAAGAAATTTGCGTCGTTAGAACATTCTTCATCCCACTAGGTCTCAGTAATCCTACAACTAGTAACTCCCAGACATTAGAGCACATTTCATATCCAAACCATGACAGAGCATTTCTGAACAAGGCATGTTTTAGCTAAATTATAATGATTCATCTTTTAAAATAATATAGGACTGTAGAGGAATTTTAATCTAGGTTCATGGCTGCTCTGGCAAGAGATCGCATCCAAAGACCTTCTAGGTCTATGTGATCCAGCTGGAATGTAGACATGCCCAAGATTAGAGTATGACCTGGCTAGAATATAGTTATATTATTAGAACACACCTTTAATCCAAACCAATTAAAGCAAAGTTAGTTTATAAAAGAAGGAGAGATGCTTTAAATTGATGTCTAGCTCTAGTCAATGAGTAGTCAGTTGACTTCAGTGAGTTGAGATAAGTGAGTGGCATCGAGTTCTCTCATGAGTTTGAGCAGTTTAGTGCAGGTCAGAAGAGACAGTTGGAGACAGAGAATAAGACAGGGCCAGAAGATTAAAACAAATTTCCAGTGTTAGTTTGAGGCCAATCAGAGCAATTTAGTGAGAAGCAGAGAGAAGACAGATTCAATCAGTCAGCCTAGAGAAGCATTTGAACCAGAACAGTTGAGTTGAACCAGCCAGCTGGAGTTCACAAAGAACTAGAAAGGGTGAATTTATGCAGCACTAAGCCTCTGAGATGACAATTACATCAGGTAAATACAAGTTACTTTTATATATGACCTTATTACAAAGTGTTTCAATCATGCTCAAGAAACTAGTAAGAAATGAAACAAACTCCATCTCTATGTAAAGAAATATTACAAGCTTAGTCTTAAGGCAAACTAGTATTCTGCCGAGTTCACATTTTAGAAATGTCTAGAATACACAGACTATATAAGTATGTGGAGGTCTGAGAAGAGCCATACAGACCACACAGACACCCATCTCAGTTAAACAGGGCTATTTTATTGAATGCATACTACATGGACTGATTGATCAGTGATGTAGCTCTGACTCGGGAGCTGAAAGCCATGACCTTAAAAGTTTATGAGGCCCAGTTTATTTAGGCAAAAGCCACAATGAGCTCATGTGCAGGTGCAGGAAGTGCTGCCCAGTGGTTAGCCCTGACTCAATTTACCTTGACAGGTTAGACATAATGGCCCAAATTAACCATTAATATGATGTGTCCTCAGTAGAGCCTTTGGTTGTGATATTTCTTAAGAGTAGCAAATATCATAACATATGGAACATAACAAGGTATGTGCTCGCAATGATCCTGCTCTGAGTCAAGCTATTTATTCTGCATGAGCAACAATATTAAATGACTTGGAGGCATCAAACAAAATGGGTTCAGCTATGCTGGAGGCATATATATATATGTATATATATATATATATTTTAAACAATTAGCTCTGCATCTTATGAATACAGTCAATAAATCTCAGAAAATAAACTACGCAAAGATATTTAGGAAGGAGTACAAAATTTGCTATCCTGTATTAATGATGAATAACAATAAAGAAATGACAGTTAAATACATGCCCCCATCTCAGTTCATATACTAAGTGTCAGCCGCCTTATGCATTATCACATAACACACACAATGTCATCTCAGAGATGCATACTCTAAAACACAGTTTTGTTTGATCATTTGTTTGTTTGTTTGTTTTCTCCAGGTCCATGGTGAGGTAGCAGGTCACAGCAAAGAAACATGATAGAACAAAAATGCTTATCCTGTGAGTGTTGTCTTGTTGGAAAAAGTGTTTCACTAAGTCTAGGCTTTGACATGTCAAATGTTCAAGCCAGACCATGTGTCACCCTCTCTTTCTGCTGTCTACCTGTCCAGATATAGAACTCTGGGCTCGTTCTCCAGTACCATGTCTGCCTGTATGCCCTGATGTTTCCTGCAATTGATAACGAACTGAACTGCTGAAACAATAAGCCAGTCCCACTGTTTTCCTTATTAAGAGTTATAATGACCACGGTGTTCCTTCACAGCAATACAAACTTTAATTAAGACAATTCTGCATACAAAACCATTTCAAAAGATTAATCTCACAATAATGCAAAGCAATCACAAATATTCCAGGCTCTCAATAATTTGTATTGCCCAGTAGAGGCACAGCATGGTCCTGTGGTTTTCCAAAAATTGTAAGTGAGATTTAGCATTTGAGGGAGCAGAAACATCTGTGAACCATTACATTTCAAGTGGAATTGTTAGGAATAATTTCTAAAAAGTAAATTAACAACTTTACTGAACTGACTGGGACATTCAGTTGCTTTTCAAAACCAGTAATTTGCTTTTGAGAAAATACTCCTAACATTTCTCCTTGAAATGTAATGCTTCATATACAAGGCTCAATGCTAAACTAGCTTTTTGCAACCTACTCTTTATACAATAATAGTCTTTAAGTCCTATAAATAGTTGCTTTTGAAACAGGAGACAGCAGATTCTTGGATTTCTAAGTAAATGAAATAGCATTTACATATTAAAGAACGTATACGTAAAATCAATGTGCTTGAATATATAAATAAATATATATGTTCAGATTTCTGAGGGAGGAAAGTAGGAGGTATTGGAAAGATTACAAATACAATCTGAATACTTACTGCATCTACACGGTGTGAAAACAGCAATATTTCCTTAATAAAATGTTGGCCTAAGGGAAATCTGTCCTGCGTGTGTTAGACTGGAGTCTTAAGAAAGGAGAACAATATTATTTCTGCACAGTTAGGTTACTGTAGATGTCTGTCAACTCAAGTATGTGGGGAAAGCTAAATCAACAGGAGAGCAGATTTGAGGTTCCGTTAATGTCAATGTGTGGCTGCACCATAATTGCTGTTTGCTCTTGGCAATTAATTCCATAGTAAGCAAGCTCAGGGACTGCCTTGAAGATAGGGTGTGCTTAACAATGCTTCATAGCAGTCTTCCTGTGATGTCTTTTACTAACTAGTCTTTGTATGAAAAAACTATTAAGAGAGTGCTTTCTAATTCCCAGGCTGGAGTGGTGTAACGGAATCCGAAGATTTTGGAGTATTGTAGAACCTAACAGTGAAGTCTGAATAAACTATGAAGTGTAATGCTGTAATGAAGATCTTGAGGAGACAGTGCTAATTGAATACTAGCAGCTGCTATGTATTCTCATTCTTTGTAGAACAATAGTAATATTATAGAATAAAATCGAAGCAATGATTAGTGTGTTGTGTGTCTGGGGGATGGGGTGGTTGTTAATTTGAGAAGGTATAATAACCCAAATTCCTAGCTCTCTGTCTACAGGCTATTCTTCTGTTTCCTTCATTATACAAACCACCAGAGCTGTGGCAACTTGCCATGTTCTTGTCTGCTGTCTTTGTAATTTTGGAGGAATCTCTTCCTCTTTGGCATATAATTTCTCTCCGAAAAATCAAAGTCCCAAGAAATCATTTCAATTTACTCTAAAAGAGCAATTGTCTTAGAACTCTGCTTACTTGGAATGTCTCTGTCTTAGGACTTCTTATGGCAATAGGAGTTTGTCACTGATAAAATCTGCATCAAACACACAACCAGAAAGCATCCATGAACAGTGTTTCTCAATCTTCCTAATGCTGTGACCCCTACATATAGTCATATGTCCAACCATAAAATTAATTTTCTTGCTTCTTCCTAACTGTAATTTTGTTACTGTTATAAAGTGTTATGTAAATATTTACTATGCAGATGGTCTAAGACAGTCCCTGTGAAAAGACTGTGATGTACTGGTTGAGATCTCCTGCCCTAGAAAGATTCAGACATTGCTCTGAAACACATTAATCCAAAGGAGTCTTGTTTTATGTCCCAAATTTCTATGGACTATCTTTGCCATTGCCATCTGTAGATAGTAGGAAAAGTAAAAAATTATCCCATGATTATTTAGGAAGAGGATGGAAAGATTTCGATACTTGAATCAAAATATAAAACCTGCAATATGGAGTTCTGTGTTAATTTGATAAAATGAAGTGGATGCAATTCACAAGATTTTGTGGGTGGAAACATTATTTTGGTGTGAAATTCGGTATTAATTTTCTAAAATACATGTGACATACCGATAGGTCTCCTTCAGAGCCTTTGAACTTATGAATTCAGAAACATAATATTACACACATTAACTAAAAAATTTTATACACTTCTCAAGTTTTAGGAAAAGTTTTATAGAGTAGCTGATTCTAGAAAAAAATAATACCACATGGGATATTTTTTAAAATAGCTGGTTTAAAAATAAATACTTTAAGACTTAAAGCTTATATGTGTGTCTACATATCTTTTTATAAGTCTATATATATATCTGTGTGCTTGTGCTATTCCTTTATATAGAATAACTAATACAAAAAATAGAAGCAAGTTAATTTCAGTTCTTAAATTTTTTATAACACGTCTGCTTGAGAATTTTCCCAACTTTGGTGCAGAGAGCTTGGCACAAGGTTTGGGAATTGATATTCTAAAGACGTCTTGCACAGATTCACATAGAGTAAATCAGTTGTCTCCCTGTGCTTGTTCTTGGGATAGTGAAGGAAGTGTCAGCCTTTGGTTTCCTGTACATAATATGAAAAAACAATCCTGTTATTAATATGCTTTTAGTCTCAATTTGTGAATTGATAAGAAAACAAATAACTCTAGAATCCAGATGAGGAATGTGAAATAGAAGAAAAGTATGTGTATAGAGCCAAATAGCTGATTCCTGAGAATGAAATCAGACAAGGTCTATTCCTAGATGACATTGTGGATTACCTAAGGACCAGTTGAGAAAACAAAAACAACCAAAAAAACAAAAATCCGTTGTTATATTTCATTGGCATCTTCGCTGGTTAGGACTTTGTGTTGCATCCCTCTTTTCAAAGTTTCCATGGAGACTTCTGGTACTGTGAAAGATATTTCTCAGGGAGGCTGCTTTCAAATCAGCAACTTTTAACACTATAAAAACTATGAGAGATAAAGCTTGCAGAACCTGAAATGTTGTACCTTGTTACAATGCTGAATGTATTCATTACCAATAAGAGTTTCCTGGTGAAAATTTTAGTGCATTTTATGTGTAAATTCATATGGTAGGTAAATAATATCTTAAATGTTTTCTTTTCTATTCTATCTCATTTCTCTTATTGCTTTAGCTAATACTTCAAATGCTATGTTGATTAGGAATGAAGAGAGTGGGCATTGTGCCCATGGTCTTAGTGGGAATGCTTTGAATATTTTGTATTTAGCATGATATTCGCTCTGGGAATGTTATAAATTCTCTTTTATTTATGACCCTTTCATTTTGATTTTATAGGGAATTACAGTTTGCATGAATCTCAGAAGACACTTTGAACTTGGACTTTTAATTTGCTGAGCCTGTTAAAGACTATGAGAACTTTTGGCCTTAGACTAAATGTGTTTTTGCATTATGATATATCTAGGTATACCCTCATAGACTCCTGTGTTTGAACAAGCCTATGGGGGGCCATGGAAGAGAAAGTGGTGGCTTAATTATGCTTCGTTCATTGGAAGTCGCAGTAGGTGTGGTCTTGTTGCAGTAGTTATGGTCTTGTTCAGGGAAATGCATCACTGTGTTGATGAGCTTTGAGGTCCTAAGATCAAACTCTGTCCAGTGTGAAAGAGAACCTCCTTTGTAGGTTTGCAGAAGCTGGTATCCTTCAGGATGCCTACAGAAACCAGTCTCTTTCTGGCTGCCTTTGGATCAAGAACCTCTCCTTCTCCAGCAACAAGTCTGCCCATATGTGGTTATGGTTTCTGCCAAAATGATAATGGACTAACTTTTGAAACTCTAAGTCACCCCCAATTAAATATTTTCCTATAAAAGAGTTGCCTTGGTCATGGGGTCTCATCACAGCAATGAAACCCTAAAATAGATATACTCATATGTTAATTGTCCTCTCTTTATGTAACTGGTTATGTGACTTTAGCTGGTATTTAAACTACCTTCCTCTATAAACCATTCTGTTTTCTCTCATCCTGCCAAGAAATTCACCAGGCTTTTCTCTCTCTCTCTCTCTTTCTTCCTTCCTTCCTTTTTCTTTTTGAGATTAATTTAGTTATATTAATACACTGTTGCTATCTTCAGACACACCAGAAGAGGTCACCAGATCCAATTACAGATGGCTGTGAGCCACCATGTGTATGCTGGGAATTAAACTCAGGAGCTTAGCAAGAGCAGTCAGTATTTTTTTTTTTTACTTTATTGTATTTTTACATTTTTTAAAATTTTTAAAAATTTTTTTTCCATCTTTATTAAATTGGGTATTTCTTATTTACATTTCAAATGTTATTCCCTTTCCCGGTTTCCAGGCAAACATCCCTCTAATCCCTCCCCCTCCCCTTCTATATGGGTGTTCCCCTCCCCATCCTCACCCCATTACTGCTCTCCCCCAACAATCACGTTCACTGGGGGTTCAGTCTTGGCAGGACCAAGAACTTCCCCTTCTACTGGTGCCCTTACTAGGCTATTCATTGCTACCTATGCAGTTGGAGCCCAGGATAAGTCCATGTATAGTCTTTGGGTAGTGGCTTAGTCCCTGGAAGCTCTGGTTGCTTGGCATTGTTGTTCATATGGGGTCTCAAACCGTTCAAGCTCTTTTAGTCCTTTCTCTGATTCCTTCAACTGGGGTCCTGTTCTCAGTTCAGTAGTTTGCTGCTGACATTCGCCTATGTATTTGCCCTATTCTGGCTGTGTCTCTCAGGAGAGATCTACATCCGGTTCCGGTCAGCCTGCACTTC
The DNA here is from genome assembly GCF_021556685.1 of Rattus norvegicus. Lineage (NCBI taxonomy): Eukaryota > Metazoa > Chordata > Mammalia > Rodentia > Muridae > Rattus > Rattus norvegicus. The sequence continues at coordinate 38,885,650 of NC_141536.1, forward strand.
TTTGCTTCATCCATCTTATCTAGTTTGGTGGCTGTATATGTATGGGCCACAAGTGGAGCAGGCTCTGAATGGGCGTTCCTTCAGCCTCTGTTTTAAACTTTGCCTCCCTATTCCCTCCCAAGGGTCTTCTTGTTCACCTTTTAAAAGAGGAGTGAAGCATTCACATTTTGGTCATCCTTCTTGAGTTTCATGTGTTGTGCATCTAGGGTAATTCGAGAATTTCGGCTAATATCCACTCATCAATGAGTGCATACCAATCACAGCAGTTAGTATTCTTTTTTTTTTTTGCTTACAAAAAATAATGTTTAATACATACTTTTAAGCTGAGTGCATCATGTAATACACGTATGGAAACATCCCATGGTATACCATGAATTTATACAGTTTTGTAGTTTTAGGTATTAGTGATTTGCATGTACATGATTCATTCCTCAGTACTAAAGATGAATACATGTAATGAGCTCAAAAACTGAGCTGGAGAGATTTCTCAGAGGTTCTCTGCTCTTCAGAGGTCCTAAGTTCAAGTCCCAGCAACCACACGGTGGCTCACAGCCATCTGTAATGAGATCCGATGCCCTCTTCTGGTGTGTCTGAAGACAGCCTCGATGTACTCATATATAATAAAATAAATAAATAAATAAATAAATAAATAAATAAATCTTTAAAAAAATTAGCTCAAAAACTGAAAAACCAAAATAGATTGTGGCTATGGATACACTTGTATGAATGGGGTTAGTCACCATTGACTTGTAGACTTTAAATGAGTAAACTGTATTTCAGTAAAACTGTTAACAAAAAAATCTGGTTAACTGAGAGGAAACTGGAGGGAATTGGGAATTTGGTATCTGAGCCTTTAGTCCCGCAGTTATCCATACATACAGTGGAGAAATAATTGCAGTCCTCCTCCAAGGGGGCTTTGAGGAGCCACCATGGCTAGACCCCTGCCAGGTAAACAGCACGTTTCCCATTACCTCTGAAGCTACCAGAGCAGTTCCCTGGGTCCTGGCGTTTAGTTTCTGTACAGAAGACTTTCTTGCTTGCATAGAGTTTCATAGGGGGTGAAATACATCCACCACATTGTTTGAGACAGGGTATCCCTATTACATAGCTCTAGCTGTCTTAGAACTCACTAGGCTGGCCTTGAACTCACAGAGATCCACTTGCCTCTGTCCCCTCTCCAAATGCTGGGATTAGAGGCATGCACCACCATGATCTTCACTTTCCCTGCTTTTCAAGCTGCAGATGAAGCACATCAGTGATAAACACCTGGAAGTTCCTTTAGAATCAACCAAATCCATTGGCATGCTATGTTCCTGGTTAGATCTATATTTTGCGAAGAACCTTGATACCTAACACTGAAGATATGTAGCCAGCCACAATGAGGCCCTCAGAGTGGGGACCCTGGAGTCACCTGGAAAGAATTACAGAGACCCAGGCTCCATCCCAGATCTACTGAGGGCTCAGCCGTGCCTGTGTGTATTCACTTGCTGGGAGGCTGCCTGTTCACAGTAACAGACGAGGAAGTCTTCTACCCTCCTGCATGGGGTTCTTAGTTGAAAACATTCTTTCCACATGTCTAAGTCACCAACACCCTTCACCCTCCATAACCTTATTATATTCAAGGGATACTTCTTAGCCTTAAAACTAATCAGCAGCATTTGAGATTTTGCATGTGGGTATATGAGGGGTGTGTGGTGGTGGTGGTGGTGGTGTGTGTGTGTGTGTGTGTGTGTGTGTGTGTGTGTGTGTGTGTATGTGAGAGAGGGGGGGGGTGAATCAGATTCAGCAGCCCAGGCTGACCTGAAACTTCCTGTGTAGCCTCAAACTCACGTGAATGCCCCTGCCTCAGCCTCCTGAGTGGAGAGATGCAGGTATCCCCACTTTTCACTGGCTTTCGTGGAACAGGTTTTCTCATGACTGGAGCAAGTTGCACTTGGCCTGTTCCTCCCTTTCAGGAGTCACTCTATCTCAGCCAATACTTCTTTGTTTGCCTGACTTTTTAAGAGTGAAATGGCCCACATTTCATGCCTCTGATTTCTCCTGTGTCTGTACATCCTTTGGTGATCTTATCTAATTCCATGGCTTCTAGCACTTAGGACCTTTCCCCACTCCCTTTCCCCGCTCTGAATCCCAGGCCCGTAACCTTAAAGGCCTACTTGACGTCTCTGCAGTGCTATGTACTAACCATCTTACCATGATTAAAATCCAGCTTCTAGGGGTTGGGGATCTAGCTCAGTGGTAGAGCACTTGCCTAGGAAGCGCAAGGCCCTGGGTTCGGTCCCCAGCTCCGAAAAAAAGAACAACAACAACAACAAAAAAATCCAGCTCCTAGTCTTCTCTCAACACTGGATTCTCCCCTTGCTGCTTTATAGTACTTGAACTGAAAACCCCAGTAAGGAATCCAGATTGCCTCCTTGCTTTCTTTCAAGTTAGTTTGCTAATCAGTAAGCAAATGCTATTTATTGGTTATATTCCAATTATATATCACGAAGCCCAAGAGATGTCTTAGCCTGAAGCCAGGTGCAGTGGTGCATGCCTTTAATCTCAGCAGGTGGGTCTCTGTGAGTTTGAGGCCACCTTCACCCTTGGTGTACAGCATGAGTTCTAGGACAGCCAAAGCTACACAGAGAGCCTGTCTCAAATAAAACAACGACGACAATGATGACGACAACAACAACAACAACCACAACAAGAACAACAAACCCACTTCCTGCTCTTCTACAAGACCGAAGTTTGGTTGGCTTGCCACGATCTACACCTCTAGCTCGAGTGCACGCGCTCGTGTGCGTGCACATGCACACACACATACACACACACACACACACACACACACACACACACACATGGAGGCCACTATATAAAATATAAAATAATACAAATAAGGGCTGGGGAAGTGCCTCAGAGGTTAAGAGCACTGACTGCTCTTCCAGAGGTCCTGAGTTCAATTCCCAGTAACCACATGGTGGCTCACACCCATCTGTAATGAGATTTTATGCCCTCTTCTGGTGTGTCTGAAGACAACTACAGTATATTTATGTATAATAAATAAATAAATCTTTAAAAAATACAAATAAATCTTGGATTTGTTGTTTTGTTTTAAAGGAGCTTGATGTGGTGGCAGGTGCCCAGAATCTCAGCACTTTGGAGGGAGGGGCAAGAGGTCATCCTTGGTTACATAGTGAGTTTGAGGCTAGGCTAGGCTACATGAGATGCTGTTTCAAACTAACAAAGACACACACACACACACACACACACACATATGTGTGTGTGTGATCCAGTACATGTTTAATATCCACCAGTCCCTTGATTACCAACACCAAAAATATCTAGACTCTGATTGTATATCTTCCCCACCACCATCCTGGTTCTAAGCCAGCACTATCCTTATATAGGTGATTAATTGTCACCTAGATGACTAGTCATCATATACAAGTGACCTGCTAAGAGACTGTCAGACTCATACTCTGTTGTCCCTTAAGTATGTTTCAAACACAACTGTTGTGGGGTATCTACCAGAGCAGACTGCTTGAACATGGGTTTAAGCCAATAGAATGTCTTTATTAGCACACTGGCAGCTACACTGGATGTTCAGGATCACAGCTGTAGACTGAAGCCTTTCTCAAGGTAAGCTTTCAAGCACAAAATCTATGTCCTGGGTTGACCTACTTGAGTTAGTAAGTGGAACTACGGAAGCCAGAAAGAAAACGGTGAGAGCATTTTGCAACTTTGCCAGAATCATGAGCTTTGATGGACTAGGTCTCTGTTTCCCTTTGGCAGGCGGTGCTGTGTATACACTGCTTTACAGCCTCAATGGCACCTTCCATCACAGAGTCAGCTGTGCTCAGGTCTGGGACCCTGTTCTAATAACAGCCAAAATGGTCATGGGACATATGCAAATAAGATCATGTCTCTCCCCTGCTCAAATTTGATGTTGACTCCTGTCTCCAAGAGAAAGTCAAAATTCTTACAGTGGCCTTCAAAGCTTCACTAATCTGTCCCTGACCCATTCATTACCTCCCTTAGCTCCTTGCTAATTCTATTAGCACTAGCACCCGCATATACCTTGCAGAGGACTAGAACCAGTCAAACTGGCTTCCTTGCTTTTCTTTGACTGTGCTAGGCACACTCCTACCTCTAGCTATTGCTTTGTCTAGGAATGCTCTTACCCCACCCCCGCCCACGAGCCCTGATGACTTGACTTATGCTCACAAGCCCTGATTCAAGCAGTTAGTATTCTTAACCAACAAGCCATCTCTCCAGTCCCAGCTCTTTTCTTGAATGTAGGACCTATGCTTTTATTCCTAAGAAGTCTGAGCCATTTTCCATCCTGCCTAGATTAGGTTGTTGTAATTTGCCATTAATTTTATACACAATGCATCGTAGCAGCAAGAGATGCCCTAAAGAATCTCTTGCACTCCAGATATAATCCTTCTTACTACGTCCATTTTTGTGAAGCAATTTAGTTTTCCCATGGCAATTTAGATTAATCACCTATCCTAACAGTTTTATTTCTGTCTTAGACTACTGATTTAGGGACATTAGAAGCCCAAAGTGGCCAGTGGGATATCTGAGCTTCCACTTCAATGAATGTTTATTGTGGCTTCTGGCTGGATTGATTCCCCCCTAAAATCAAAATTTCTAGTATAGCAACACTTAAAGTGATGGGAATAGGAAGCAAAAAATATTCCTAGTGGAATACTAGAACTTATATTTAGTGGAATTATTCTCCTTTTCACCCTTTGATTCCTGGACTCCTGTATCCTGGCTATGGCAAAATCTATAGTTATACTGGACACTGATTCAAAGTACAAAATTTCATTCTGGATAACCCTTCTCTAGTTTTCCAGGAGAGTCCCACCTAATTTACCCTGTAATTGTGCGTTCCAAAGCCATTCCATTTTTCTATCAGGCCAGCGGCTTCAGGATGGGGGAAAATGATAAGACCAATAAATTCTATGCTAATGGGCCAATTGTTTCACTTCTCTAGCTGAGAATTGAGTTCCTTGGTCAAAAGCAATACTGTGTGGAATAACATGATTGTAGATAAGTTATTCTGTAAGTCAATATATGGTGGTACTACAGAAGTATCTTAAACAGGAAAGACAGATACATAATCAGAATTAATATCCATTGCAGGGAAGACACAGCATGGTCTTTTCTATGGAAGAAGTGGTCTACTATAGTCACCTGGTCACTAGGTCATTGGCTGGACCTCAGTGTTGATGCCTGCTGTTAACAGATCATGCACCAACAGTCACTATGTCAGTCTTAGTGAGTGGAAGTCCATGTTGCTGAGACTGTGCATAACCCCATCTCTATCACCATGGCCACATTATTCCTGGGCACATTGAGCAATGATAGGAATAGCTGTACAAAAAGGATGACTGTCCAAAAAATGGATCAACTTATTAGGTGATTATTAAGTTTCTCTTCAGCTGAGGTCATGTTTTAATGAGTATTTTCATTGGACAACAGTATGTTTATATCTTGGGCAAATTTGGAGAGATCTATCTACATGCTTGCCTAGATGGCTTTCTTTTTTTTTTTCTAGATGGCTTTCTTATCAATTTTACATTCGTGCTCTTTTCAAGTCTCTGACCATCCAGCCAATCCATTACTTATAGCCCATGGATCAGGGAACAATAGAACATCTGGCCATTTCTCCTAAACAAAATGTATGACCTTGTATACTGCCCAGTTCTCTTCATTGTGAAGAATTCCCTTCTCTGGTGTCTTTCAGGGTTGTCCCAGAATGGGATTATAATGCTATAGCTCTCTACTTCTGGGTCATGCCTATAAAACATGCAGGACCACCAGTGAATTGGGCACTAATGTTCTTTCCCTTAGACAACTAATCATAGGGAACACCCCATCAGGATATAAGTGCATCCATGGCAGCAGGAGATATTGTAATGGGAGCGGTAATCATAGGCATTTAGGCTACTTCTTCATGTCACAAGACCTGATTGGGCCCAATCATGCATATGGCACTTCAACCTCATTATAGATGACTATTGTGCACATCCCACTTTTTTTTTTTTATTAACTTGAGTATTTCTTATATACATTTCGAGTGTTATTCCCTTTCCCGGTTTCCAGGCAAACAGCTCCCTCCCCCCTCCCCTTCCTTATGGGTGTTCCCATCCCAACCCTCCCCCCATTGCCACCCTCCCCCCATAGACTAGTTCACTGGGGGTTCAGTCTTAGCAGGACCCAGGGCTTCCCCTTCCACTGGTGCTCTTACTAGGATATTCATTGCTACCTATGGGGACAGAGTCCAGGGTCAGTCCATGTATAGTCTTTAGGTAGTGGCTTAGTCCCTGGAAGCTCTGGTTGCTTGGCATTGTTGTACTTTTGGGGTCTCGAGCCCCTTCAAGCTCTTCCAGTTCTTTCTCTGATTCCTTCAATAGGGGACCTATTCTCAGTTCAGTGGTTTGCTGCTGGCATTCGCCTCTATATTTGCTGTATTCTGGCTGTGTCTCTCAGGAGCGATCTACATCCGGCTCCTGTCGGTCTGCACTTCTTTGCTTCATCCATCTTGTCTAATTGGGTGGCTGTATATGTATGGGCCACATGTGGGGCAGGCTCTGAATGGGTGTTCCTTCAGTCTCTGTTTTAATCTTTGCCTCTCCCTTCCCTGCCAAGGGTATTCTTTTTCCTCATTTAAAGAAGGAGTGAAGCATTCACATTTTGATCATCCGTCTTGAGTTTCGTTTGTTCTAGGGATCTAGGGTAATTCAAGCATTTGGGCTAATAGCCACTTATCAATGAGTGCATACCATGTATGTCTTTCTGTGATTGGGTTAGCTCACTCAGGATGATATTTTCCAGTTCCAACCATTTGCCTACGAATTTCATAAACTCGTTGTTTTTGATAGCTGAGTAATATTCCATTGTGTAGATGTACCACATTTTCTGTATCCATTCCTCTGTTGAAGGGCATCTGGGTTCTTTCCATTTTCTGGCTATTATAAATAAGGCTGCGATGAACATAGTGGAGCACGTGTCTCTTTTATATGTTGAGGCATCTTTTGGGTATATGCCCAAGAGAGGTATAGCTGGATCCTCAGGCAGTTCAATGTCCAATTTTTTGAGGAACCTCCAGACTGATTTCCAGAATGGTTTTACCAGTCTGCAATCCCACCAACAATGGAGGAGTGTTCCTCTTTCTCCACACACTCGCCAGCATCAGCTGTCACCTGAGTTTTTGATCTTAGCCAATCACACTGGTGTGAGGTGAAATCTCAGGGTTGTTTTGATTTGCATTTCCCTTATGACTAAAGATGTTGAACATTTCTTTAGGTGTTTCTCAGCCATTCGGCATTCCTCAGCTGTGAATTCTTTGTTTAGCTCTGAACCCCATTTTTTAATAGGGTTATTTGTTTCCCTGCGGTCTAACTTCTTGAGTTCTTTGTATATTTTGGATATAAGGCCTCTATCTGTTGTAGGATTGATAAAGATCTTTTCCCAATCTGTTGGTTGCCGTTTTGTCCTAACCACAGTGTCCTTTGCCTTACAGAAGCTTTGCAGTTTTATGAGATCCCATTTGTCGATTCTTGATCTTAGAGCATAAGCCATTGGTGTTTTGTTCAGGAAATTTTTTCCAGTGCCCATGTGTTCCAGATGCTTCCCTAGTTTTTCTTCTATTAGTTTGAGTGTGTCTGGTTTGATGTGGAGGTCCTTGATCCACTTGGACTTAAGCTTTGTACAGGGTGATAAGCATGGATCGATCTGCATTCTTCTACATGTTGCCCTCCAGTTGAAATAGCACCATTTGCTGAAAATGCTATCTTTTTTCCATTGGATGGTTTTGGCTCCTTTGTCAAAAATCAAGTGACCATAGGTGTGTGCGTTCATTTCTGGGTCTTCAATTCTATTCCATTGGTCTATCTGTCTGTCTCTGTACCAATACCATGCAGTTTTTATCACTATTACTCTGTAATACTGCTTGAGTTCAGGGATAGTGATTCCCCCTGAAGTCCTTTTATTGTTGAGGATAGCTTTAGCTATCCTGGGTTTTTTGTTATTCCAGATGAATTTGCAAATTGTTCTGTCTAACTCTTTGAGAAATGGATTGGTATTTTGATGGGGATTGCATTGAATATGTAGATTGCTTTTGGTAAAATGGCCATTTTTACTATATTAGTCCTGCCAATCCATGAGCATGGGCGATCTTTCCATCTTCTGAGGTCTTCTTCAATTTCTTTCCTCAGTGTCTTGAAGTTCTTATTGTACAGATCTTTTACTTGCTTGGTTAAAGTCACACCGAGGTACTTTATATTATTTGGGTCTATTATGAAGGGTGTCGTTTCCCTAATTTCTTTCTCGGCTTGTTTCTCTTTTGTATAGAGGAAGGCAACTGATTTATTTGAGTTAATTTTATACCCAGCCACTTTGCTGAAGTTGTTTATCAGCTTTAGTAGTTCTCTGGTGGAACTTTTGGGATCACTTAAATATACTATCATGTCATCTGCAAATAGTGATATTTTGACCTCTTCTTTTCCGATCTGTATCCCTTTGATCTCCTTTTGTTGTCTGATTGCTCTGGCTAGAACTTCAAGAACTATATTGAATAAGTAGGGAGAGAGTGGGCAGCCTTGTCTAGTCCCTGATTTTAGTGGGATTGCTTCAAGTTTCTCTCCATTTAGTTTAATGTTAGCAACTGGTTTGCTGTATATGGCTTTTACTATGTTTAGGTATGGGCCTTGAATTCCTATTCTTTCCAGGACTTTTATCATGAAGGGGTGTTGAATTTTGTCAAATGCTTTCTCAGCATCTAATGAAATGATCATGTGGTTCTGTTCTTTCAGTTTGTTTATATAATGGATTACGTTGATGGTTTTCCGTATATTAAACCATCCCTGCATGCCTGGGATGAAGCCTACTTGATCATGGTGGATGATTGTTTTGCTGTGCTCTTGAATTCGGTTTGCCAGAATTTTATTGAGTATTTTTGCGTCGATATTCATAAGGGAAATTGGTCTGAAGTTCTCTTTCTTTGTTGTGTCTTTGTGTGGTTTAGGTATAAGAGTAATTGTGGCTTCGTAGAAGGAATTCGGTAGGGCTCCATCTGTTTCAATTTTGTGGAATAGTTTGGATAATATTGGTATGAGGTCTTCTATGAAGGTTTGATAGAATTCTGCACTAAACGCGTCTGGACCTGGGCTCTTTTTGGTTGGGAGACCTTTAATGACTGCTTCTATTTCCTTAGGAGTTATGGGATTGTTTAACTGGTTTATCTGTTCCTGATTTAACTTCGATACCTGGTATCTGTCTAGGAAATTGTCCATTTCCTGAAGATTTTCAAATTTTGTTGAATATAGGTTTTTATAGTAAGATCTGATGATTTTTTGAATTTCCTCCGAATCTGTAGTTATGTCTCCCTTTTCATTTCTGATTTTGTTAATTTGGACACACTCTCTGTGTCCTCTCGTTAGTCTGGCTAAGGGTTTATCTATCTTGTTGATTTTCTCAAAGAACCAACTTTTGGTTCTGTTGATTCTTTCTATGGTCCTTTTTGTTTCTACTTGGTTGATTTCAGCTCTGAGTTTGATTATTTCCTGCCTTCTACTCCTCCTGGGTGTATTTGCTTCTTTTTGTTCTAGAGCTTTTAGGTGTGCTGTCAAGCTGCTGACATATGCTCTTTCCTGTTTCTTTCTGCAGGCACTCAGCGCTATGAGTTTTCCTCTTAGCACAGCTTTCATTGTGTCCCATAAGTTTGAGTATGTTGTATCTTCATTTTCATTAAATTCTAAAAAGTTTTTAATTTCTTTCTTTATTTCTTCCTTGACCAGGTTATCATTGAGTAGAGCATTGTTCAACTTCCACGTATATGTGGGCATTCTTCCCTTATTGTTATTGAAGACCAGTTTTAGGCCGTGGTGGTCCGATAGCACGCATGCGATTATTTCTATCTTTCTGTACCTGTTGAGGCCCGTTTTTTGACCAATTATATGGTCAATTTTGGAGAAAGTACCATGAGGAGCTGAGAAGAAGGTATATCCTTTTGCTTTAGGATAGAATGTTCTATAAATATCCGTTAAGTCCATTTGGCTCATGACTTCTCTTAGTCTGTCTACATCACTGTTTAATTTCTGTTTCCATGATCTGTCCATTGATGAGAGTGGGGTGTTGAAATCTCCCACTATTATTGTGTGAGGTGCAATGTGTGTTTTGAGCTTTAGTAAGGTTTCTTTTACGTATGTAGGTGCCCTTGTATTTGGGGCATAGATATTTAGGATTGAGAGTTCATCTTGGTTGATTTTTCCTTTGATGAATATGAAGTGTCCTTCCTTATCTTTTTTGATGACTTTTAGTTGGAAATTGATTTTATTTGATATTAGAATGGCTACTCCAGCTTGCTTCTTCTGACCATTTGCTTGGAAAGTTGTTTTCCAGCCTTTCACTCTGAGGTAGTGTCTGTCTTTGTCTCTGAGGTGTGTTTCCTGTAGGCAGCAGAATGCAGGGTCCTCGTTGCGTATCCAGTTTGTTAATCTATGTCTTTTTATTGGGGAGTTGAGGCCATTGATATTGAGAGATATTAAGGAATAGTGATTATTGCTTCCCGTTATATTCATATTTGGATGTGAGGTTCTGTTTGTGTGCTTTCATTCTCTTTGTTTTGTTGCCAAGACGATTAGTTTCTTGCTTCTTCTAGGGTATAGCTTGCCTCCTTATGTTGGGCTTTACCATTTATTATCCTTTGTAGTGCTGGATTTGTAGAAAGATATTGTGTAAATTTGGTTTTGTCATGGAATATCTTGGTTTCTCCATCAATGTTAATTGAGAGTTTTGCTGGATACAGTAACCTGGGCTGGCATTTGTGTTCTCTTAGGGTCTGTATGACATCAGTCCAGGATCTTCAGGCCTTCATAGTTTCTGGCGAGCAGTCTGGTGTGATTCTGATAGGTCTCCCTTTATATGTTACTTGACCTTTTTCCCTTACTGCTTTTAATATTCTTTCTTTATTTTGTGCGTTTGGTGTTTTGACAATTATGTGACGGGAGGTGTTTCTTTTCTGGTCCAATCTATTTGGAGTTCTGTAGGCTTCTTGTATGTCTGTGGGTATCTCTTTTTTTAGGTTAGGGAAGTTTTCTTCTATGATTTTGTTAAAGATATTTACTGGTCCTTTGAGCTGGGTGTCTTCACTCTCTTCTATACCTATTATCCTTAGGTTTGATCTTCTCATTGAGTCCTGGATTTCCTGTATGTTTTGGACCAGTAGCTTTTTCCGCTTTACATTATCTTTGACAGTTGAGTCAATGATTTCTATGGAATCTTCTGCTCCTGAGATTCTCTCTTCCATCTCTTGTATTCTGTTGGTGAAGCTTGTATCTACAGCTCCTTGTCTCTTCTTTTGGTTTTCTATATCCAGGGTTGTTTCCATGTGTTCTTTCTTGATTGCTTCTATTTCCATTTTTAATTCCTTCAACTGTTTGATTGTGTTTTCCTGGAATTCTTTCAGGGATTTTTGCGATTCCTCTCTGTAGGCTTTTACTTGTTTATTAATGTTTTCCTGTGCTTCCCTAAGTGTGTTCATGTCTTTCTTGAAGTCCTCCAGCATCATGATCAAATATGATTTTGAAACTAGATCTTGCTTTTCTGGTGTGTTTGGATATTCCATGTTTGTTTTGGTGGGAGAATTGGGCTCCGATGATGGCATGTAGTCTTGGTTTCTGTTGCTTGGGTTCCTGTGCTTGCCTCTCGCCATCAGATTATCTCTAGTGTTACTTTGTTCTGCTATTTCTGACAGTGGCTAGACTGTCCTATAAGCCTGTGTGTCAGGAGTGCTGTAGACCTCTTTTCCTCTCTTTCAGTCAGTTATGGGGACAGAGTGTTCTGCTTTCGGGCGTGTAGTTTTTCCTCTCTACAGGTCTTCAGATGTTCCTGTGGGCCTGTGTCTTGAGTTCACCAGGCAGCTTTCTTGCAGCAGAAAATTTGGTCTTACCTGTGGTCCCGAGGCTCAGGTTCGCTCGTGTGGTGCTGCCCAGGGGCTCTCTGCAGCGGCAGCAACCAGGAAGACCTGTGCCGCCCCTTCCGGGAGCTTCAGTGCACCAGGGTTCCAGATGGTCTTTGGCTTTTTCCTCTGGCGTCCGAGATGTGTTTGCAGGGAGCAGTGTCTTCTGGTTTCCCAGGCTTATCTGCCTCTCTGAAGGTTTAGCTCTCCCTCCCACGGGATTTGGGTGCAGAGAACTGTTTATCCAGTCTGTTTCCTTCAGGGTCCGGCGGTGTCTCTGGCAGGGGTCCTGCCGCTCCCCCACGGGAGCCCAGAGGCCTTATACAGTTTCCTCTTGGGCCAGGGATGTGGGCAGGGGTGAGCAGTGTTGGTGGTCTCTTCTGCTCTGCAGCCTCAGGAGTGCCCACCTGACCAGGCGGTTGGTTCTCTCTCTCACCTGGTCTGGGAGCAGAGAGCTGCTGCGGGCCGGGATCCGCGGGTGTGGGACTTCCGGTAAACACAGAACGTGCCCGGTCCTAGAGAAATTCTGCTTCCGTGTGTCCCAAGCTCACCAGGCAGCTTTCTTGCCGCAGAAAATTTGGTCTTACCTGTGGTCCCGAGGCTCAGGTTCGCTCGTGGGGTGCTGCCCAGGGGCTCTCTGCAGCAGCAGCAACCAGGAAGACCTGTGCCGCCCCTTCCGGTGAAAGACCCCAGCTTAGCAGCAGTAACGCCATTTTGCAAGGCTGTACTTAAGATGACTGGTTCAGGGAAAGGTTAGAACACTGAGTACACAGCGGCTGCCAAGCAAGATATGTTTGGTTGAAGGCTTGGCAACAGGACGACTTCAGTTGAGCACCTGACAATGAAAAAAAGCCCCAGGAGAGGTCCCACACCCTGGTGGGGGGCCGAGTCAGTCGTTATGTTCCAAGAAGGTAGCTAAGAAACTTGTCCCCGGGCTGAACCCTTGCCATATTAGAATCCACCAATTATATCCCTGTAACCATGCATCTGCTTCTGTATGCTTGCTTCTGCTCCCCAAAATCCTATAAAAGCCCATCCTTGGTTCCGTGGGGCGCGCCGGTCCCCCGAGTGACTGAAGCGCCCGCAGGTGCCTGTGCCTGTGTATCCCGACAATAAACCAAATCCTCTTGCTGATTGCATCCTGTGGTGTCTCGGTCTGGTCTTTGGAGTTGGAGGGTCTCCATCCCGAGGGAAAGTTCTCCCTGAGAGCTTTTCACCGGGAGCTTCAGTGCACCAGGGTTCCAGATGGTCTTTGGCTTTTTCCTCTGGCGTCCGAGATGTGTGTGCAGGGAGCAGTGTCTTCTGGTTTCCCAGGCTTATCTGCCTCTCTGAAGGTTTAGCTCTCCCTCCCACGGGATTTGGGTGCAGAGAACTGTTTATCCGGTCTGTTTCCTTCAGGGTCCGGCGGTGTCTCTGGCAGGGGTCCTGCCGCTCCCCCACGGGAGCCCAGAGGCCTTATACAGTTTCCTCTTGGGCCAGGGATGTGGGCAGGGGTGAGCAGTGTTGGTGGTCTCTTCCGCTCTGCAGCCTCAGGAGTGCCCACCTGACCAGGCGGTTGGGTCTCTCTCTCACCTGGTCTGGGAGCAGAGAGCTGCTGCGGGCCGGGATCCGCGGGTGTGGGACTTCCCGCACATCCCACTTTTATAGCTTGGTGGTTCAGATAACACTAAGTTTACATATGCGGATATTCAGTTTCCAAAGCACTGCACCTGAATGGCCCATTGTCAAATATTAAGTTTACATTAAGGTCCAATAATAGCAGGCCAAGATTTGTCTTTCAAAAGAATAATTGTCTGGTGATAGCCTTGATCTAAAACTTTAGGGTCTCTCCTGTGATTCACCTATAAAGGCCCCACAGAGACTCCAAACAGCATCCCTATCTGCCACTTATACCTCAAATACCATTGGATCTGCTGATTAATATGGTAAAACCACCTGCCCAGCATCATGGACCTGTTGAAGAGGTTTCTTTTGTTTCAAACTCCAGACACAGATAACAGATTTCTGTATATATGGGCCAGAGTAACAGAATCCAAATACGCCTAGTAATCATTGTGCTTTCTATGTGGTGATGGAAAGGGTCAGATGCAGTAATTTATTCTTCACCTTAGAAGGAAGATTTCTGTATATAAACACAACTGGACTCTTAAGAATTTCACTGAGTTAGAAAGCCCTTCAAATTTGATTGGACTTATTTGTGTAAAAAAGGAAAAAGAAGAAAAAGAAAAAGAGCCAAGGAATATTAGGCATCTATAATCTATACATTCTTTTCATTAGCTCTTCTTTTTTTTTAAACAAATCTAATCATTCAAACAAGCTTTTTATACCCTTTTGACTGTAAAAGTATAGATATTAAATTTAGAAGACCCACTCAGAGGACCTGTGTGAATTAACTCACTCTTATAATGTTTTATGTTCTTCCCACCATTTTCCCACCCTCTTTTCTAAAAAAAATCTTTAATTTTTTTTCTACAGTCCAGTTTTTGTCCCAACTCCTGGTCTGCCCTTTAACAGTTCCTCTCATCACATTCCTCCTCCTGAACTCCAAGAGAATATCCCCACCTCCACCCCACCATACCTTCCCATTCCCTGGGGCCTCAATATCCCACATCCTTATAATCCATTTCCATGAAAATTCTCAAGAGGTCAGCTTGAATGAGTTAGCAAACTTACTAAGGCCTTTAACAGTATAGTATACCTCCTCTTGGAGTACACTTTCTACTTACCTTCTAAGTAGAGCCTGTTTATCTTAAGTTGGTTATAAGTATAGAGATAAATATTAGGAGGCATTGAGGATATCAGTACTGTCTTGCCAGATATTGCCTTATGGAAAGTGACTTCTGTTTTAGCAGACAATAGATTAAATTCCTCATTCAAAGATGAAAAAGGCAACATTTCAAGGGGTGAGACTGAGGATAGTACTTCCCAGGTTTATCTCTATAAACTCCCTGAGAATCTGAGGACTGAAAGTTCTCAGCTTTCAATAAGGTCTTCCTACATATCTCATTAATTTCAAGATATAGGATCCGATTCTTTATCCATTAATGCTCTTACTTTAGACAATGACACCCTCTGAGGCTGACTTGAATTTTTACTGTAACTTAGCCAATCTTATAATAAGGGCTTCAAATTGTTGCTACCTACAAGTGGTAAATTATGATATTTACTTCTCTCTCTCTCTATATATATATATATATATATATATATATATATATATATAGTGTGTGTATGTGCATTGTGTATATATATGTGTTCATATATACTTATTTATGTTCTCTCTATACATGTATATGTTAACATATATACATATATTTAACATACATTCATATACATATAGGATTTATTGTAATGACTTAAAATTTGTAAACTAACAAATCATACACTATCTAGCTATGAACAGAAATTGCAAGAATCAAGTGCTTGCACAGTCCACAGGGTAGATATCTCAGCTTGTCTTCTGTATGTGCTTGATCCTGAAAGAAGTAGATTAATGTGAGTGAAGGATTACAATTTCTAGCAAAGTGAAAGCAAGCAGGAAAAGAAGTAACTTTTTATTTTCCCACATTTCTACCTCAAAGATCAGGACTAGAAGTGATTCTTTCTATTTCAAACTAAGCATGTCCCCAATTCCCAACATAGCCAACTTGACAAGATTAGCTATCATAATTTATAAGTGAGATATCAGAAGTAATCTCAACTAAAGTAGGGGATAGTTTCAACCTCTGATCCTGGAGTTCCTAGATTAGTCTCCAAATGGTCTTCATGCAATGCACTGAGTCATTGTGGATAGGACTATGATCCTGGATGTCTCTGCATGTAAGTACAGATTAGACACCATGTGGTCCAGGGTTTGCACCATTGCTGACAGTTAGGCATACAGGAGCAATGTATAATAGACTCTTCCCCGGAATCCTAAGTCAAATTTTCTGGGATTTGGAGGCAAAATGTGGGTGAGGGACATGACTTTTTTTCTATCTTACTATATTCTCTAATAAGTGTTGTTGTAATTATATAAAAGTAAAATGGTAAAGTTTGGTCTTTTACCCTGCTAGGTCCTACACCTCAGTGCCCCAGATATCTGCTAGATATCTTGGCGGAAACACAGCCCAGCCACACACATTCTTACACTCAAACTCTCACATAAAAGAACACACAACACAATAGTCTTAGATCCAATTGGTTAGATATAATTGCCCACTTAAACATACAAAGCCCAGTACCATCTATCCCTTGAACCTTTTATTTGCCAGGTCTCCAGCTTCTCCTTCTCCCACAACGACTCCTCGCTTCTCCCCTCTCTCCATGTCCTGTCTCCTCTAACTCTTCTTAGTTCCCCATCGTGTCTCTAAACTGTCCCCCTTTCCACCTATCTTCATTTCTTCTCCCTCACTCTCTCAACTGTTCCATCCTTTTCCCCCCTGCTCAGGTTCTACTGGCTCAACTGTCGCCAATTGTCTTCTCTCAACCTATTCTCAGAATCTAATCCCCCTCTCACTCCTGACTCCTCCCTCTGCCCAAATCTAGCCCTCTTGCCTTTATTTTACAAATTCAGAGAGAACTCCAAGGCAAACCACAACATTTCCCCCTTTTTGTCCAGTTAAAAAACCTTTTCCCTATACATATGTGAACTAAGTATTATTATTACCATTCTGCAATTTATAAAACCAAAAATACACTGATCACCCAGTCCATCAATTCTGTTCATTAACCATGTCATCTATATTATATCTTGGCTAGCTTGTATACTATCTGACAACTATCCAATAAAATATGTATATTCAGATTTATACAGCCTGATAGGTTATGAGACTATAATCAGTCTTCAACCCCGTCAGAAATCTGGGAATGACCAAATATCTATACACAAAGGAAACCTAACATGGCTTCCAGAACTGAGAGGTTGTAGAGACAAATCTCCACTAGCACAGTCCCCTGTTAGTAACATGTGAGCACAAGTCTTCAGTCTTCTGGCCCAAAATCAACTGACAGACTCTTGAAATGCAGATTTTGAAGGGCTGATCACCGTGTCTTGGCAGAGTTTATTAGTTAACTATTCTGCATAATTTGTCCTTTTCTGGACAGTATTAGTCTGCAGATGAAACAGGCAGTTTTGTGTAGTTGCTGCCTAGCCACAAAGTATTGCCTCACCTGGAGGTAGAGATGTTCACATTCTTCATTAAATCCACCAAAGGGTAACTGTTAGGAGCAGATATGTCTCAACAAAAGATAAATAACTTTAAATCTCAAATTTTGTGGATTTCTGACGTTTTTGAAAACCACCTATCTATATAAGACAATCTGTTTTGTTGTCTTTATATCTTAATAAAATCTTGAAAGTTCTCTCAAAAAATCAGAGCCATGACTTTGCTATTTGGATCTTAACTCACAGGTGTAATCAACTCAGAAGTTTGTAACGACAACAATAGAAGGACTGGCTCTAAACCTTGTACTTTTAAACTCTTTTGACAAATAAATTCTATACCAAAGCAAAGATATGATTTCAGCTTAGTTACCAAATGAGATTATGACTGTACAATTCAATCTAGCTAATTCCTCCCTGTTAAATTACAACCAATTTTCAATTCCTCATAAAAACATCTTTAGAATAACCATTTTCAGCCCCCCCCAAAGTCCAGAGAATTGGGGCAACGACTCCTCCATAACTTCTTCAAGCTGTACATGGGCGTTGAGATATCTTTGGGGGTAGAGGGTAGGAAGAATGAAGCAAATGCTGTAGCTGATGTGTCCTGACTGGACCCAGCTGAAAGTCCTTGAGACCAGGATTCCAAGTAGGTAGGCACGCTCTGTAAAATACAACTCTCAAGACAAAAGTTTAGAATTGAGATATCTTTTTGTTTGATTCTCCTGAATAAATTTTTCAGGCGGTCTACCTCTATCAAATCTGATCAGTATGACTCTGTGAGGTTTCCAAAGCCTAATCACATTTTTTAAAAGCACAAAGACAAAATCTTTCTCCCAAAATACTGTGTTCCTTAGTCTGAAACCAGAAAAGCTTGTATCTTGCACTCTCTCCCAGAGTAATAATATAATCATAAAACTCAAAGTCACACCCATCATGAATATTAAACAATTTCTTTAAAAAGGATGTAAGCTAAACAATGAGCCTGATAGCTTTTGTACTCTGTAATATCGGGAAATTATCCCAAAATATATCCGTCTGTTGGGAATTTAACCCAAAATATATCCATCTATTGGGAATTTAACCCAAAATATATCCATCTATTGGGAATTTAACCCAAAATATATCCATCTGTTGGGAATTCAACCCAAAATATATCCATTTGTTGGGAATTTAACCCAAAATATATCCATCTATTGGGAATTTAACGCAAAATATATCCATCTATTGGGAATTTAACCCAAAATATATCCATCTGTTAAGCTCCCTACCCGGAGCCACAGATTTTTCTTTAACCTCAATAACTTCTAAAATATATGCCTGCATTCACTCTCCTTGGTGTCACAGACATTTCATCACAACTCTCTACTTGGAGTTAATGGCCAATTTTTCCCTATCCAAGCTCTGAACCGTGGATGAAAATCCCCACCTGATTCAGGTATTCTCTTTACTCTCTTCTTTCTAAAAACAAACTCAATCACCTTTTAATAATACCTGTAATTAAGAAGTAGCTTGTCTAACTATTATCTCAGGTTAGTTGAGTTCTAGTGGATTCGTTGGGCACCATTTGTTGTAGTTTCCTCTCCAACCCGAATCGGCCCGTACAAAGAAAATGCAATTCAACTAATGTGAAAATAATCCAGCGTCTAGATTGGGCAGATCCATCCTACACTGTCCTATTCCTAGCTCTCAAATCCCTCATCCCTTGCACCTTTTATTTGCCAAGTCTCCAGCTTCTCCATCTCCCACGACAACTCTCCCCTCGCTTCTTTCCTTTCTCCTCCCCTGACTCCTCTCCCTTTTCTCAGTTCCCCATCGTGTCTCCAGACTCCCCTCTCCCACCTATCTTAAAACCCTCCATTATTGATGTTAATATAATAGTTAGAGTTAAGTATGATTAGATTCAAGGAAAATCTCCAGCCAGCTGCAGAAGACTAATACAAATCTGGTGGTCAGGATGCCCAATGATATGATAAACCTGTGACCTTTTTAAGAAACCAACGTCCTGCTGACTAATAATAGTACAAACCTGTGACCTTTCTGAAAAACAATCATCCTGTTGACATCAGCTGACCACAAGAGTACTTTGTCCTTGGCTTTCATAGACGCTTCTCACTCCCCACCCCCTCTATTACCCCTGCTATCATATAAATTCAACCTTGGGAAAAAATAAAATTGTCACCTTGATCAGACTCTTGTCTTGACGTTCTTCTTTGTATCTCTTGTCCCCATTCTCTCCTAGGTGGTCCCCAACCTCTGCTGTGTGCCCTGCGGGCTGGGGAACGTTCTTCCTTTCCTAGATCACTAAGAAATCAGGCCAGCTAGTAATTATTCTTTCATTTTTTTTCACAAAATAAGAATTATTCTTCCAAGAATTGAGCCTATATTGAATCATATCTGTGGAATGCTGTCAGTACTAGCATTTCTTAGGAAAATATCTTAGAAAAAAAATCAATGTGACTCCATGTCTTGATATATTTGTGCAGAGTCACATTTGTGGAAAATCAACAAGCTAAGCATCTCAGAACTGCTTTTGACCAATTGTTTTAACACACTGGCTAAGATATTTATGTATCAGGGTTTCTACATTTCATATTCCCAGCTTTGGGAAATTCTTACTCTTTTTTTTTTTTCGGAAATTCTTACTCTTATTCCACTTTCTAACTTTAAGTTATTGTCACAATTATCAAATTACTAAGCACATGGGGCTAAAAAGAAGCAATCTAATGATACTTTTAGAATTTAATAATCTATGGAAAATATTATTATGCTTAATATTTTCTCTAAAGTTTGGTGATTTTTTTAATATTTACTCTGATATGATTTTAAAAAGCTTTTTCAAGTAAATAATATCCCTAATTGTGATATTAGTAATTCTGTTTTGAATAGTTTTGTAAAAAAATCTGGTTGGAGTAACATAGTAAAAAAGGCCATCTTACCAAAAGCAATCTACAGATTCAATGAGATCCCCATCAAAATTCCAACTCAATTCTTTACAGAAATAGAAAGAACAATTCTTAATTTTGTCTGGAAAAACAAAAAAAAAATTTAGTTATCAGAAAACATTTTAACCACAAAAGAAATTCTGGGGGAATCATCATCTCTGACCTCAAGCTATACTACAGAAAAATAATGATAATAATCACATGGTATTGGTACAGAGACAGACAGGTCGATCAATGGAATAGAATTGATGACCAAGAAATGAACATACGTACCTTTGGTCACTTGATTTTTTACAAAGGAGCTAATACCATCCAATGGAAAAGACACAGCATTTTCAACAAATGTTGCTGGTTCAACTGGTGGTCAGCATAGAGAATAATACAAATTGACCTATTCTTATCTCCTTGTACAAAGCTCAAGTCCAAGTACATCAAGAACTTCTACAAAAAAAAAAGAAGGAAAAAAGAAAGAAAGAAAGAAAGAAAGAAAGAAAGAAAGAAAGAAAGAAAAAAGAAAAGAAAAGAAAAAAGAAAAATAAATTAAATCTAATAGAAGAGAAAGTGGGAAAGAATGAAAGAACCTCGAATACATGGGCACTGAGGAAAATTTCCTGAGCAGAACACTAATGACTTATGTCCTAAGATCAAGAATTGTAAAGCTTCTGTAAGGCAATGGACACTGTCAAAAGGAGAAAACAGCAATCCACAGATTGGGAAAAAGATCTTTACCAACACTACGTCTGATAGAGGAATAACATGCAAAACATACAAAGAACTCCAGAATTTAGGTTCCAGAGAATTCAATAACCATATTTAAAAATGGGGTACAGAGCTAAACAAAGAATTCTCAACTGATGAACCATGAATGTCTGAGAAGCACTTAAAGAAGTGTTCAACATCCTTAGTCATCAGGATTTAACACTAAGGATGTTAAATCTAAACAACCCTAGGTATCTACCTTTAACCAGCCAGAATGGCTAAGATCAAAACCTCAAGTACAGCAAGGATGTAGAGAAAGAGGAATACTCCTCCATTTTTGGTGGAATTCTAAGTGGGTACAATCACTTTGGTAATCAATCTGGTGGTTTCTCAGAAAATTGGAAATAGTTCTCAGGGAGAATTATTTCTTCTCCTATACCAATCCTGGGCATATACCCAAAAGATGCTACAACATATAACAAGGACACAATGTTCACAGCAGCCTTCTTTAAAATAGCCAGAAGCTAGAACAAACCCAGAGGTCCTTAACAGAGGAATGGATACAGATGATGTGGTACATTTACACAATGGAGTACTACTCAGTTATTAAAAACAATGACTTCATGAAATTCCCAGGCAAGAAGATGGAACTTGAAAATATCATGCTTATTGAGATAACCCAGTCACAAAAGAACACACAAGTTATATACTCACTGATAAATGGATACTAGCAAAAAAGATGCTCAGAATACTCATGGTACATTTCACAGACCACATGAAACCCAATAAGATAGAAGATCACACCAAAGTGTGGATGCTATAGAAAGAAAATAATCTCTGGGAGGTATAAAGAAAGAGGGATTTTGGAAGGAGAGAGAAGGGGGAATAGGGGAGCCAGTTCAGTTATGGGAGGAGGTAGGGGAGGCTTACAGAGATTCAGGAATTTTAAAGTGGATATGTAGTAGTGAGGGAATGGGACTGGGTGTAGCCAATAGAAGTTCCCAGATACCAGGGACCCAAGAAGTTCCCAGGACTCAACAGGGATGTCTTTGTCTGAAATACTCAACAAAGGGGAGAGAGAACCTGTAAAGACCATATCTAATGGATAGACACAGCACCTAGTTGAGGGATGGGGCCACACACTTACCTCAAAAATATTAATCCAGAATTCCTCCTGTCAAAAGAAAATGCAGGGGCAAAGAGTAGAGCAGAGACTGAAGGAAACGCCATCTAGACACTGTCCTGCCTACGGATCCATCTCATCTGCAGACACCAAACCCAGACACTATTGCTGATGCCAAGAAGTGCTTACTGACAGGTGTGTGGTACAACAAGCTCTGCAACAGCCTGACCAACACAGATACAGATGTATGCAGCCAAACATCAGACTGAGCACAAGGAAACCAGTGGAGAAGTTAGGGCAAGAAATGTAGGACCTGAAGGGGTTTGCAACTCCATAAGAAGAATAACAATGTAAACCTATGAGAATCCCCAAAGCTCTCAGGGACTAATGCACTAACCAAAGAGTACACATAGAAGGATCCATGACTCCAGCTGGATATGTTGCAGAAGATGGCCTTAGTGAGCATCACTGGAGAGGAGCCCCTTGGTCCAGTGGAGGCTTGATGACCCAGAGTAGTGAAATGCTAGAGCACTGAAGCAGAAATGGATGGCCAGGTGTGTGAGAACCAGAAAGAGGCAGTGGGAGGGGGAACTGTGGAGGGGAAACTGGGAAGGAGATTAACATTTGAAATGTAAATAAACATAGTAATTAATAAAACTGAAATAAAGTAAACTATCTCAAGTGATCTTTTACCATTTAGTGTTAAAAACTTTAACAAACAACATGTAAAAGACATTAACAGAAAAATCTTTCATTCATTCCTGTCAAATGTAAAAAGCAGCTCTGTCACAAACCTGCTTTGGCCTCTGTTCACTCACTGCCCTCATTCCCAAGGTAATAACTTAGCAGATACTGGTGGAACATCTTGCTTTCCTGAAAGCCAGTCATCAGGAGCGCCTACACACTTGAGAGCAGAGGTAAGAACAACTTTTCTGCTCCAACTGACCTGCCTTGTGGACTCAGAACACACAAGGACAGAAGTACTCTGGGACAGGACACTTCAGTTTCTGGCAGTGTGTGGAAATGAAATGAACCATTCTCACAGCTCCCTGTATCCAAGTCCCATGTGGGAGAGAGCTGAACTTCCAGAAGTATGGAAAATTCTGAGACCTCAGGACAGACTGCCAGTTCTGCCCACCTTTGCCCACATCCCTGCCCCAAGAGGAAACTGCATAGTGGCTCTGGATAAAGTAATATAGGAGCAGTCAGCTGCAGGAAATGGCTGGTTTCCACCTGAGCCCGGAACTGAACTGAACCAGTCACACAGCTCCTTGCACCTAAATCTCTTGGGTGAGAGATCTGTACCCTACGTAGTGCAGAAACCCTAGGAACTCAGAGGAAACACATACTTTTTGCCCACATTACTGACCCAAGAAGAAATCACTTAGTGCCATCTGTGCCCTCTAGGCACAAGGACTAGGTGAAGTCAGGGGCAGGAACCTTCAGGTTTCTGCCTGTGCCCAGAATTGAAAGCAAGTTGCCAGGAGTGCATACACACCTGACAGCAGATCTCTCCATTCCCACATCCGGCTGAAAGAAAACACATCTACAGGAGTGCTGATACACAGGACTGCAGAAGCACTAAATCGTTTTTAGAGTCAGCAAGACAAGCTAACACCAGAGACAACCTGATGGTGAGAGGCAAATTCAGGAATCTAAGCAACAGAAACCAAGACTACCTGGCATCATCCGAGCCCAGTTCTCCCACCAAAACAAATAGTGGATATCCAAACACACTGGAAAAGCAAGATTTGGATTTAAAAATCACATTTTATGATGATGGAGGACTTTAAGACAGACATAAATAACTCCCTTAAAGAAATACAGAACAACACAAGTAAACATATAGACACCCTTAAAGAGGAAACACAAAAATGACTTAAAGAATCCCTTAAAGTATTAAAGTAAAACACAAACAAACAGGTGAAAGAAATGGACAAAACCATCCAGGATTTAGCAATGGAAATAGAAACAATAAAGAAAGCATAAAGGGTGACAAACCTGGAGAAAGAAAACCAAAGGAAGATATCAGGAGTCATAGATGCAAGCAAGACCAGCAGAATACAAGAGATAGAACAGAGAATGTCAGGAGCAGAAGATACTATAGAAAACATTGAAACAACCGTCAAAGATAATATAACATGCTAAAAGCTCCTAGCCCAAAACATCCAGGAAATCCAGGACACAATGAGAAGCTCAAACCTAAGGATAATAGGTATAGAAGAGAGTGAAGACTCCCAACTTAAAGGACCAGTAAATATCTTCAACAAAATTATAGAAGAAAACTTCCCTAACCTAAAGAAAGAAATGCCCATAAAGGTAAAAGAAGCCTACAGAACTCCAAATAAATTGGACCAGAAGAGAAACTCCTCCTGTCACATAATACTCAAAACAACAAATGTAAAAAAGAAGGAAAGAATATTAAAAGCAGCAAAGGAATAAGATCAAGTATTATATAAAGGGAGACCTATAAGAATTACCCAAGTGTCTCACCAGAGACTATGCAAACCAGAAGATCCTGGGCAGATGTCATACATCCCTAAGAGAATACAAATGCCATCTCAGGCTACTATACCCAGCAAAACACTCAATTAATATAGATGGAGAAAGCAAGATATTCCAAGACAAAACCAGATTTACACAATATCTTTCTACAATTCCAGCCCTACAAAGGATAATAGATAGAAAATTCCAACAGAATGAGGGAAACTACACCCTAGAAAAAGCAAGAAAATAATTTCCTTGCAATGACACCAGCAGAAGAGAGACACACAAACAGAATTCCAACTCTAACCACAAAAATAACAGGAAATAACAATCACTATTCCTTAATATCTCTTAACATCAATGGGCTCAATTCCCTAATAAAAAGACTAGACTAATAGACTGCATATATGAAGAGGACCCAGCATTTTGCTCCATACAGGAAACACACCTCAGTGAAAAAGACAGCCCCTCAAAGTAAAAGGCCGGAAAACAACTTTCCAAGCAAATGGTCTGAAGAATTAGCCATTCTCATATCAAATAAAATCAACCTTCAACCAAAAAGTTATTAAAAATGATAAGGAAGGATACTTCATATTCATCAGAGGAAAAATGAACTCTCAATCCTAAATATCTATTGACGACACCTGTGCTGCCAGTGTGTGAATATTGGGTACAGGTCTGCGGGATTGAAAGAAAACACGTACATGGGTCATCCATTTTCAGAGTGTGCCACCAAGGTTTTACTGAGATCTCCTTATATACCCGAGGAAAAACAACAAGGCAGGTGAAAATCCCCAACCAGGAAAACAGGACAAGTCTGTGTGTGGAAAGTCCGGGCCCAATCAGGAGCATAAACAACTTCTTAACAACAACAAGCTGGAAGGCTTGGTGGGGAGGAAGGGTGCCATGGAAAGTCCCAGCCCCAAATCAGGGGCCAAGAGCAGCTGCCAAGGGTGTAGACAACTTCTTGCTATAGCAGGCTAAAAGGCTCAGCGAGGGGGAAGAGAAACACCCCAAGGTAGGGCACAACAATCTATGCTCCAAATACAAGGGCACCTACATTCATAAAGAAATCTTACTAAAGCTCAAAACAAATATTGTACCTCACACAATAATAGTAGGGATTTTCAATACCCCACTCTCATTAATGGACAGATCATAGAAACAGAAATTAAACAGAGACATAGGGAAACTAACAGAAGTTTTGAACCAAATGGACTTGAGATATTTATAGAACATTTCATCCTAAAACAAAAGAATGTATCTTCTTTTCAGCACTTCATGGTACCTTCTACAAAATTGATCATATAATTTGTCACAGAAAAGGCCTCAACAAATACAAGAAGATTGAAATAATCCCATAAATCCTATCGAATCACCATGAACTGAGGCCTGTGTTCAATAAAATCCCACATATACATGGAAGTTGAACAACTCTCTACTCAATGATAACTTGGTTAAGGACAAAATAAAGAAAGAAATTAAAGACATCTTAGAATTTAATGCAAAGGAAAGGCACAGTATTCCCAAACTTAGGAGACACAGTGAAAGCAGTGTTAAGAGGAAAGACATAGCTTTCAGTGCCTCCAAAAAGAAACAGGAGAGAGCATACATTAGCTGCATTACAGAACACCTAAAAGTTCTAGAACAAAAAAGAAACATATACACCCAAGAAAAGTAGAAGGAAGGAAATATTCAAACACAGGACTGAAATTAATCAAGTGGAAACCAAAAGGACTATACAAAGGATCAAAAAAACCAGGAACTAGTTCTTTGAGAAAACCAACAAGACAGATAAACCCTTAGCCAGACTAACCAGAGGGCACTGAACATGTATCCAAATTAACAAAATCAGAAATGAAAAGTAAAACATAACAATAGAATCTGAAGGAATTAAAAAAAATCATCAGATCGTACTACAAAAGCCTATATTCAACAAAACTGGAAAATCTTGAAGAAATGGACAATTTTTAACACAAATAACAGGTACCAAAGATAAATTAGGATCAGATAAACCATCTAAACAACCCCTAACAAAATAGAAGTCCTAAATAACTCCTAACAAAATAGAAGTCTCCCAACAACAAAGAGCCCGGGACCATATGATTTTACAGGAGAATTCTATTAGACCTTCATAGAAGACTTCCTACCAATACTCTCCAAACTATTCCACAAAATGGAAAGAGACAGAGCACTACCCAATCCCTTCTATGAAGCCACAATTGCACTTATACCTAAACCACATAAAGAACCAACAAAGAAAGAGAACTTCAGACCAATTTCCCTTATTAGTATTGCTGCAAAAATACTCAATAAAATTCTCATGAACTGGATCAAAAAACACATCAAAACGATCATCCGTCATGATCAAGTAGGCTTTATCCCAGGGATGCAGGGATGGTTCAATATGTGGAAATTCATCGACATAATCCATTATATAAACAAACTCAAAGAAAAAAAAACCACATGTTCATTTCACTAGACGCTGAGAAAGCATTTGACAAAATTAAACACCACTTCATGAAAAAAGTCTTGTAAAGATCAGGAATTCAAGGTGTATACCTAAACATAGTAAAAGCAATATACACTGCAAACCAGTTCCTAACATTAAACTAAATGGAGAGACACTTGAAGGAATCCCACTAAAATTGGGGACTAGACAAGGCTACCCACTTTCTCCTTACTTATTCAATACAGTACTTGAAGGCCTTCCCAGGGCAATCAGACAACAAAAGGAGGTCAAAGGGATACAAATTGGAAAAGAAGAAGTCAAAATATCACTATTTGCAGATGATATGATATTATACTTAAGTGACCCCAAAAGTTCCACCAGAGAATTAGAAACCTGAAAAACAACTTCAGCAAAATTGCTTGGTATAAAATTAACTCAACCAAATTAGTAGCCTACCTCTACTCAAAGGATAAATGGGCTGAGAAAGAAATTAGGGAAATGACACCCTTCACAATAGTCTTAAATACCTCGGTGAGACTCTAATCAAGCAAGTAAAAGATCTGTATGACAACAACTTCAAGTCTCTGAAGAAAGAAATTGAAGAAGATCTCAGAAGATGAAACACCCTTCCATGTTCAAGGTTTGGCAGGATTAATGTAGTAAAAATGGACACTGTGCTAAAAACAATTTACAGACTCAATGCAATCCCCATCAAAATTCCAACTCAATTCTTCATAGAGTTAGAAAGAGAAGTTTGCACATTCATTTGGAATAACAAAATACCAGAAAAGCAAAAACTATACTCAACAATAAAAGAACTTCTGGGGGGAAACCATGATCCCTTACCTCAAACAGTATTACAGAGCAATAGTCATAAAAAACTGTATGGTATTGGTACAGAGACAGGCAGGTAGATCTGTAGAAGAGAATTGAAGACCCGGAAATGAACCCACACACCTATGGTCACTTAATCTTTGACAAAGTAGCCAAAACCATCCAAAGGAACAAATGGTGCTGGTTCAACTAGAGGTCAGCATGTAGAAGAATGCAAATCGATCAATTCTTATCGCCCTTTACAAAGCTTAAGTCCAAGTGGATCAAGGACCTCCACATCAAACCAGAAACACTCAAACTAATAGAAGAGAAATTGGGAAAGAATCTCGATCACATGGGCACTGGGGAAAATTTCCTGAACAAAACATCAATGGATTATGCTCTAAGATCAAGAATCAACAAATGGGACCTCATAAAACTGCAAAGCTTCTCTAAGTCAAAGGACACTGTCATTAGGACAAAATGGCAACGAACAGATTGGGAAAAAGATCTTTACCAATCCTACATCTAATTGAGGGCTAATATCCAAAATATACAAAGAACTCCAGAAGTCACACTCCAGAGAGAGAAATAACCCTATTAAAAATGGGGTACAGAGTTAAACAAAGAATTCTCAATTGAGGAATGCTGAACATCCTTATTCATCAGGGAAATGCAAATCAAAACAGCCCTGAGATTCTACCTCACACCAGTCAGAATGGCTAAGATAAAAAACCTCAGGTGACAGCAGATGTTGGTGAGGATGTGGAGAAAGAGGAACACTCCTCCATTGTTGGTGGGATTGCATACTGGTAAAATCATTCTCAAAATCAATCTTGAGGTTCCTCAGAAAATTGAACATTTTTTCCCTGAGGACCCAGCTATATGTCTCCTGGGCATATTTCCAAAAGATGCTCCAACATACAACAAAGACATATGCTCCACTATGTTCATAGCAGCCTTATTCATAACAACCAGTAACTGGGAACAACCTAGATGCTCTTCAACAGAGGAATGGATGCAGAAAGGTGGTATACCTTCACAATGGAGTACTACTCAGCTATCAAAATCAATGTCCTCATGAAATTCATAGGCAAATGGATTGAACTAGACAATATCATCTTGAGTGGGGAAACCCAAATACAAAAAACACACATAGTATGCACTCACTGATAAGTGGATATTAGCCCCAAAGCTCGAATTACTCACAATACTATCCACAGACCGCATGAAAATCAAGAAGGATGACCAATGTGCAGATGCTTCACTCCTTTAAAGGGGAAACAAAAATATTCATAGGAGGGAACATGGAGGCAAAGTTTGGAGCCAAGCCTGAAGTAATGGCCATACAGAGCCTGCCCCACATGTGGCCCATATATATACAGCCACCTAACTAGATAAGATTGATGAAGCTAGAAGTGCATGCTGACAGGAACCGGATGTAGATGTCTCCTGAGAGACATAGCCAGAGCATGTCAAATACAGAGGCAAATGTTAGCTGCAAACCATTGAACTGAGAATGGAACCCCCATTGGAGGAATTAGAGAAAGGACTGAAAGAGCTGAAGGGGGTTTGCAATTTCAGAAGAACAACAATGCCAATCAACCAGAGCTCCCAGAGACTAAACCATTACCCAAAGAGTATACATGGACTGACCCATGGCTCCAGCTGCATATGTAGCAGAGGATGGACTTGTTGGGCACTAAAGGAAGGAGAAGTCCTTGGTCCCGCCAGGTTTGAACCTCCAGTGTAAGGAAATTTCATGGGAGGCAGGAAGAGGGGATGAATCGGGTGGGGAACACCCTTATAGAAGTAGAGGAGGAGGGTGGTATAGGGCTTATTGACAGGAAACCGGGAAATGAAATAACATTTGAAATTTAAATAAAAAATGTCCAATAAAAACAAATTAAGATTGTCTGGTGTTTTCACTGGGGTGATCAACCTTAGTAACGTGAGCTCCAGGCATTCTCAAGAGGGAAGGTTTTTGGGCAGGCGGTTTAGCAAGCCAGCCATGGAAACTTGGTGAGATCATTGCTGGCATCAGGCAAGGAGGAACAAGCAGCTTTCTTGAGAATACAGGTGGCACCTATTCTCAGAGCATAGTGGAGATCTCAGAAAACCATTTAGCTAGTGATAGGGGCTGACTAGACCACAGACGAGAGGCTGCAAGTCCCGGAGCCTAACTGAATCAAGTGTGCCTTTTTTAAAATTACAGGGAACAGTTTCTTATCTGCTGATCTGAAATGGAACACTTTAATTTTAAATTGGGACCTAGGGAAACCTCGAGGGTGTTTACCAACATGGAGTTATCCCATTCGTCCCTTGCTGATCAGCATTCATTAGTACAATGCTAGCTTTTACCACATTTCTACATATTCCGAAGGTGTTGGGATCCAGCCTGGACACGAGATCGGAGTTCTCCACTGGAAGCAGGGATATCTGGAAGGTGTAGGACCCACCTAGTCTCCCTCAGTGTTTGCTCCCTGCTGAGCCTTGCTGAAGCATGTAGAAACCTTTGTTTTTAAGAAAAGAATATCTTGGCCTTTGCTGTTTGGTCTATGGGCAGTAACACTGTTCAGTCAGTTCCTGTTTTTATTCTGAGAACGTAAACTTGTTTTTCCATTGTGCTTCCAGGATTTTTCCACCTGGTGGACTTGGTTTATATATTCTGTGATCCGCAGTAAAGCTTTGGCATTCTTGTAGCATTAATGACCCGAGTCTCTGTCTTCTGTTAAATCCTCCAGGTCTGTTCCCTGTTCTGGTACCAAGGCAGTCCAGGAGCCATCAGGAAAGTGCATAATAAATATACACAGACTACTTTTTGGGTGCAAACTGACAGGCAATTTTTCAAGGCTTAAAGTTATCTCTTTCTCTCTCTCTCTCTCTCTCTCTCTCTCTCTTTCTCTTCTCTCTCTCTCTCTCTCTCTCTCTCTCTCTCTCTCTCTCTCTCTCTCTCTCCCTCTCTCTCCTGCACCTTGAGGATACACACACTCTGCCATCTCTTGCACACTCTAATTTTCTCTTTTGCACTTTTTATTCTCAAACGCTCACACTCATACACACCTCTGTTTGTTACCCTTTCACTCTCACACACACTCTTCACCTTACCCATATCTCACACACACCACATGCACTCTTTCACTCACACACACACAATCTTCATACATACCTCACATTCTCTCTTCACTCACTCTTCACTTGATCTTCACCTGCTCCTCTCTCTCTCTCTCTCTCTCTCTCTCTCTCTCTCTCTCTCACACACACACACACACACACACACACACACACACACACAAAATCTCACAAATATCTCATTCTCTCCACTTGCTCTCCATTTCTCTTTACATGGTCACATATGCTCATACATGCTCTCTCACTCACTCCCCAGCCTTTCTCTTGCCCCAGTCTTTATTGATAGGCCAAAAGCAGGTAAAAAGGAAGACATTGTATAATCATTGCCAAACCAAATTGAAAAGAATAACCACATCCCACAAAGAATTAAGAATTACAATTGTTTCCCAAAGTTTCAAGATTCCCCTATTTGGCTTGTGGCCAAAATAATAATAATTGCAAACTTATCATTATTTAATCTTTAATCTTTGACTTATTATACTTCAGAGCTCAGAGCTCCTAGGTCAGCTACTTGCATTTTCCTGTGAAGCTCTAATGATAAATGACATAGGCAAAACTGTCAGTCAGTAGCCAGAAAGAATCAAGTTAAACCTTAATTCAGTAGTTCTGCCAGCATTCTCTTTCTTTACATTGCACACAATGACTCTTCTAAGAATTCTAGTATTTTGACTTAGTTTTATAAGAATATAATTTTATGCATTCTATACTTCCTTATCCAGGAATACTCCAAAATATTATACCAAAATTATTTTATAACTTCAATAACTATTTCCTGTCTTGGAGTCCCAAGGTTGGCTCTAATTCATTTATAATAATTCCTTCAAAAGTTCTTTACAAGTCAAGCATTAATCTGGAACTACCATTGTGCAATTATTACATTGTTTCCAAGATGAGAACATACACTATGCACCTGAGCCATTATGACTGTGCTGTGCTCCTATGTCTCAGGTTTTAATTGTTTAAGACTCATTACATCACAGAACATCTAGTTTCACAGAATTCATCAGAACAGAAAGAGAGTGGAGTAGAAAAGTCAGATATAATAGAATAATTATTCTTACCAAGACCAACTGAAAAGCAGTCACACATAAATAAATTCTATATATCCAGTTGCCCAGGGCTTAGGTTAGGAGAAATAGGAACAACTGTTTTTTACAAAGAGTTGCTAAGGGCTACTGAGGTATCTTCAACCTGGCTTACTGTAGGCATTCCTTATCATGGTATGCTGTCCCCAGCACAAAGGACTCAGACCTTCTTTCAGAATTAGCTTGGCACTTGTAACAATTCCTTTTGAAACTTCCTTACTTACCATAGCCAAGACATTTGATAGGTTGGCTTCTTTTAAAACTTTTAGAGATTACTTCAATTAAAATATCATAATATGTATGAGATCCAATATCAGCCCTATCTCCTATTCATTGATCTACCGAGGCTGATCTTTCCTTTAGAGACTGGATCACCTTTTTGCATTTACAATTGCATTTCACAAGCCAAAGATTTGATCAGTACTTGCCTAGCTTTTGGATCAGATATTCTTCCCTTCTATTGGTAGTGGAAATCAATCTTTGTTAAAAAATAAATTAAAAAATCAGTGAATGTTTTGGAACTTATATAATTTTAGTAACAGTTCAGAGCATTGTTTTTTGTTTCTTCTAACTTGTTTCAAGGACTTAGATCTTCCATATAACATAGAGCCATGATGTCGGTGCCATATTCACCCTGCATCTGTACCTCACCATACTAACCTTCACTAAGCAGCTGATCTTAGGAAATATCAATACCTCTAGCTTTATTTCTCTGCTCTATCCCTGTAATGGTTTGCATATGCTTGGCCCAGGTAGTGGCATTATTAGAAGGTTCACTTAATTTCATTATATGGTGGCTCTGGTCTTAATTCCTCTGTCTCTGCGTATCTTCTACATTTTCATTATAAGTCTTTTTCAATTTTGTTCTAAGGGTTTTCTCTTTCCATATTTTTCTCTTTCCTGTATCTCTAAAGGGTTTTTCTTTAAGAGGGCACAGAAAGCCACTGTGGCTACTAAAAATAAGATGCAAAGCAAGAGAATCATAATAATAATCATAATCAGTGTTGAGCCAATCCCAGTTATTTATCTTTTCATTTTCTGTCTGTATTTTCTTTTTCTTTTATAGGTTGCAGTTTAATGTAGACAAAACCCATAGTTACCTTAGCAACACAAAATTTTTCAAATGTATATGTCCTAAACTTTGGGTTATTACTTAATGTTCTAAATTTGTAGTTTCTAATGCATACATATAGTTAGGTCTGGGGATCCAATGCCCTTTCTGGATTCTGTCTCTATTTTTTCAAACCATCTAAGATAGAATCCAAATACTCTGTTACTGTGTTTTTAATCTGTACTTGTCTTATTCCTTTTATTTTTACTTAAGTCTTTTGTTAAGAATCTTACTTTGTTATTTTTAAGCTATTTATTTCTTCCTATGACTTTTTTATGCTGTTTCTTTTCTATCTTTGGCACAATTCCAAACATATCTATCTCATCTGAAGTTCATGTCTGCGCTTCGATTTCTTCTGCATATTGTCTCTAGAGTTTCTTTTGAGCTGCTTAGCAGAGTATGTGGTGCTGGCAGCTGACTCCGCCCCCTGCACTTAGTTTATCTCGTGGACTTTGCTGGTTCTGGGCGGAGACATTCTTGGCTTGAATTCCAAGCCCCTCTGTTCAGAAGCCTCTGCATGCCTGAGAAGTGTCCGAGGCTCTGGTTTGCAACAGCTCGATTTGCTGCTCAACAGAGTCTCTTGAAGAAGTCATCCGTGACATACACACACCCCTCCACAAACACACACAAACTCCCTTGTCTTGTGGTTTTCTACTCCTGTGTGTGCCTGCCTCAGAGACTGCATCACTAGGAAGCAGTATTTGTGTGTCTGTTCCTTGCCTTTCAAACCACTTCCATGGCTTTTGTGCTTGATTTGGCCTAATGTCTGAATCTGTCTAAGTTTGGATTTCTAGTCAATTATTTTGTAAACTTTACTCGGCTCTAAGCTTGGTTATATTTGCCCTTACATTGGCGCACTTTTTAAGAAGAGACTTTCTATGCTCACACTGCCCTAGTTCTCAATAGTGATGTGTAGACTTGTATTTACTTATAATCGCCTTAGACCTTAGCTTAGTAGTGCCCAACGAGCTCTTATAACTTAACCGATTTATTCTATTGGATGTTCTACCACACGGCTAGTTACCTCTCAGTCTTTCACCCTGGGATCTGCTTCTTCCTCTGTGTTAGGCAGTTGAATTCTCCCATGACTTACTCTCCCAGAATTTCTATCACTGCCAGAAGTTCTGCCCATTCTCTTCTCCTTTACACTGAGAAGGTGCAAGAGGTGCAAGAGAAGGTGTTTACAAAATATCTAGGCAGGATATTATCCAATAAAAACAATACCAAAATCTGGTATGTACTCAACATTCTGCCAGCAGAGAAATCAGCATTTGAATTATTCAAAGACAATCAATTACACAGCGCACAATAATATTATCTCAATACATCAGATTTACTTGTCTACTATTGCCAGTGTGATTTCTTCTTCCATCTGCCCTATGATGTGTTTTTCTGACTTTTCTGTATAATATGTACCAGTGTGAATCAAGATTGCAAATTCGTTTATTTATGCTTACATGGAAAGCCATTTTATACTTCAATTCAGGAAGATAGTTGCAGGATTTAATCTATCCTTGCAGTTATTTTCACCTGGTATTTGAAATATAGCATTTCGTGATCTTCCAGCTCTCAGAGTTCGAGTGATAAATCTATTACTATTTTTATAATGTTGGTTTTATAAGTGAACTGATGATTTTCCCCTGTGATTTCAATATTTCTGGTTTCTTACTGCTGGCATTTTCATAATATGGAAATGGATGGGTTTTTGAAAAATTATGATTTTTTTCAACAGCATTATTTTTTATTGGATATGTTTTAACTTGGGAGCATTTATAACAGATCACTGTGGTATCTTTTCAGGAATTTCATAAGCAATAAACTGTTCAGCCTTCCTGGTTTGTATTCAGAGCATTGTTCTATATGAGGTCAGAAAAACAAACTCACAAAGGGGTCCATCATGTCCCTTTACATGGAAATAAGTAAAAACCTATGATCGCTTGCTCCCTCTCCTCTTCCAGGGGAAATTAATAGTGCCTGCAACTAACACATTTCACTATCTAACTCACAAATGTCTAGCAATGAGAAGCATGTGGAGCACCTCAGGCTAACTCAGTGCTACATCTGCCTTCTTCCAAGAGCTCTGGACACGAGAGCTAGGGTACTTCTATTCCTGACATTACCTCTCCAGCTACAACCTTACGCCTCTGATTTACAACTAAGAACCATGCTGCTCTACCTAAACTCTACAGCCCAAGATATAAAGAAAACATCAGCTTCTGAAGCAATGAAGGGGAAGCGCATGTAGAATAAGGACACCATCACTTACATCACCTGCAATAGAACATCCGACCTTAGGGTCATTGAGTAGGTCTTAAAGTCACACGCTCTTCACTTGCTCCTTATACTTGTACCTTACTTCCCACCAGTAAGAATGGGAGAAATATTTTTTTTATTAACTTGAGTATTTCTTATTTACATTTCAAGTGTTATTCCCTTTCCCGGTTTCCGGGCAAACATCCTCCTATTCCCTCCCCCTCCCCTCCTTTATGGGTGTTCCCCTCCCCATCCTCCCCCCATTGCCGCCCTCCCCCCAACAATCTAGTTCACTGGGGGTTCAGTCTTAGCAGGACCCAGGGCTTCCCCTTCCACTGGTGCTCTTACTAGGATATTCATTGCTACCTATGAGGTCAGAGTCCAGGGTCAGTCCATGTATAGTCTTTAGGTAGTGGCTTAGTCCCTGGAAGCTCTGGTTGCTTGGCATTGTTGTACATATGGGGTCTCGAGCCCCTTCAAGCTCTTCTAGTTCTTTCTCTGATTCTTTCAACGGGGGTCCTGTTCTCAGTTCAGTGGTTTGCTGCTGGCCTTCGCCTCTGTATTTGCTGTATTCTAGCTGTGTCTCTCAGGAGCGATCTACATCCGGCTCCTGTCGGCCTGCACTTCTTTGCTTCATCCATCTTGTCTAATTGGATGGCTGTATATGTATGGGCCAAATGTGGGGCAGGCTCTGAATGGGTGTTCCTTAAGTCTCTGGTTTAATCTTTGCCTCTCTCTTCCCTGCCAAGGGTATTCTTGTTCCCCTTTTAAAGAAGGAGTGAAGCATTCATATTTTGATCATCTGTCTTGAGTTTCATTTGTTCTAGGCATCTAGGGTAATTCAAGCATTTGGGCTAATTATGATTTTTAAAAATTATCTCCTCTACCTATATTTGTTTTCTGTCACATTTATTTTTTATAAAAATTATTCTCTACCATCTTATATTCTTTCTTCTTTGCCCATTACTTAGCTTTATCTTCTATATATAGGTCCAGGATTTATCTTTTTGAAAAGTAGACCAAGTGTCTCTATATTTCATATGCTCAGTTCAAATATTTTTTGATAGAACATGTAAACTATTATGTGAAATGAATTTCCTTACATTTTTATTAATAAATTAAACTCACCATGTACCACCAATTGGTCTTACACTCTTCATGCTCCTGCATCAGTCTTTTGAGTGCTAGAGTTATACGCATGTGGTGACATTCAGTAACTTTCCAACAGTGAATATCTTGGAGAAAGAATTTTCTATAGCAAACACATGAAAGGATAGAAGATGTTTAGAAGGAATATAAATATGACCCCATAGGTAGTGGGAACTCCAGCATTGGTGTGCATTGCTCTGCCTCACTGGTCTTCACTGATGACAGTCATGTCTTGGTTCACCTTATATTGCATTGCATAGCTTTGCTTGTGACAACTTTATAGAGATCTGTCTCACTGGTCTTCACTGATGACAGTCATGGCTTGGTTCACCTCATATTGCATTGCATAGCTTTGCTTGTAGCAACTTTATAGAGAGAAACTCACCAAAAGGTTCTTGTGAGATTTCTGGGGCTTCTTGCTGCTTCCATGCACCCACTCTGATTGACGAACCTTGGGTTTCTTCTGGATTGAACTAACCTTGCTGGTTCTTGTGTGCTGTTGGACTGGAATGCTGTTGCTGATCATGTTCAGTATTTGCCAGCAGACTGGGCTAAGAATGACAAAGATTGAAATTGCCCCAGAGAACTGTTTCTAAACAGATCCACATTACCTGTATCCTAATAACCTGTCTTTTGCGCTACTTTGATAGGTGCTAGAGGGAAGGTTGACCTCTTACTAAAACAGGTTGTGAAAATATATGCCTATAATTATCACTCAGAAAATGTAAACAAATGTAAACAAAATTATGTGCTGTTTGTTTTTATCACTATGCAAAATAGATAAACTTACAATACATATGATTCAGCATTTTTTTACCTCATTCACTGTTATCAAAATCTTTTTCCTATTTCACTCTTTATTCTCACAATCTTAAAGGTGCATTTCTTCTTGCTTCATATGAATGAGATAGAGGATGTGCAAATAAATAGCTTGCCTTATCCAAGTACTTATTCTATTTACCATTCAACAACTGATATCTTATTATTCACTTCAAGAGACTAACTGGCTTCATTGAGGCTTAAACAAGAGTTTCAAAAATTTTTATGAAAGTAGGAGTGATTAGTCAAAACAAGGAAAAGAAAATTAGCCTTACTCTGTTAAACATTAACATCTGAGAAAATTACTTAATAACTCTACATCAAAATTTGAATTTACATAATCAAACTATGGCAACATTCCATGTATTATTCATTTACATTTTTCCTCTCTCATTATGAGAATTAAATAAAATCAATGATTATACTCAATTTAATTTGCAGTCAAATTTAAAAAATGAAAGAGCATTTTTAATATATAAAATTAAATATTTAAAGACTTAACTATTGCTAAAAACCAGTTAAAATACATAACACCAATTTTAATAGTATACTTTGAATAATTGTCTTCTCACTTTTATTTTTTTTCTTTTCTTTTTTTCAGAGCTGGGGACCGAACCCAGGACCTTGCGCTTGCTAGGCAAGCGCTCTACCACTGAGCTAAATCCCCAACCCCGTCTTCTCACTTTTATAAAATATAATGTGGAAGTTCTTTCTTCAGTAAATTCATTTACTGTATTCACTTTTTACCTGAATTTAAAAATTAATTACTATTCTAAGCTTGTCATAATTTAGCAAAGCTACAAATAGAAAACACTAACATAAATTCTCCACGATTAATTAAGTTTTAATATTTAGTTAATCAAAATAAATATTCACAATGATATTTATAACATATGAATATAATAGTTAATCTTATATCTCTTTGCAGCTTGTTGCAAAGATTGACCTTTTATACCAAACAGTTCAATGTATCATTTAAAACATGAATAAGTGAATAATCCAAGGTTGTAGCTGCTGTACTTTTGTAACTAACTTAAAGCATGATACATGGCTGAGTCTCTCTACCAAAGACAGAACTATAATTGGCAGATAAATTACAACTTGCACAGAAGGTCAAAACTATTGTCTCCAAGAAGATAAAACTAAAATTACTTTAAAATAGATGGGAGTGTTAGAACAAATCCAACATTTTTATTGGGATAATATCTTTTGTAGATAGCATGCCTCTATTACCTCTATCTTACAATTTCATATTGGTGAAAAGTTATTCTAAAATCTATATATAATATTAACTGAAATATGAAAACCAAAAATCCTTAATTTAAATACAACCATTTTCCTTAATTGAGCATATTTCTTTTTGTTTTTCGATTTTACATATATTTTACATAAAATTAGGAAAAAGTGTAACTGATTTACAAACCGTTTGAGGCATTGTAAGAGAAAAAAATATATAAAAGTAGAAGAATTAGCCACCATTTTTGTACCAGTATATTTATGAGTCTTATCATATAAATTTCCTAAATACCTTAAAGTAGATGGTACTATGGTCCTCAGTTTATAATGAGAAAAGATTTTGATATCCTAGACACAAAACTCATGGCCAGCTGTCAAACTTCTGCAATTAGGCACCTGAATTCACCCCATCTTTCCTCTAGTACAGTAGGTTTAAGTTTTCTATTTTCGATAGAGCTAGGGGCCTAGTAGGTACTCAAGAAGTAATGGCAACTATGTTCATTTAGAAACATCATCCAAGGCTCATGTTATGAATAGATTATTCCCAACTGCTATACCATTCTGAAAGCTGTGGATTCCTCAGTTCGTATGGGCTTGATGGCTGAACTGGGTAACTAAAAATTTCCTCTGAAGACCCTAATGTCCATCCTAAATCTGTACAGTATGAACAAGTCACAACATTATGTTCCACCCTTGTAACTCCCATTCTTTCCACACCATAATGACACTGTCTTTGAATAGTTAAATGTGGTGGTTGACTAGAAATAACCCTCAGAGATCCATGTGTTAGAATTGTTGACCTATAGAGAGATGTGGCCATGTGGAAGGAGGTGTGGCCTTTATGGAGGAAGTGAATCACTGTAAGGGTGAACTGTGATGTCTTATTTGAGTGATGTAGAACAGAAGTTCTCTGCGTCTTTTAACTGCAATCATAAAGTTATGTACAGACTCGCTACTTGACTTCCTCAGCAGCAAGTATAAACTATTTCATCAAACTAAATTATATTCTAAAATTTTAACATATAGGAGGTATTGGAATCTATGCATCTTGTTTCTTGATTGAAAAAGCTTTAATATTTTCAATGGATACACAGTACTTATTCTTTTTGTCTAGTGTTTCCAAGCTGAGGTTAATGCAGGAAGGATAAAATGACAATGTCCCTCTTTGATTGGTTTGTATTTTTACTATTCTTTTGAGAATTTCACATATGAGTACACTGTTCTTCCATTATTTGCACACTTACTTGTTCTTCAAATTTCTTCTGTGCTTTCCCATCCCTTTTCTAATTCTTAACCTCTTTTTCTAATATAATTCTAATATATAATATTTTCTAATATATTCTAATATTTATGAATATATATATTACAAAATCATTGATATCTCTTCTCTGAAGGGAAAAAATTCAATCCCTCACAGTCATTAACACCTTATATCTTTTAGCTATCACTCTATAGGTGGGGTCTTGAGAAATTTTCTTTCATTGATACTGGCCTGTCAACTGGTCTGGTTATTTCCAGACTTCTGCAAGCAACCATATGTTGCAAATTTAAAGTCATTACACCCTTCATTAACCAAAAGCCACTGTGGTCCATCACATCCCCATCTTCAGGCTTTTCCAGTTTTCTCACATACACTTCTATGAACATCCATGATTCTTACATATAAAGGTGGTATTACAAAATTAGACTTGATACTGAGCACCAAACAGTCACTTACACTCAGCAGCTTGACCACTTGTGGATTTCTCTTTGGGTCTCTGTCTAATGGAAAAGTAAATGATATATAGCAATTTTAAATTTTTCTCTTTTTTGAATATTTATTTTTTATGTATACATCATACAACTTCTGCCTGTATGTATGCCTGCAGGCCAGAAGAGGGCATTGGATCTGAATACGGATGGTTGTGAGCCACCATGTGGTTGTTGGGAATTGAACTCAGGACCTCTGGAAGAGCAGACAGTGCTCTTAACCTCTGAGCCATCTTTCCAGCCCATATAGCAATTTTAATTTGGTAACATGGTTTCTCTGAACTCATTTAAAGACTTCCCAGGTTTGAGTGATCTGGCTGGAATGAAGACACACCCTTATTTTCACACTTTAATCTCTCTAGTTGGAATCCTTTAGTCTATACCTTTATTCCCAAAATATGACAGTTAACTGAAGGCCAAAGTGATGAATCGGAGAGATTTGACAGAATGAGTCAAAAATAGGATTCACCCAACTCACAGGAGAAAATATATTGAAGAGTAACACAAGGAGCTAGAGAGTTGGAGGTAGGAGAGCAAGGGAGGGAAGGAGACAGAGAGACAGAGAGACAGAGAGAGACACAGAGACAGAGAGAGACAAAGATAGAGAGAGAAGAGAGCGAGAGCAAGAGCGAGAGAGAGAGAGAGAGAGAGAGAGAGAGAGAGAGAGAGAGAGAGAGAGAGAGAACACAGTTGTTCAGTCACTTAGAAGTCAATGCTATGAGTCCAAGTGGAGTTGAGTTTGTTTTTGTATTCATGCAGTTCAGTGCAGGTCAGCAGGGGCAGTTGAAGCCAGAGACTAAGAACAAGGCAGAAGATTAGAACAAATTGCCAGCGTTAGTTTGAGTCCAAGTATTGAGAGCTGAGAAAAGCAAGATTGAAGCAGTCTGCTTGAAGAGGTGTTCGAGTCGGAAAAGCTGAGTTGAAGCAGTCAGCCAAAGTTCAGAAGAAACTAGAAAAGGTTAGTTTATTCAGTAGTAAGCCTTCTAGATCACAATTAAATCTTGTGAATAAAAGTTACTTTTATAAAAGATAATGATGAAAGCCCCATTTATTTATGAGTACTCTGTAAGTATCTAGATGGCAGTTGTAAACTATTCTACTTTAACAACGTGCTAGTAGCAATTTACTGTTCAGGGCCTACAACCACTCTACCATAATTTTAGGTTTAGAGTTCTAAGCCTGAGTCTAACTAACAGTCTAACTGTTGTATTTATGCCAATTATAAACCCATTGGTTACTCCCAAGATACAAATACCATTATTGCAATTGTTTGAGGTATCTCAATATTCAGTCATTCCTGTAGTTTACTAGCTATACAACTGAGGAAAGCTCTTGATAACTCCCTTTTCTTGAATGCTCACATAGCATGTACTGAACACTATCAGAGTGAACCTCAGGAAGGTGTTAACCAAGTGAGTAGAAGTTTGAGTCTCCTAAATATTTGACTGAAATATGTGATGTCTTCTGCAATAAGATATTAACTTCACATTCTAGTGGGTAATCAAGAGCAGTGGCGATACTCTATATTATTTTGTGGCAAGGGGCTCTTTTACCAATCTGAGCAACAATTTGAAGAAAGAAATCTTTTGCTTTTCCCTGAATTACTTGTTAGATGATCAATAGTATCTGCAAGGATCATTACCCTGTCCTATTTGGTAACTGCATTGAATCTCTTTCTTTCTTCATATACAGATATATGCACATATCACACATATACACACATGTACATATTACATACACAGACATTACATGTATGTGTGTAATATGTATATAATATATTTTATATTATATATAGACACACATATATATGTATATAATGTGTGTATGAATATAGGCAATATGTGTGTGGTTTAGGATTGTAGCTTCCTTCAGCTGAGGTTAGCATCTTGATATTTTAAATATCTCCAGTGCAAAAGATGAACACAGGGATACTATATTCCTTTCAAATTCTCTGCAATAGATTGAGACATGAGTTTAAAACAACACATTCCTAGTTACTCTGTAAATAATATGGATACCATTTTCAAGTTTACATACAAACAAGTTTGGTTTAACTGTTTGTTAATATGTCTACTTAGTAGCTAATAATCTCAGCCCACATCTCAGATTCCTACTTTAATCTTGCTGATGACATACAACATAAAAACAGTGCTAATTGTATTTCTTTTTTTTCTTTCTTTTTATTAACTTGAGTATTTCTTATATACATTTCGAGTGTTATTCCCTTTCCCGGTTTCCGGGCAAAAATTCCCCTCCCCCCTGCCCCCTCCCCTTCCTTATGGGTATTCCCCTCCCAACCCTCCCCCCATTGCCGCCCTCCCCCCAACAATCTAGTTCACTGGGGGTTCAGTCTTAGCAGGACCCAGGGCTTCCCCTTCCACTGGTGCTCTTACTAGGATATTCATTGCTACCTATGGGGTCAGAGTCCAGGGTCAGTCCATGTATAGTCTTTAGGTAGGGGCTTAGTCCCTGGAAGCTCTGGTTGCTTGGCATTGTTGTACATATGGGGTCTCGAGCCCCTTCAAGCTCTTCCAGTCCTTTCTCTGATTCCTTCAACGGGGGTTCTATTCTCAGTTCAGTGGTTTGCTGCTGGCATTCGCCTCTGTATTTGCTGTATTCTGGCTGTGTCTCTCAGGAGCGATCTACATCCGGCTCCTTTTGGTCTGCACTTCTTTGCTTCATCCATCTTGTCTAATTGGGTGGCTGTATATGTATGGGTCACATTTGGGGCAGGCTCTGAATGGGTGTTACTTCAGTCTCTGTTTTAATCTTTGCTTCTCTCTTCCCTGCCAAGGGTATTCTTGTTCCCCTTTTAAAGAAGGCATGAAACATTCACATTTTGATCATCCGTCTTGAGTTTCATTTGTTCTAGGGATCTAGGGTAATTCAAGCATTTGGGCTAATAGCCACTTATCAATGAATGCATACCATGTATGTCTTTCTGTGATTGGGTTAGCTCACTCAGAATGATATTTTCCAGTTCCAACCATTTGCCTACGAATTTCATAAACTCGTTGTTTTTGATAGCTGAGTAATATTCCATTGTGTAGATGTACCACATTTTCTGTATCCATTCCTCTGTTGAAGGGCATCTGAGTTCTTTCCAGCTTCTGGCTATTATAAATAAGGCTGCGATGAACACAGTGGAGCACGTGTCTTTTTTATATGTTGAGGCATCTTTTGGGTATATGCCCAAAAGAGGTATAGCTGGATCCTCAGGCAGTTCAATGTCCAATTTTCTGAGGAACCTGCAGACTGATTTCCAGAATGGTTGTACCAGTCTGCAATCCCACCAACAATGGAGGAGTGTTCCTCTTTCTCCACATCCTCGCCAGCATCTGCTGTCACCTGAGTTTTTGATCTTAGCCATTCTCACTGGTGTGAGGTGAAATCTCAGGGTTGTTTTGATTTGCATTTCCCTTATGACTAAAGATGTTGAACATTTCTTTAGGTGTTTCTCAGCCATTAAGCATTCCTCAGCTGTGAATTCTTTGTTTAGCTCTGAACCCCATTTTTTAATAGGGTTATTTGTCTCCCTGAAGTCTAACTTCTTGAGTTCTTTGTATATTTTGGATATAAGGCCTCTATCTGTTGTAGGATTGGTAAAGATCTTTTCCCAATCTGTTGGTTGCCATTTTGTCCTAACCACAGTGTCCTTTGCCTTACAGAAGCTTTGCTGTTTTATGAGATCCCATTTGTTGATTCTTGATCTTAGAGCATAAGCCATTGGTGTTTTGTTCAGGAAATTTTTTCCAGTGCCATGTGTTCCAGATGCTTCCCTAGTTTTTCTTCTATTAGTTTGAGTGTGTCTGGTTTGATGTGGAGGTCCTTGATCCACTTGGACTTAAGCTTTGTACAGGGTGATAAGCATGGATCGATCTGCATTCTTCTACATATTGACCTCCAGTTGAATCAGCACCATTTGCTGAAAATGCTATCTTTTTTCCATTGGATGGTTTTGGCTCCTTTGTCAAAAATCAAGTGACCATAGGTGTGTGGGTTCATTTCTGGGTCTTCAATTCTATTCCATTGGTCTATCTGTCTGTCTCTGTACCAATACCATGCAGTTTTTATCACTATTGCTATGTAATACTGCTTGAGTTCAGGGATAGTGATTCCCCCTGAATTCCTTTTATTGTTGAGGATAGTTTTAGCTATCCTGGGTTTTTTGTTATTCCAGATGAATTTGCAAATTGTTCTGTCTAACTCTTTGAAGAATTGGATTGGTATTTTGATGGGGATTGCATTGAATCTGTAGATTGCTTTTGGTAAAATGGCCATTTTTACTATATTGATCCTGCCAATCCATGAGCATGGGAGATCTTTCCATCTTCTAAGGTCTTCTTCAATTTCTTTCTTCAGTGTCTTGAAGTTCTTATTGTACAGATCTTTTACTTGCTTGGTTAAAGTCACACCGAGGTACTTTATATTATTTGGGTCTATTATGAAGGGTGTCGTTTCCCTAATTTCTTTCTCGGCTTGTTTCTCTTTTGTGGCTACTGATTTATTTGAGTTAATTTTATACCCAGCCACTTTGCTGAAGTTGTTTATCAGCTTTAGTAGTTCTCTGGTGGAACTTTTGGGATCACTTAAATA
The DNA here is from genome assembly GCF_021556685.1 of Rattus norvegicus. Lineage (NCBI taxonomy): Eukaryota > Metazoa > Chordata > Mammalia > Rodentia > Muridae > Rattus > Rattus norvegicus. The sequence continues at coordinate 38,930,395 of NC_141536.1, forward strand.
TACTATCATATCATCTGCAAATAGTGATATTTTGACTTCTTCTTTTCCAATCTGTATCCCCTTGACCTCCTTTTGTTGTCTGATTGCTCTGGCTAGAACTTCAAGAACTATATTGAATAAGTAGGGAGAGAGTGGGCAGCCTTGTCTAGTCCCTGATTTTAGTGGGATTGCTTCAAGTTTCTCTCCATTTAGTTTAATATTAGCAACTGGTTTGCTGTATATGGCTTTTACTATGTTTAGGTATGGGCCTTGAATTCCTATTCTTTCCAGGACTTTTATCATGAAGGGGTGTTGAATTTTGTCAAATGATTTCTCAGCATCTAATGAAATGATCATGTGGTTTTGTTCTTTCAGTTTGTTTATATAATGGATCACGTTAATGGTTTTCCGTATGTTAAACCGTCCCTGCATGCCTGGGATGAAGCCTACTTGATCATGGTGGATGATTGTTTTGATGTGCTCTTGGATTCGGTTTGCCAGAATTTTATTGATTATTTTTGCATCGATATTCATAAGGGAAATTGGTCTGAAGTTCTCTTTCTTTGTTGGGTCTTTGTGTGGTTTAGGTATAAGAGTAATTGTGGCTTCATAGAAGGAATTCGGTAGTGCTCCATCTGTTTCAATTTTGTGGAATAGTTTGGATAATATTGGTACGTGGTCTTCTGTGAAGGTCTGATAGAATTCTGCACTAAACCCGTCTGGACCTGGGCTCTTTTTGGTTGGGAGACCTTTAATGACTGCTTCTATTTCATTAGGAGTTATGGGATTGTTTAACTGGTTTATCTGTTCCTGATTTAACTTCCGTACCTGGTATCTGTCTAGGAAATTGTCCATTTCCTGCAGATTTTCCAGTTTTGTTGAATATAGGCTTTTATAGTAGGATCTGATGATTTTTTGAATTTCCTCTGAATCTGTAGTTATGTCTCCCTTTTCATTTCTGATTTTATTAATTTGGACACACTCTCTGTGTCCTCTCGTTAGTCTGGCTAAGGGTTTATCTATCTTGTTGATTTTCTCAAAGAACCAACTTTTGGTTCTGTTGATTCTTTCTATGGTCCTTTTTGTTTCTACTTGGTTGATTTCAGCTCTGAGTTTGATTATTTCCTGCCTTCTACTCCTCCTGGGTGTATTTGCTTCTTTTTGTTCTAGAGCTTTTAGGTGTGCTGTCAAGCTGCTGACATATGCTCTTTCCTGTTTCTTTCTGCAGGCACTCAGCGCTATGAATTTTCCTCTTAGCACAGCTTTCATTGTGTCCCATAAGTTTGGGTATGTTGTACCTTCATTTTCATTTTAATTTCTTTCTTTATTTCTTCCTTGACCAGGTTATCATTGAGTAGAGCATTGTTCAATTTCCACGTATATGTGGGCATTCTTCCCCTATTGTTATTGAAGACCAGTTTTAGGCCGTGGTGGTCCGATAGCACGCATGGGATTATTTCTATCTTTCTGTACCTGTTGAGGCCCATTTTTTGACCAATTATATGGTCAATTTTGGAGAAAGTACCATGAGGAGCTGAGAAGAAGGTATATCCTTTTGCTTTAGGATAGAATGTTCTATAAATATCCGTTAAGTCCATTTGGCTCATGACTTCTCCTAGTCTGTCTACGTCTCTGTTTAATTTCTGTTTCCATGATCTGTCCATTGATGAGAGTGGGGTGTTGAAATCTCCCACTATTATTGTATGAGGTGCAATGTGTGTTTTGAGCTTTAGTAAGGTTTCTTTTATGTATGTAGGTGCCCTTGTATTTGGGGCATAGATATTTAGGATTGAGAGTTCATCTTGGTGGATTTTTCCTTTGATGAATATGAAGTGTCCTTCATTATCTTTTTTGATGACTTTTCGTTGAAAATTGATTTTATCTGATATTAGAATGGCAACTCCAGCTTGCTTCTTCCGACCATTTGCTTGGAAAGTTGTTTTCCAGCCTTTCACTCTGAGGTAGTGTCTGTCTTTGTCTCTGAGGTGGGTTTCCTGTAGGCAGCAGAATGCAGGGTCCTCATTGCGTATCCAGTTTGTTAATCTATGTCTCTTTATTGGGGAGTTGAGGCCATTGATGTTGAGATATATTAAGGAATAGTGATTATTGCTTCCTGTCGTATTCATATTTGGATGTGAGGTTATGTTTGTGTGCTTTTCTTCTCTTTGTTTTGTTGCCAAGACGATTAGTTTCTTGCTTCTTCTAGGGTATAGCTTGCCTCCTTATGTTGGGCTTTACCATTTATTATCCTTTGTAGTGCTGGATTTGTAGAAAGATATTGTGTAAATTTGGTTTTGTCATGGGATATCTTGGTTTCTCCATCTATGTTAATTGAGAGTTTTGCAGGATACAGTAACCTGGGCTGGCATTTGTGTTCTCTTAGGGTCTGTATGACATCAGTCCAGGATCTTCTGGCCTTCATAGTTTCTGGCTAAAAGTCTGGTGTGATTCTGATAGGTCTGCCTTTATATGTTACTTGACCTTTTTCCCTTACTGCTTTTAATATTCTTTCTTTATTTTGTGCGTTTGGTGTTTTGACAATTATGTGACGGGAGGTGTTTCTTTTCTGGTCCAATCTATTTGGAGTTCTGTAGGCTTCTTGTATGCCTATGGGTATCTCTTTTTTTAGGTTAGGGAAGTTTTCTTCTATGATTTTGTTGAAGATATTTACTGGTCCTTTGAGCTGGGAGTCTTCACTCTCTTCTATGCCTATTATCCTTACGTTTGATCTTCTCATTGAGTCCTGGATTTCCTGTATGTTTTGGACCAGTAGCTTTTTCTGCTTTACATTATCTTTGACAATTGAGTCAATGATTTCTATGGAATCTTCTGCTCCTGAGATTCTCTCTTCCATCTCCTGTATTCTGTTGGTGAAGCTTGTATCTACAGCTCCTTGTCTCTTCTTTTGGTTTTCTATATTCAGGGTTGTTTCCATGTGTTCTTTCTTGATTGCTTCTATTTCCATTTTTAATTCCTTCAACTGTTTGATTGTGTTTTCCTGGAATTCTTTCAGGGAGTTTTGTGACTCCTCTCTATGGGCTTCTACTTGTTTATTTATGATTTCCTGGAATTCTTTCAGGGATTTTTGTGACTCCTCTCTATGGGCTTCTACTTGTTTGATTATGTTTTCCTGGAATTCTTTCAGGCATTTTTGTGATTCCTCTCTGTAGGCTTCTACTTGTTCTCTAAGGGAGTTCTTCATGTCTTTCTTGAAGTCCTCCAGCATCATGATCAAATATGATTTTGAAACTAGATCTTGCTTTTCTGGTGTGTTTGGATATTCCATGTTTGTTTTGTGGGAGAATTGGGCTCCGATAGTGCCATGTAGTCTTGGTTTCTGTTGCTTGGGTTCCTGCGCTTGCCTCTCGCCATCAGATTATCTCTAGTGTTACTTTGTTCTGCTATTTCTGACAGTGGCTAGACTGCCCTATAAGCCTGTGTGTCAGGAGTGCTGTAGACCTGTTTTCCTGTTTTCTTTCAGCCTGTTATGGCGACAGAGTGTTCTGCTTTCGGGCGTGTAGTTTTCCCTCTCTACAGGTCTTTAGCTGTTCCTGTGGACCTGTGTCTTGAGTTCACCAGACAGGTCACTTGCAGCAGAAAAGTTGGTCTTACCTGTGGTCCCGAGGCTCAACTTTGCTCGCGGGGTGCTGCCCAAGAGCTCTCCGTGGCAGCAGCAACCAGGAAGATCTGTGCCGCCGTTTCCGGGAGCTTCAGTGCACCAGGGTTCCAGATGGCGTTTGGTGTTTTCCTCTGGCGTCAGAGACGTGTATGCAGAGTGCAGTCTCTTCTGGTTTCCCAGGCGTGTCTGCCTCTCTGAGGGTTTAGCTCTCCCTCCCACGGGATTTGGGTGCAGAGAACTGTTTATCGGGTCTGTTTCCTTCAGGTTCCAGTGGTGTCTCAGGCAGGGGTCCTGCCGCTCCTGGGCCCTCCCCCACAGGAGCCCAGAGGCCTTATACAGTTTCCTCTTGGGCCAGGGATGTGGGCAGGGGTGGGCAGTGTTGGTGGTCTCTTCCGCTCTGCAGCCTCAGGAGTGCCCCCCTGACCAGGCGGTCGGGTCTCTCTCCCACGGTGTCTGGGAGCAGAGAGCTGCTGCGGGCCAGGATTTGTGGGTGTGGGTTCTAATTGTATTTCTTATTACCTTAAATATACTTAAATCACTAAGTAACTTAAGAATTTACTAAGAAAAAATGTTTTTTGTTAGTTTCTAATAAAAGCATACATAACCATCATAAAGTTCTATCATTATGTTCTCTTAAATCTGTAATAAAAATAGAGGACTTGGTATTATATGAATGAATAGACTGCTAACACACTTGGGGTATAAAGTTATCCATAAAAAGAAACATTCCCAGCATAATTCCCTAGACTCTGAAAGCTATTATGAATATTTTAAAATTGCTGTAGATCTAAGATCAGCAGAACAATTATAAGAAATAAATCATAGATATCTGGTTTTAGATTCGGGAGACAATAACTTAGAAATAATTATACCTTTAAAGACACTAACAGCTGAGATTTGCTTTCCTGGATGCTCTGGCTCATGTATTAAAGTAAACACTTTATTATCTGTCTTGAGAGACATTGAGAGCTGGAACCTCAGTTGACCCTAGAGACATTACTTTTTCTGTCATGGTTAGTCAGATCCTCACTATGTTCGATACTTCACCCCAGCACTGTTTCCTTTGCAAACGTATTGATCTAGAGCCTGTAGCCAAAAACCTTTTCTGCTGAGCTCATATTCTTGGCAGCTATTCACCTGCCATAATCACTCCACACCTACACTCTGAGAGATAGTACATTAAACTAAGGGCTACTGAGATGAGTCACATTAGTTGACCAGGAAATTGCTTGTACTTTCATTCTCCCCCTCCTTTGTTTTCCAAAGAAACAAAATTTAAAGCTTGTTTTCAACTTTTTCCATCCATATTTCTTTAAATAACAATGGTGTTTCCTTGCTGACCTGAGTGCATTGTATTATAAACAACATCAAGCATGTCTGTGTCTCATCAGAACCTCAGAATGTACTCGAAAATGCTTCACAGGACTAGCAGTTACAATAATAGCAATTAGTCTTGAAACCCACTCATTTGGTAGCTTGGCTGAGATTAATGTAAGTTATTTATTCCAGGCTAAATTATTAGTTAACTATCACGTTATTCATATATGGGAAATATATCCCATGTATACATATTCGATATATGGAAATGAGTTCATTTCTGAGTCTATGCAGTTCAGTGAACATCATCAGAGGCAATAGAAGTTGGAGAATAAGAAGGAGCCTGAAGACTAGAACAACCTCTCAGAGTTAGTTTGAGGATACACACACACACACACACACACACACACACACACACACACACACATATGTATATATACATATATATCATAGATATTTATGAGTTTAGAATGATTATGATTTTAAAAGGCTATAGAAGAATTCAAAAGGTTTTAATGGTGGTCTGAAAAAGTCTGCATAGAAAAAGTAACTAGCCACACCATTGCTGGGAGAATGTTATGCTGGAATTAGATGTGGACCTAGCTGCTGGTCAGATTTAAGATGAAAGGTGCTAGACGCCTGGTAAGTAATATACTCAAGCAAGTCACGAACAGGAAATGGAAGTCAGGTCTTGAGGGGTGAGCAGGAGGATGCTGAGACAGTTGAGTAAGCTGTGTCAGAATCAATGAGTCAAGCTGAGTCACAGAGGCCTATCCTTTTGAAATCATATCATTGCAATATCGTGTGCTTATCACTTCATAGAGTCCAAATGAGGGATTACTAGTTTTTTGTAAAAGTAACTCTTATTTGCCTGATGTAATTGTCATCATGGAAGTTTAGTGCTGATAAAGCTCATCCTTTCTAGTTCTTTCTGGAAACTGGCTGGCTGGTTCAACTCAGCTTTTCTGGCTCAAACTCTTTAGGCTGTCTAATTCAGTGTGCTTCTCTCAGCTTCTCACTGAATTGCTTTGCTTGCACTCAAACTAACTCTATGAGGTTGTTCTAGTCTTCTGGCTTCTTCTTATTCTCTGGCTTCTATTGCCTTTCCTGACCTGCACTGAACTTCATGGACACAGAAATGAACTCAATTTCATTGCACTGTGCTCTCTGCACTGACTCTTAATTGACCGACTCTGTCTCCTTGTGCTTCTCTTAAACAATCTCTCTTTCCTGTGCTGTTTGTGAAAGAGCTGGGCATATTCTACTTCTGTCTTATTCTGTCAAATCATTCTCTTATTAGTCACTTTGTCTGCCCCTCAATTATATGACATGTTTAAACATGGCTGGTTTCTTCTAAAAACTAATTTTACCTTAAAGAGTGTGGTAAGGGCAAATCTCTATGTCAGCCAGGTGGATTAAAGGTGTGAAGTATGTATTCATTCTAGCCATATCACATAGGTTTACACCTTTGGACATGATTCCTTGTTGGATTAAAATTTCTTTACATTCTTTCCTCTCTTAAGGTGTCTAATAAATTGTTGAGCTAGTTTGTTCTTGATATGATGTTAATATATTCATGTGTTCTTACTGCAGGGGTTCTGTGGGTAAAGATTCCTTTGGAATACAATGCATATCACGTATTTACATTAAATTCCATAATGGTAGCAAAATTCCAGTTATGACATAGCAACAGAAATAATTTTATAGTTGGTGGTCACCATAACATGAGGAGCAGGATTAAATGGTCATAGCATTAGTTATGTTTAGAACTATTATTCTTCAGTTCTAATTATTTCAAATTAATGAAAAATGTGTCTTCTCTTCTCTTTTCAGGCATTTTTCAGCCTATGCTAAATGTGTGGTGCCTGACAATGCAGTTTTTGGGCTCACCGTGGGCTAGAATTATATTTTCCCTCAAAATGAAGTAAAAAAATGCTTGTAAAATGAAGTCTTCTAGTGCAATGCACATTCTAATATAATATGTACTGTCTTACTGTCTTATATATTACGATGTAACTTAGAATAGTGTTGAAGTTGGTCTGTTGTTATGTATTGTGTGTGTGTATATATATATATATAATATATATAATATAATAATATATATATAATGATTTCCTGGGCCCCAAGGTCTGTTGACCCCAGGGATAAGGAAATTCTCATGTATGTTAAGTGATGCTATGTAGTCTTACTCTTTAATTTAAAACTATTGGTTGAATAAAGATGCCTACAGCCTATAGTTAGGTAGAAGAGAGGTTTGGCAGAGTTTCGGTTCTGGAACTTTGTGTCCAAGAGAGAATCATGAGTAAAAAAGAGAGACGAAGAGACAGGAGAAGATGCCATGGGGGTAGTGAATCATCAAAACATGACCATTATGTCTGGTCAATTTGAATAAGAGCAGCTTAGGCAGAACACAGCAAATTGTAACTCAGGATTATTGACAGGGAAGTAGACAAAGTAGCCCTAAAGGATTGATATCTGCCCAGCTCTAATACTGTTAAGGCTTAATATAAATGTAAATGGGAATTGACCGATCAAAGGTAGGATAGAAAACCCCAATTAATATTAATATTATCCACAACAGAATAGGGTAGCACCTGGTCACTTGTACAGTTACCCTCATCCTTGCTTGATGACTTCACATATAGGAATGGTAACTATTGTTTTAGTGGAACCTTACACCAGATCTGTTGGTCCTTCCATGTCTCAAATAAACTATTACTATACTAAATATTTTATAATTTATTTTACTTTTAGTTAAGTATATGTGTGTCTGTTTTAAGTTATGCATGTACGTGGGTGAGTGCATGAGAACAAGTGTTCAAGGAGGCCAGAGGCATAAGGATCCCCAGGTTGTGAGTTACAGGTGGTATTGAGCTTCCCGGCATGGGGGCATGGGTACTTGTAACTAAGCATGAATACTCTGGAAGAGCGAATATACTTAACCACTGAGCCACCACTCCAGGCTCTAACACATTATTTTTTAATTTATTTTACTCTCCAGATTTTATTCCCCCCCCAGTCTACCCTCTGACTGCTCCACATCCCGTAACTCCTCCCTGTCACCCCCATACCCCATTTCCATGTCAATGTCCCCTCCCCACCCACCCCACCAGACCTCTAAACTTCCTGGGGCTTACAGTCTCTTGAGGGTAAGGTGCATCTTCTCTGATTTAACTAGTCCCGGGTGTCCTCTGCTGTATATGTGTTGGGGGTCTCACCTCAGCTGGTTCATGCTGCCTGGTTGGTGATCCAGTGCCTGAGATATCTGGAGGTCCAGATTAATTGAGACTGCTGATCCTCCTACAAGGTTATTCTCCTTCTCAGCTTCCTTCAGCTTTTCCTTAATTCAATCAGCTGGGTCAGCAGCTTCTGTGCATAGGTTGGGAACACATATCTACATCTGACTCTTGTAGCTGCTTGTTGTGTCTTTCAGAGGGCAGTAATGATAGGACTCTTTTTGTGAGTGCCCCATAGCCTCGGTAATGGTGTCAGGTCTTGGGGCCTCCCTTTGTGCTCGATCCCACTTTGGACCTGTTTCTGGACCTTCTTTTCCTCAGGCTCTTTTTCCATTTCCATCCCCACATTTCTTTCAGACAGGAAGAATTATGGGACAGAGCTTTGACTGTGGGATAGCAACCCCAACACTCACTTGAAGCTCTATCTTTCTGCTGGAGGTGGGCTCAGTAAGTTCCCTCTCCCCACTGTAGGGCACTTCATCTAGGGTCCCCCCCTTTGAATCCTGAAAGTCTCTTACCTCCCAGGTATCTGGTACATTCTGGAGGGTCCTCCCAACCTCCTTCCTCTCAAGGTCACCTGTTTCTTCTGCTGGCCCTCAGGATTTCTGACTTTCCCCCCAACCCAATACCAGACCATTTTACCCTCTCCCCTACCCCATCCCCTTACCTTCCACTGTCCATCCCTCCCTCTCCCCTTGTGGTTGTTTTCTTCTCACTTCCAAGTGGAACTGATGTGTCCTCACTTGGGCCCTTCAGCTTGTTAACCTTTCTAAGTTCTGTGGACTGTATCTTGGGTATTCTGTTTTTTTGTTTGTTTGTTTGTTTTGTTTTGTTTTTTGGCTAATATCTGCTCATTAATCAGAACATACTGCACACTTTTTTGGGGGTCAGAGTTTATCTCACTCAGGATGATATTTTCTAGTTCTATCCATTTGCCTGCAAAACTCTGGATGCACTCATACTTAATAGCTGAGTAGTATACCATTTTCTGTATCCATTCTTCTGTCAACGGATATCTGGATTGTGTCCAGATTAAGGTGGCTATGAACATATTTGAACACTACCCCTGTGGCATGGTGTGGCATCTATTGGATATATTCCCAAGTGTGGTATTTCTGTGTCTTTAGGTAAGTCTATTTCCAGTTTTCTGAGGAATCTCCAAATTGATTTCAAGGGTAGTTGTACCAGTTTGCAATCCTATCAGCAATGAAGGAGTGTTCTTCTTTCCCCACATTCTCATCAACATGGGTTGTCACCTGACATATTGATCTTAGCCATCCTGATTGGTGCAAGGTGGTACCTCAGGGTTTGGATTTGCAATTCTCTAATCATTAAGGACTTTGAACATTTCTTTAGGTGCTTCTTAGAAATTCAAGATTCCTCTGTTGTGAATTCTCCGCTTAGTTCTATACCCCATTTTTTGATTGGCTTGTTTGGTTTTTTGGTGGTTAGCTTCTTGAGTTCTTTATTTATTTTTGGATGTGGGGTTAGTGAAGTTTTTTTTTCCAATCTGTAGGTTTCTGATTTGTCTGATTGACTATGTCCTATGCCTTACAGAAGCTTTCCAGTTTCATGAGGTCCCATTTATCAATTCTGGATTTCGGAGCATGAGCCATTGGAGTTCTGTTTAGAAAATTTACCCCTGTGCCAATGAGTTCAAGCCTCTTTTTAAAAATTTTTTTATTATATATTTCTTTACTTACATTTCAAAGGTTATTCCCCTTCCCAGCTTCCTGTCCATAAGCCCCATTCACTCCACTCCCCTACCCCCATGCGGGTATTCCCTGTGTACATCCCCCTTACTACCCTCCCCCATATTCGCCTGCACTGGGGGTCCAACCTTGGCAGGACCAAGGGCTTTCCCTTCCCTTGGTGCACCAACAAAGCTATTCTCTGCTACACATGTAGATGGAGCCCTGGGTCAGTCCATGTATCATCTTTTGGCAGTGGTTTAGTCCCTGGAAGCTCTGGTTGGTTGGCATTGTTGTTTTTATGGGGTTGCAAGCTCCTTCAACTCCTTCAATACTTACTGTAATTCTCCCCAAGGGGGTCCTGTTCTCAGTTCAGTGATTGGCTGCTAACATTGACATCTGTAATGGACATGCTCTGGATGTGTCTCTGAGGAGACATCTATATCCAGTCCATTTCCACATGCATTTATTAACTTCATCAAGCTTATCTAGTTTTGGTAGCTGTATATATATATCGGCCACATGAGTGTCAGGCTCTGATTGGCCATTCCTTGAGTAGCTGCTCTAAATTTTGCTTCCATATCCCTCCTATGAGTATTTTCCCCCTTTTAAGCAGGAGTGGAAGCATTTGCATTTTGGTCATCCTTCTTCTTGACCTTCCTGTGGACTGTAGATTGTGTCTTGGGTATTCGAACATTTTGGGTAATATACACTTATTGATGAGTGCATACTAAGTGTGTTTTTCTGTGATTGAGTAACATCACTCAGGATGATATTTTCTAGTTCATTCCATTTGTCTATGGATTTCATGAAGTCCTTGTTTTGGATAGCTGCGTAGTACTACATTGTGTAGATGTATCACATTTTTTGAATAAGTTTCTCTGTTGAAGGGCATCTGGGTTCTTTCCAGCTTATGGCTATTATAAATAAGGCTGCTATGTACATAGTGGAGCATGTGTCTTTGTTGTATGTTGGAGGAACTTTTGGGTATAGCCCAAGAGAGGTATAGCTGGGTCCTCAGGTACTTCAATGTCCAATTTTCTGAGGAAACTCCAGACTGATTTCCAGAGTGGTTGTACCAGTTTGCAATCCTACCAACAATGAAGGAGTGTTCCTCTTTCTCCACATTCTTGCCAGCATCTGTTGTCACCTGAGTTTTTTGATCTTAGCCATTCTGACTGGTGTGAGGTTTAATCTCAGGGTTGTTTTGATTTTCATTTTCCTGATGACTAAGGATGTTAAACATTTCCTTAGGTGCTTTTTAGCCATTTGGTAATCCTCAGCTGGGAATATTTTGTTTAGCTCTGTACCCCATTTTTAATAGGGTTATTTGACTCTCTGGAGTCTCACTTCTTGAGTTCTTTGTATATTTTGTATATTAGCTCTCTATCAGATTTAGGATTGGTAAAGATGTTTTTGCAATCTGTTGGTTGCTGTTTTATCCTAACGGCAGTGTCTTTTGCTTTACAAAAGCTTTGCAGTTTTATGAGGTCCCATTTGTCATTTCTTGATCTTACATCATGAGAAATTGGTGTTTTGTTCAGGAAATTTTCCCCAGTGCCCATGTGTTCGAGACTCTTTCTCACTTTTTCATCTATTAGTTTGAGTGTATCTGGTTTGACGTGGAGGTCCTTGATCCATTCGGACTTAAGCTTTGTACATGGTGATAAGAATGGATCGATTTGCTTTGTTCTACATGCTGACAACCATTTGAACCAGCACCATTGGTTAAAAATGCTATCTTTCTTCAATTGGATGGTTTTAGCTCCTTTGTCAAAGATCAAATGACCATAGGTGTGCGGGTTCATTTCTGGGTCTTCAATTCTGTTCTTCCGTTCTACCTGCCTGCCCCTGTATCAATACCATACAGTTTTTATGACTATTGCTCTGTAATACTGCTTGAAGTCAGGGATAGTTATTCCCCCAGAAGTTCTTTTATTGTTGAGTATAGTTTTCACTAACCTGAGTTTTTTGTTATTCCGAATAAATTTGCAAATTGCTCTTTCTATCTCTATAAAGAATTGAGTAGGAATTTTGATGGAGATTGCATTGAATTTGTAGATTGCTTTTGGCAAATTGTCCATCGTTATTATATTAATCTGCCAATCCATGAGCATGGAAGATCTTTCCATTTTCTGAGATCTTCCTGAATTTCTTTCCTCAGAGATTTGAAGTCCTTGTCATACAGATCTTTCACTTGCTTGGTAAAAGTCACACCAAAATATTTTATGTTATTTGGAACTATTGTGAACGGTGTCATTTCCTTAATTTTTTTCTCTGCCTGTTTATCCTTTGAGTAAAGGAAGCCTACTAATTTGTTTGAGTTAATCTTATACCCAGACACTTGTCTAACGTTGTTTATCAGGTTAAGTAGTTCTCTGGTGGAACTTTTGGGGTCGCTTAAGTACACTAACATATCGTCTGTAATAGTGATATTTTGATTTTTTTTCCCTTCCAACTTGTATCATTTTGATCTCCTTTCGCTGTCTGATTGCTCTAGCTAGGACTTCGAGAACAATATTGAATAAATATGGAGAGAGTGGGCAGCCCTGTCTAGTCCCTGATTTTAGTGGGATTGCTTCAAGTTTCTCTCCATTTACTTTGATGTTAACTACTGGTTTGCTGTATATTGCTTTTACTGTGTTTAGATATTGTCCTTGAATTCTTGATCTTTCCAGGACTTTTATCATGAAGGGGTGTTGAATTTTGTCAAATGCTTTCTCAGCATCTAATGAAATGACGATGTGGTTCTTATCTTTGAGTACGCTTATATAGTGGATTACACTGATGGATTTTTGTATATTAAACCATCCCTGCATCCCCGGGATGAAGCCTACTTGATCACGATGGGTGATTGTTTTAATGTGTTCTCGGATTTGGTTTGTAAGAATTTTATTGAGTATTTGTGCATCAATATTCATAAGGGAAATTGGTCTGAAGTTCTCTTTCTTTGTTTGATCTTTGTGTTGTTTTGGTATAAGAGCAATTGTGGCTTCATAGAAAGAATTTGGAAGTGCTTTGTCTGTTTAATTTTGTGCAATAATTTTGACAGTATTGGTATGAGGTCTTCTATGAAGGTCTGATAGAATCCTGCACTGAACCCATCTGAACCTGGGCTCTTTTTGGTTGGGAGACTTTTAATAACTGCTTCTATATCTTTAGGAGTTATGGGGTAATTTAAATGATTTATTTGTTCCTGATTTAACTTAGTTACCTGGTATCTGTGTAGAAAATTGTCCATTTCCTCCAGATTTTCTAGTTTTGTTGAATATAGACTTTTGTAGTAGGATCTGATGATTTCTTCAGATTCTGTTGTTATGTCTCCTTTTTTGTTACTGATTTTCTTAATTTGGATACACTCTCTGTGACTTCTGGTTAGTCTGGCTAAGTGTTTATCTATCTTGTTGATTTTCTCAAGGAACCAGTTTTTGGTTCTGTTGATTCTTTGTATAGTCCTTTTCGTTTCTACTTGGTTGATTTCAGCTATGATTTTGACTATTTCCTGCCTTCTAATCCTCTTGTGTTTATTTCTTTCTTTTGTTTTAGAGCTTGAAGGTGTGCTGTCAAACTGCTTACATATGCTGTCTCCTGTTTCTTTTTGCAGGCACTCATAGCTATGAGTTTTCCTCTTAGTACAGCTTTCATTGTGTTCCATAAATTTGGGAATTTTGAATCTTCATTTTCATAAAATTCTAAGAAGTCTTTAATTTCTTTCTTTATTTCTTCCTTGACCAAGTTCTCATTGAGTAAAACATTCTTCAACCTCCATGTATATGTGGGTGTTCTTCCCTTATTGTTATGGAAGACCAGCTTTAGCCTGAGGTGGTCTGATAGGACCAATGGAATTATTTCTATCTTTCTGTATCTGTTGAGGCCTGTTTTGTGACCGATCATATGGTCAATTTTTGAGAAAGTTCCATGAGGTGCTGAGAAGAGGATATATCCTTTCGTTTTAGGATTGAATGTTCTATAAATATCTATTAAGTTCAATTGGTTCATAATTTCTGTTAGTTTCTCTACATCTCTGTTTAATTTCTGTTTCCATGATCTGTCCAGTGAAGAGAGTAGGGTGTTGAAATCTCCTATTATTATCATGTGAGGTGCAATGCGTGCTTTGAGATTTAGTAAGGTTTCTTTTATGAATGTAGGTTACCTTGCATTTGGAGCATAGATATTTAGTATTGAGAGTTCATCTTGGTGGATTTTTCCTTTGATGAGTAGGAAGTATCCTTCCTTATCTTTTAATGACTCTGGGTTGAACATCAATCTTATTTGATATTAGAATGGCAACTCCAGCTTGTTTCTTTGGGCCATTTGCTTGGAAAACTGTTTTCTAGCCATTTACTCTGAGTTACTGTCTGTCTTTATCTCTGAGGTGTGTTTCCTGAATGCAGCAAAATGCTGGGTCCTCTTTACATATCCAGTCTCCTAGTCTATGTCTATGTCTTTTTATTGGGGAATTGAGTCTATTGATGTTGAGAGATATTAAAGACAGATGATTGTTAGTTCCTGTTATTTTCATTGTTAGAGATGGAATTATGTTGCTTTTATGAATGCATCTGGTGCATAGATGTTCAGAATTGAGACTTTCTCTTGGTATATTCTCCCTTTGCTGCACATGAAGTGTTCATTATCATGCTTGATAACTTTTGGTTGAAAGTCTATGCTATTGGACATTAGGATGGCAACTCCAGCTTGTTTCTTGGGTCCATTTGCTTGGAAGATCTTTTTCCATCCTTTTACTCTGAGATAGTGCCTGTCTTTGTTATTGAGGTGTGTTCCTTGTATGCAGCAAATATCTTGTTGTTTCTTTGGTGTAGGTATCTTTCTTGTATTTGAGTTTTCCTTCTAGGATCCTCTGTAGAGCTGAATAGATACTGTTTGTATTTGGTATTGTCCTGGAATATTTTGGTTTCTCCATCTATGTTGATTGAGAGTTTTGCTGAGTATGGTATCCTGGGCTGTTATTTGTATTCTCTTAGAGTCTGCATGATCTCTGACTAGCTCTTCTGGCTTTCATAATCTATGTTGAGAAGTCTGGTGTAATTCTGATAGGTTTGTCTTTGTATTTTACTTGGTCCTGTTCTCTTGCAGCTTTTAGTATTCTTTTTTTGTTCTGTGCGTTTAGTGTTTTGATTATTATATGACAGGAGGGTTTCTTTTCTGGTCCCATTTGTTTGGTGTTCTGTAGGCTTCTTGTACCTTTATGGCCATCTCTTTCTTTAGGTTGGGGAAGTTTTCTTCTATGATTCTGTGGAAGATATTTTCAGGTACTTTCATTGGGAATCTTTGTTCTTTATTCCAATTATTTTTAGAATTGGTCTTTTCATTGTGCCCTGAATTTCCTGGATGTTTTGGGTTAGGAGCTTTTCTATGTTTTGAATTTTCTTCACTATTGTGGATTCTTCTACTGTACGTTCTATATTAATATATTAATTTTTTAAGTCATAACTTGGTAAGAACTTTCAAATAATAATATTGATATATTGTTAGTGGTAGCAGTACTACTACTACTACTATTACTACTACGTACTACTACTACTATTACTAGTACTACTACTACTACTAGTACTAGTACTACTATTACTAGTACTACTACTAGAGCCAACCACAGAGGTGGATGTTTTGTGCAACAAAAGTGCCCTCTCAGGAAAGAAAGTTGCTGAGCAATTTTGCAAAACTAGCCAGAAAAATGGGCAGTGGTCTTAGGAAAAAGCCAGCCAGCAACATGGTAGCTGCTGCCAGAGCATAGCTGGGATCTCAGAAAAGCATTAGCTAGCAGCAAGGACTGAATATGTGCCAGGGAAAGTACGTTTTACAAAATTATATACAACAAGGTAACTGTGTGTTAGCGTTTTACCTGTGTGGATTACATTAGATTCTTATGATGAAGAGCCAAGGTGGATCCCCTTTCTCAACAACTTTCTCAACAAGAAAGTTATTCTGAAATGAGGCAATTCATTCTCTATAATAAAATTGTTATTTTGGGAATACCATTTCTTTAAATATGCTTTAGTTTACTAGCCTCCTCAGCAATCAGTGACAGGGCAAAGAGAAAACAATACAGGTCACATTTAAGGGCACAGCCTCAGTAAAGCAAATTTAATCAAACAATTTATTTCTTTTCTCCCATGCCTTACCAATGCACTGAAATGCACTGCAATATTAGTATATGGACATTTTGGCAACAGCTGTGGATACATATTTTATATAAAAGTTTTCAGGAAAGCCTAGCACTAGAGAAGAAGTAAGAAAAAAATACACTATTAGGAAGAAATTTAAAGCTTGTCACCAACATTAGACATAACCTACATTCAGTAAGGATTAATGCAAAACCTCACCCATGTGCCTGTTAAACTCTGTTCCAATTATCGTACACACTATCTAATTTTCTAGTAAAAATAATTGTGAGACATTTTAAAAGCTGAGAAAAAAAACAAGTTTCATAGCCATAATCTAGTAGAATAGAGGTGCAAAATGATTTTAAGGTGAAGTGATCTAAAGAGGAGACCTGATAACATGAAGAATATACAAATGAAGAATTGAAACACCAAGAAGGAGAGGGGACACTTAGCATTAAGAAATTTACAAATCTTTATTTTTTTCTTTGTTTTTGAGATTATTATATACTCACATAATTTCCTTTTTTTTTCCTTCCCCACTCCAACTTCCCTAATAGAACTCTTGCTCTCTCTCAAATTCAGCTTCTCTTTTTTCATTGTTTTATATGCATATGTATACATATACATGTGAGAGTAGAGTCTCAGTAACAGATTTAATCAGAATATATATTATACACACATACACACATGTATATTTGTATATAAATATGAATATGCACGCATATATATTATGTAACATAGATAATATATATAGTACATATATAGTATATGTACATATATATATTTTCTTAAATATAACCTGTTGCATCTGCATAATGTTACTTATATGCATGTTTTCAGGGCTGACCACTTAGTATTGGATAAGCACTTGATATACTTGTCCTAAAACATACAGTTCCCCCCAGTGTCATCATTTCTTTGTTGCCTATTCTTCTTTGTTTAGGGTTGAGACCTTTTTCCCACATCCATTTTGACATTTATTGTTCTCTTTGCTCAGCTTAAATTTATACGGTCACTCTGGTAGAGTGTCTGGGTGGGGTTTCTGACATTACCAGGATATATAATCTCACATCCACCTCCCTGATTCCCTGGCACTTACATCTCTCTGCCTCTTCATTTACAATATTCATGATGATCAAAGAAACTCAGGTTAAACACCCAAGAAAGGGATTGAGACTCAAAGAGCGAGTGACTTTTTTCAGATGTAATATTCTTAGCATCAGAGCAAATGATTGTTAAATTTTACTGTGCATCATGATCACTGGAAGGCATAATAAAACACTGATTTTATTTTCCTTTTCCAAGAGTTTCTGATTCATTATAGCTATAGTATGGTCTGCATTGAACTTCTGACAATTCTTCAAGCGAACTTTAAGTTAAAAACCCAGGCACTGCTGTCTGAGATCACTCTATTAAGTTACATACTACCTCTCTATGTTGCTACATACTATCGCTCTGTGTTTTATGTTGTCAAATTATATGGGATTTATTTTAAATTGTCTGCTGTCAAAATGAATGATATGCTTGGAGAAAGCCAGTATTTTCAAATAACTTTGGTGATTAAAAGTATTTTAATGAATTTTCATTCTGTTCCCTATAATTAAAAATAATAAAATCAAACTATTTTTGGATACTTTAGAACATATACATATTTAACATTTCATGAATAAATTTTTCTGGTAATTCTATTTAGACTATTTGCTCACCATTTCTCTATTATTCAGGAAAAATATTATACCTTTTCATGTATTTGATTTAATACAAATAGCCATTTTTGACTCTGGAATTCTAGGGTTCATAACAATTTAGGTTAGAGGTAGGGGAAGTGTGACATTTGTTCTTATTAATTACACGGATTCCCTTAAAAGACCAAGCAACCCCATGTTCTTTATGAAAATATGTTTTAGATTGATCTAAATGTTTTCTCTGGAATTCTTTGAATGGCAGTTCAAGACTCAGTACTAATGACCCATCTGCACCAGATCAGAAGCCTGCTTCAGTGACTCTATGGTGTCCCTTGATGTGTTCCGCTGGCTTTCTTGTTACTAAAACAGAGGAAATAAAAGAGAACTCTGCCAGAAGTCCACTAATCATGAATCTGTGCAACGCTGACAGCTAATCTCCTCTTCCTGTTAATAGAAGCAGGTGCCTTGAGGGGCTTAACATTTTCCTAGCTTAATCAGAAGAAAAAGACTGAAGGAGAGGCAGAGATGGATAATTGCACAGCTTGCAGCTAGGGCAGCATTCCTTAAAGGAGAAAGCTCAAAGAGAAGGGGAAAACAGATGGAAATTCCTCATCAGCCGTGTCTAAAAGTTGTCTATAAAGCAAATCTAAAGCAAGCGATTTTGTGTGGGAATAAAACAAGAGGATTTCCATGAGGTTGAAGGTAATGTTGACTGTGTTTGGGCTACAGACCGAGACACTGCTATAAAGACAATGAGAATAGTAAAATTAGCAAGTTATTGTGACTGCATCATCAGCGTTTGCATGTTCAGTGAAACACCTTATGAAAGGTCTCTCAGTAGCCTTTTCCATTTTATGAAGCAAAGGTACTCACGCTACTGATCTCTGTGAACATGTCGTTGAACACACACGAATTTACAAAATGAGCTCAAAACCCTTCTGGCTTTAAAAATTCACTGTAGTTGCCAGTTCAGGAAGTCATCAAATCTTACAGTGTTCTGATGTTTCATGAACATTTGAAGACATGAAGCTTGTGATACAGAAAGGTCATATATGTGTTTAGAATTCAAATTATTTCTGGATTTTTTTTCGTGGCCTTCTTTTTATGCTAGTTTAGGTTCAAATTAAATGAATAGTTATTCTCTGCTTTTATAATAATCCACCCCAAGTGAAAAGAGTAAAGAAGAAAATAAGAAGTTTTATAATATAAAGCAAGTCATGCCCATTAATTGAAATCATGGTTTAAAGCCTTCAACACTAACAACATTCTTCAGGAGCTGTTAGATATAAGGCAAATTCAGTCCCACAAGAAAGATACGAAGCAAGTAAATACTTAAATAGAGCAAAATATTTGCTAGCTACCCACTAGAATTCCACGATATGTAGAAAACTGAGTCTAGATGGCAGATAGTAAGAGGTAACTAATATGGTGATTTATATGATAATGGACCCCTGTAGCTCAAATGTTTGAAAGCTTAGTCCTTAGTGGATAGAATAGTGTGGCTTTGATGGAGGAGGTGTATCACTGTGGGGGTGGGCATGGAGATTTCAAAACCCAGCATCATTCCTAGTGAGCAGTTCTCTTCTCACTCTCCTCCCTCTTCCTCCCCCTCGGCTTCCGCCTTTCCCTCTCCCTCTCCTCCTCTCATTGCCCCCCCTCCCCCTTTCTGCCTCTTGACTGTGGATCAGATATAAACTCTCAGTTACTGTGCTAACACCATGCCTGGCTCTTGTACTGCTCCCAGGCATTAAGGTCCTGAACTAGAAACCCCAATATACTGTTCTATAAGTTGCTTTGGTCGTTGGGTCTTACAGCCATCAAAAACTAAGAAAAAGAATGTCTATTAAACTGTAAATGGAAGTTTGTGTCATTTAGCAAGAAGAAGACTTATCTCGGGAGAGTCTGAAAAGGATTACACCAGTCAGAACATCTGAGCGAATTAGAAATTAGGGAAGTTTTCAGTGTTAGAGAATATCATCAAGATGCTCTCTAAAGAAGCTTTCACAGCCTACCTTGTGTTGTTTAAATGCTAAAGATAACTGTAGACGCACCAACATGTGTTGGTGTCATCTGTCATATTAAGGAAAGAGAACTTAGCATTTTCCATTGGATTAATTTGACTAAGAGCAACCTTAAGTGTAATTCTCTGCTTCTCCCCTTACGTCTGTTTGTGGTTTGTGGTTACCAGGTTGATATATCTATGAACTGACTATGACCCTATTGCTGTCTGTATATCTATGCCTGCCTCATAACAAAGGAATTCACTCCATGTTTATTAAATATCAAAGAAAAAATCCCATGAGAAAGGGTTATTTACAGAATTCATTAACAGTACTGAAAGGGGTTCAGTTACTTTACTAACTCTGACTAAAAATAGTAAATAATACTTCAAGCATATACTATCGGTCTACATCTATCTGTTTTTTTAACCTTTAAGATAAAATATTTGCTTTATAAGCTTCTTTTTCAAACTCATAAGTTGCTCATGCATCGTGTACTATGCTCAATACTGAACGTGTAAGAAGACATAATTTAAGTTTAAAATTATGCATTCATTTAGTTTATAGAAAGCAATTTGAAAATACAATTCTTATAATGATGGTTGATATAGTGTTCTCTTAAAGGTAGGCCAAACACAGAAGCAGAAGACACAACAGGAGCTCAGGCTATCTCAAGTATCTTAAGGTTTTAGGGAGTATGATTAACTCAGCTGTGAAATTCAGCAAACATTTCAGCCTCTTTGAAGGTTAAATAATTTCAAGAAATTGTATTCCTGCATCCACCTACCTCATACAGTTTCTATTGTCCACCTTTCAGGCAACAGTCAACTATGTAACAACTTGCGAGTGTGAGAGTGTCTAGGGGAGAGATAGAGTAGTTCTCCCTCTCCTTTCCTAACAAAAGAAAGTCAGGAAGAGATAAACGGACGTAATTTGATTATCTATTTTGTTGGTAGTTTTTGTTAGTATAACACAAATCAGAATCACTAGGAAAGATGGACCCCCACGTGAGCAATTCCACTTCACCAGGTTAGCCCTATCTGTCGAAGCAGTCTTATTAATGATTGATAGATTTTGGATGCAGCCACTGTGGGTAGTGCCAGCCTTGAGAAGGTGGTCCTGCACTGTATAGAAATACAAGTTGAGTTAGTCATGTGGGAAAGGCCAATAAGCAGCATTCCTCTGTGTAGGTTTAGGGGGTCCTGTGTCTGCTCCACCACAGGTCTCGACTGTCTGGTAGGCAGAGTGTGGGGAGTTTGACTGTACTTACCCAACGCTGTTGCCAGGTGGGTGCTGTTGCCAGGGCGGGTGTCCCGTGTTACAACAGCCCTAGGACACCACTCCAGGGGAGGGAAAGCAGGTGCTAGCTCAGGGGATCCTGGGCCTGCGCTGAAGCTGGGGCCACCTGCTTCTTTGGCTCTCAGACACACAGGAGTCACGGAAGAGTGGTCTGGATCTGACTGGGGCCAAGGGGGAAAAGGAGGGGCGTGGGGTCTGGCTGGTCCCACAGGGAGAGTTCTTGGCTTGACTTCGGTGGGTTTGAGTTTAGCTTGGTGGTAGTAACTGGGAGCACGGAGAGGCATGGGGGATTAGCAGGTGGCTCTGTAGGCCAAGGCCTTCTCCATGACTCCCTGTGATGTGATGGGTCCAGATGAAAAGAGACAGTCCGTGGTTTTATGGCAATTATTGTCATGGCAGAAAATGGATGAGTAAAACCATACTCCACTTCTCAGGGTGCGCCTGAGATTAAATGCCTTTTGCAGGGAGGAGTGCCTGGGAAGAAAAGATTAAGCTGGCTAAGCCTCCAGGCCTTGGGTACCTCCTTATAATGGAGGTCTGTCTTGAGCCTATCTGACCTATGGTCAGGTCCTCTACCTGTGGAGGCTTGGGGCATTGCCCTTACGTGACCGATAACCACAACTCTATGGAGGGCTATGGCCTGTGACAGGGGCCCTGGTGCCTGGGATAAGGAGAGGCGCCTACCGTCCCTTCAGAGTCACCGAGTCTTCTAGCCTTGCTCAACCGGGAACCAGGTTATATTACTTCCTTTCTTTCCAGGTTACTGCCTTGCTTTTCTTGATGATGGAATATAATATACAAATGAAATAAACAGTTCCCTCCACACAGATATTCTGGGTCGTGACATCTTATTATTCCTTCAATTAAAAGTAACTAAAACAACAAGTCATCAAAACACCAAGGCTTTAGATTGAAAATTGAAGACCAAAGCTTTTCTATCCATTTGAAGACTTATAGACAGTCATGTGAAAATGTGATTGGTAAAGAATGGGTGACACCATAGTAACAGAATTAGTGGGAGAGCATAGCCAGGTCTGTCTGTGCTATTCCTTCCAGCCTTGCTATGCAGCAATTCCCTCAACCTAAGGACAAGGCAGGAACGTGTCTATGAAGTGAATATCTTCAATTTTGCTAACAGGTGAGGCCGATCAGAGAATTCCTTTATTATTGTATTGACTCCATGACAGAAAATTAGGGCAAGTTTATAATACTATATTGAGGCTTTGTGGCTTTTTAGGGAGGATGGCATCTCCTTTTTGTGGCTTACTTTGGGGAAGAGAAATAACTGTTCCTGTATGTAGAGAAAACATGTATAGTCATGTATATATACTATTGTGTAGATGAAAATGTATATTATGCCAGATATAAATGCTGAGTATCATGCCTCAGGTGATGCCAATCTTCTGACAACGTCTATTGTAAGCATGTAAATGACCAAATAGAATAGCCAGGATACTCTGCCAGCCACAGCAATCATACTTAAACTGCTAGTCCAGTTCTAGGAAAGCAAGAATGACAGCACCAGCATTTCCAGTTTCGTATGTGAGTGTCGGGGACTGCATTCAGCCCCCTCCCCATATGGAAAATACATTACCATGAGAGCTACTGTCCTACTTTTATCATTAACTTTCAATTTCAGCCATGTTTTGTCTGAAAAGTAGTGTTAAAACCTCTTGTAATGTATTTTCTTTCTCTTCTATGTAATTGTTTTTAACTGTAGGCCAATCGCTGGTTTGGATCTTTTTATTTGACTTTATGTTACTTATTTAATTATTTATTAACTTAAAGAATGATCAAATTACTGGATGTGAACTTGTATTTTAGTCATTTCTATCTATATTTTAATTACTCATATATAACATTTCAGAGTACATTAAGTTTAAATATATGTATACATATATATAAAATAGTAAGTATATATCAGTTTAAGGAATCTTTTTTCTATTTGAAATGTAGTTTCCTTATCTTTAAAATGAAGACAATTTAATATACTTTAGGAAATTTTATAAGGATCAAGTATCATATAGATTAACAAAGTACTTAAAATGCTTCTATCTTAAATAAATGCTTGAATGGTATGCATTTATATTGAAGAATTTTTTGTACTATAGGTAAAAATTAAGTCCACGTTTTTGACACCAAGAGAAAAATAGGGGAAGTTAATAAAACTATACTGAGGCTTATGGTCTGTTAGGTTGGATGAAATCTGGTTTAGATGACTTGCTGTGGAGAAAAGAAATGACTGTTTCTGTGTATAGAGGGAACATGTATATTCAAGTGTGTACACTATGGTATGGGTGCAATAAGTATTGAACAAATTATACTTCTGATAGCTTAATATTTGCTATTTTTGTGTGTTATATCCAAGAGGTTATCAGCCTTGAGTTTATCACTCACCACTTTGTGGTAAGATGAATGTCATGAGAATTATTATATTTCAATGATAATTTATAAATGTTTACTTGTCTGCCACTTTTGTAACAATGGCTAATCATGCATAATCTACTCTTGATTTTGTGAATGCTCTTATAATTGTACATTACAAAATGTTTGAATTAATGGGAATTGAAGATTGTCAAATGCTATAGCTGTGAATAGGAGAGATTAGAAATGGATTGCTTATGGAAGAATCACATACAGAAATGCACACACATATTTACACACAAAAGCAATATACATATTCATATACTTACACACACATATATACATATGCAAGTACATACATTTACACACATCTATGTCTAGTTACACATGCATACACACATGTTAATCATACACACACACACACACATGCACACACACACAGATAGAAACACATACACACCCCCTTGAACTTGCCACTACTGTCCTATCCCTCTAGTAAGTGAAATTTCTTTTTAAATGTCATTCTAGGTAGCAAATTTCTTTTAAGTCACAACAAGTTTAGGGGTAGCCAATGTACTCATAGTGATCTTCCAGGCATTGAGCTGAAATTAAAGGTGTGCTTCACCTGGCCATTAATATAACGTTTCATATTTAGGTAATATAAAATGAACACATGATCTACATTGTATGGACAAATCCCATTCATTTGTATAATGTATTCCTTACCTTAGTTGCTCAGTTGCATTCAAACATCAGGGTTGGCAGTGTTAAACTACAGCAAAATATGGCAAGGTTGTGACTCTGTCTGACTTGTGATAAAGCAAGAACAGGTATCTCAAATCAGTGAGACGAATCTACAGTATTTTGAAGGAATGGTTGGAGATCAGGTAGTTCACCAGGGCCTGGTAATTTCTTAAATAAGGGAGGAGAAAAAGTACTTTGAATATGCAATCATTATTTCTGGTAAAATACAGTGTCTTCAAGGACAGATGAACCTTGATACAATATTCAAACAATGTTGTAATACATTATAAATGGTAAGGATTTTTGAGTACTACTTCATTTCTGGAATTGGCTCATGTCTTCTTTCATAGTTTTATTATGTGTATAAATTTTACTTACATCACAAAGGAGACAAGTTTAGATTTGGCATCCATTTTATATTTGTTTTTATTTCATTATTTTCTTTGTTGAAGTTTATTCTTCATTGAATTTTTCTTTGAGTTTAAATACTACTTTTGTTTCAATGCTTCATTAAATTATTTCTTAATGTTTTAATTACTTTATAAAAGATTCAAATCTAGAATTCCTAAAGTTTGCATTGATCCTTTCTTCTTTAAAAAAATTTTCACCCCATCTCAGTTTTCCCTCCCTCCTCTCCCTCTAATGCATTCTCCACCTTCCCTCTCCCCTCTCCCCACCATCTACTCCTCCTCATCTCTTCAGAAAAGAGCATATATCCTGTGCATACCAACCAAACATGGCATATCAAGTTGCAGTAGGAACAAGCACCTCCCTTCACATTATTGTAAAATAAGGCAACAGTGTAATGAAAAGAGTCCCAAGGGCAGGCAAAACGGTCAGAAACAGTCCTTGCTTCCACTATTAAGACTCTGAGAAGACCAAGCTATGCAAATGTAACACATATACAGAATGCCTAGGTCAGTCTCATGTAGGCTCCCAGGTTGTCAGATCTGTTTCTGTGGGACCCTATGAACCCAGATGACCTTAAAAATGGGGAACATGCAGACTGAATTGGCCATTTGCTTTAACAATGCAGGGATTGGAACACCATCTCAGCCACAAAACATTTGACTGACAATTTGTTCTACCAACAAGGTGTCCTAGGATAAAGATGACACAGAAATTGTGGGAGTAGCCAACCAATGATGGCTCCTGCTTCACACTCATCCAGAAGAGGGAGTCCACCCTTGTTACTGCCTAGAGGATCAGGGCCCAGAGGCTGTATAGCCAAAAGACATCAAATAAAGAATCAAACATAGCTAGCACATAAAAAATGTGAGTAAAATGATTTCTAATGATATTATTCTATACTTATAGATTGGTACCTAACCTGATTAACATCAGACAGGTAATACCCAGCAAATGATGAAAACAGGTGCAGAATCCACACCCAAACATTAGGCAGAGCTTGGTGAATTCTGCAGAAGATTTAGAGGAGGAGGACGAAGGGTTGTAGGAGCCAGAGATGCCAAGGACATCACAAAGAAACCCACAATCAAAAACTGTTGTTTGAATACTTGGACTCATTCCTTACTATATTATCTTCATCTCTTACTAATTATATTAATCAAATTCCTTTCTATTTTGATTTGGTTCTATTTTTTTTAAATTCACTGCCATCCATTTGTTCTTTGTTATTATGTTTTATAAATAAAAACGTGGAATTTTTGTATTATTTTCCTGTTTCTACTTTAATTTCAATATGTTGAGGGAATAATTGTTAATGTAACATATTTATGTATAGATATGTGTTTATTTCAGGGACATTCACGGTATTGTTTGTAACTTTATGTAGTTGTAACTTATATGAAGTATTACTATATAGGATATAAAAGTACCTATATAATATCCTTTAGCCTTATATCACTACAAACATTTGTTTTATATATCTATTTTGGTAGTTCTACATAAGTTTAATGCTGTTATACATTCCACATTAATTGAACCTGTTCTCTTAGTAACTAAGTACAATTTAAATGCATGGTACAATTATAATAAAAATTATATAACTAAAATGTCTGGACATTTTTTACTTTAATAACATAACCTTAAAATATGCATTTTAATTGCATACAAATTTTCTTCTATTTTTTTATTTATTCATTTTAGGCATCTTCCTAAATATGCTTTAGGTAAATTTCTAATAGAGAACATGCATTTATAATATAAATTAAAGATATAAATGTTCATTTTTTACATTTTTCATTATTTCTGTTCACATGAAAATAAGAATAATTAATCAATTTTAGTTTGAGTGATCATTTTTGTTCCTTGCCTTTTGCTGAAATCTATGCATTATCTCCTTTTAGATTGTGTTGTTATTGTTTTGTTGAAAATAGATTTTTTCATACAACACACTTTGATTGTAGTTTCCCTTCCCTCTACACTTACCAGTTCGTCTCAATCTCCCTTTTCATCTGGTTCCACACCCTGACAGCTCTTATTTGAAAACAGAATAAATAAAACAAAAAAAATGGTACATGATAACACAACCAAACAAGACAAACAGCCATGGAAAAGCACAAACACTTCAAAGAGGCTCTGAAGCACACATGTTCACACACACAGCAAACACATAAAAACCCCATCCTGAAAGACATGCTATATTCAAAAAGGACCTGGAAGGTTTTAAAAAATGCCCTAATTCAAAATTATAAGATAAAGACCCCCAAGAAGATGCTGCTGAGTTCATTTGCACTGACTCTCTTTTCTATTGGCCATCTTCTGCTCTGGTTGGGGCCTACCCTTCATAATGGTGTCTTTCCTCATTGAGACTGTCTTGGAGAAAACTAATGTTTCATTTCAAAGTAGTTATTAGCCAGAGATGGCTTCTGGGTTAGAGATGGGGACTAGTGTCCAAGTGTTTCAGCTCTAGGACCCCATCTTATGCGGACCCTGATAGGCCCTGTGTATGTTACCAGAATCTCTGTGAGTTCATTTGTGCAATGGCCCTGTAGTATCTATAAGGTCCTGATTACCTGGTGGTCTGCATGCCCTCCGTTTCTACACTTACTATGGCTCCTCTTCTACAGTGTTCTTTGATCCCTGAAGGAAAGCTTTTGATGAAAACATCGTTTTGAGAACTGAGTCTCCCAAAGTTTCTCATTCTGACAGAATATTTGGCTCAGGGTCTCTGCATTTTTTTTTCATCTGCTGCAGGAGGAAGGTTTTTTTTTTTATGGCTGAGTAAGGCATGGGTCTATGAATATAGCAGAATTTCACCAGAGGTCACTTTATTACTATTTTCCTTTAGCAGTACAGTAGTACTTGGTTTCCCCCTCTTTCTCTGGCCTACCCAGTCTCAGGTTTTTGGCCACCCAATAGATGATGGGAATGGGTTCCTTTTCATGAAGCAGTATTTAATTCAAATCAGATATTAGTTGGTTACTCCCACAAGCTCGTGGCCATTATTGTACTAACATGTCTTGCAGACAGGTCACTATTGTAACATAAAGGCTTTGTAATTGGTTGGTCTTCCACTTTATCTTTTGGTAGCATGTAGAATACCTTCCAGTACAACGAATACTAGTACATGGGAATAAAGGCTATTGGTAGGAACCAGCTTGACCTCTCTGTGTTCAATGAGTTTTATAAATATTTCCTTCAGCATAGGGACTTACTATCAATTTGTGGAGAGCCACCAAAGCCTTGGCAAGAGCATAGGGTATTTTCCATTTGAATGTTAGATGTTATAGTTTCTCCTTTGGTTGTATCAGGTTTTGCTAAGATGTAAAGTATGAATGTGTAAATCAATATTATCTCATGAAAGACAATAGTTCTAACATCTTCGAGATGCAAGCGTCTTCTAGTACCTTAATGATATTAACTTCTTAATGAAAAAGCTTCTCAGGAAGTTTCTCCCTGGCTTTCCAAGCACTGGTCTTGCTATTGCTGTAGGGAGACTTGGGAGATTTACTTCAGCTCCCTAGTCAGACTTCCAGCTACCGATATTATGTGCAAATTTAATATAATCAGTAAATGCTTTATAGTTCAAAGTAGGAAAAGAAAGTATCATTTTTGCTTTTAATTTGAGGATGAATAGCCACCACATGACATGGAATTAAGTGCTATCAATAATCACATTTTAATACTCATCAAGAAATCAAAGAACTACAATAAACAAATACTAGCTGTAAGCTGAATGATAGTAGAAGTAGATTAATTTCTTTTCACATTTTAATGGTTTTGATATGCAGTTGATTATCTTTTTGTGAAATGTTTTACAATAATATGCAGGCATTTTTTCCTTCCTTCCTTCTTTCCTTCCTTCCTTCCTCCCTCCCTCCCTCCCTCTCTCCCTTCTTTCCTTCCTTCCTTCCTTCTTTCCTTCCTTCCTTCCTTCCTTCCTTCCCTCATTTCTCCCTTCTTTCTTTAACCTAAGGTTTCATATAACTCAGGATGTCTTGGAACTCCTGATCCATTAGACTTAATTTCCTAATGCTAGGATTGCCAGTATATACCACCTACATGGGTTTATCTGAAGTTGGGGACTAAAACCAGAGCTTCCTCCATTTCAGACAAATATAACTGAGAAATATTGTTGGCCCAAATTTTCCATTATCTTTTAAATAATACTGTAGCATGTTGTTGTTGTTGTTGTTGCTGTTGTTGTTTGTGTATGTTTCTGTATTTGATTATACTATGTTTGTGAATCTGGAATGCACTTGGCATAATATGCGTATAGAAGTCAGAGGGAATCTTTGCGGGTTGTTTCTCTCTTTTCACATTTACATGGGTTTCAGGGATTAAACTCTGGTTATCAAGCCCTTATTCATTGACCTGCTTCTCTTTCTTTTTCTCCTCCTTCAAAAAATGTCCTTTTGTTTGACCTAGAATTTATTTCAGAATTGTTAATTTCTTCAGCATTTGATCTTAACTTAGATTTAGATTATCAATTAAAGACTTTGTCTTTAAAGAAACTCTTCTGTTCATTTTCAGTCTCACTCTGTAGCCCTAGGTTCATACAGATGAGTCTGGCTTTTAATTGGCAGTGATTGTCCTGCCTATGCTTTCCTGCAAAATACCATGTTAAGTGAAAGTAATCTTTCTAATTGCATTTTATGTTTTATTTATTCTTAAACCTTATTATTTTTGTTTTTATGATTATATAAATATGGATTTGTTTCTATCTCTTGTTCATGATTTAAGTCTGTTCTCTCTTTTATGAAATTATAAGCCCTTACATATTAACATATTCTCTCTAAGTCATACTATTTTAATTTTAATCTAGAATTTACTATGAAGATTTGAAACATATTGTTTTTTTTTGCCTTGAACATTTTTTCATTTCTTTTCAATTTGCGACAATCAGGGTTTTGTTTAATTGATATCTGAGCTAATTCTTTAGTCAAATCTGGCATATTATTTAGACCACTTATGAATATTTATTATACTAATACATGGAGAAACAATATATTTAAGTAATATATTTCTAATATCTATTATCTTTTTTGACTATTAATATCTCTTGTTTGACAAAAATTTTGCTGTTGCTTACTGATAAAGTCTATATTTACCTCTTTGGCATACTTTCCTCTCATGTATATGTCAATACTAACAAGGATTAAGGTGTAGCTATTCATTGTATTTTCTTCTATTGCTCATCTATCATATTTTCTTATTTACCATAAATACATCATAGCTATCAATGTCCCAATGATGAAATGTAAGAACTATTCTTTTAAGATTGTATTATTTTGGAGGTCAGCATGTAGAAGAATGAAGATCGATCCATGCTTATCACCTTATACAAAGCTTAAGTCCAAGTGGATCAAGGACCTCCACATGAAACCAGATACACTCAAACTAATAGAAGAAAAAGTGGGGAAGCATCTCGAACACATGGGCACTGGAGAAAATTTCCTGAACAAAACACTAATGGCTTATGCTCTAAGATCAAGAATTGACAAATGGGAATCTCATAAAAATGCAAAGCTTCTGTAAGGCAAAGGACACTGTTGTTAGGACAAAATGGCAACCAACAGATTGGGAAAAGATCTTTACCAATCCTACAACTGATAGAGGGCTTATATCCAAAATATACAAAGAACTCAAGAAGTTAGACCGCAGGGAGACAAATAACCCTATTTAAAAATGGGGTTCAGAGCTAAACTAGGAATTCACAGCTGAGGAATGCCTAATGGCTGAGAAATAACTAAAGAAATGTTCAACATCTTTAGTCATAAGGGAAATGCATATCAAAACAACCCTGAGATTTCACCTCACACCAGTGAAAATGGCTAAGATCAAAAACGCAGGTGACAGCAAATGCTGGCGAGGATGTGGAGAAAGAGGAACACTCCTCCATTGTTGGTGGGATTGCAGACCATTCTGGAAATCAGTCTGGAGGTTCCTCAGATAATTGGACATTGAACTGCCTGAGGACCCAGCTATACCTCTCTTGGGTATATACCCAAAAGATGCCCCAACATATAACAAAGACACATGCTCCACTATGTTCATAGCAGCCTTATTTATAATAGCCAGAAAATGGAAAGAACCCAGATGCCCTTCAACAGAGGAATGGATAAAGAAAATGTGGTACATCTACACAATGGAATATTACTCAGCTATCAAAAACAATGACTTTATGAAATTCATAGGCAAATGAGTGGAACTGGAAAACATCATCCTGACTGAGGTAACCCAATCACAGAAAAACACACATGGTATGCACTCATTGATAAGTGGCTATTAGCCCAAATGCTCGAATTACCATAGATGCACAGAACATATGAAACTCAAGGATGACCAAAATGCAAATGCTTCACTCCTTCTTTAAAAGGGTAACAAGAATACCCTTGGCAGGGAATAGGGAGGCAGAGTTTAAAACAGAGGCAGAAGGAACACCTATTCAGAGCCTGCCCCACATGTGGCCCATACATATACAGCCACCAAACTAGATAAGATGGATGAAGCAAAGAAGTGCAGGCCAACAGCAACCGGATGTAGATCTCTCCTGAGAGACACAGCCAGAATACAGCAAATACATAGGTGAATGGCAACAGCAAACCACTGAACTGAGAACGGGAGCCCCATTGAAGGAATCAGAGAAAGGACTAGAAGAGCTTGAAGAGGCTTGAAACCCCATATGAACAACAATGCCAACAAACCAGAGCTTCCAGGGACTAAGTCACTACCCAAAGACTATACATGGAGTGACCCTGGGCTCCAACATCATAGGTAGCAATGAATAGCGTAGTAAGAGCACCAGTGGAAGGGGAAGCCTTTGGTCCTGCCAAGACTGAACCCCCAGTGAATGTGATTGTTGGGAGGAGGGTGGTAATGGGGGGAGGATGGGGAGGGGAAGCCCATATAAAAGGGGAGGGTAGGGGTTAGGGGGATGTTGGCCCGGAAACCGGGAAGGGGAATAAAAACCGAAATGTAAATAAGAAATACTCAAGTTAATAAAGATTAAAAAAAGATTGTATTATTTTGCCCATGCATCTAGATATGATTATTAATATTAGTCTTCTAGTTATATATTCACTTCCACTGTCTCTCATTCTAAAATATTTATAAATAAATTTTGCAAAGTTTAATATACTTGTAGTTTTACATTAGACACTAGTGTACTAGATGTTATATTTAAATTTCTAAATAATTTCAACTACCTTTAAAGTTTTTTCCACTTTTCAAAGTCTACTCTTGAGTAACTCCTACACATATGCATGATGTGTTTTAGAAACATTAATCACATCTAACTGCAAATACCTCTGTAGACACTGACGCAGGTTAATGTGCAGCAGCACATTACATTGTTGTCTTTGCTTTTTAACTTTCAAGTCTTGACTTCCTTCCTGGGATTATGGTTTTCTCACTTTATTCTTTTTATTTATATTCAGTCCTAAATTTTGGTCCTAGTGAGTCTACAGGGGCCCATGGGCTCTCAGCATAGATGCAATCTAAGAAAAGTCTGTTTTCTAAATACATGATGCAGACATATTGTGTAGACTATAAATGCAGCCTTGGCAGCTTCAGTATCTGTGCTAAACTTGTCTAGGAATACCAAGGACTTAGACTATTTTAAACCATTTATTTTGTATATTTACTCAACACTCTTAGATACAGATATTAAAGTCGAATTTCCTGTTCATGAAAGGGATTTACTAGGTATGCTCTCAGGCAGAACCTCTTAGAAGTTGGAAGATAAGAAATAGCAATCAAAGTATATGTGTCCAGTGAGTCTAGTTTTAGTCGAATGTCTCAAGATATTTTGGCCCATATGCTTCTTTTGTACCCTTTCCCAGGTTAAAATTGAATATCCACTTGGCATTATAATATAGTGCATATCTTGGAAATTGCCCTCATATGTTCACAGGAGATCTTCTGAGATTTCACTAGACAATCTACAAGTAAACTTTGAGGGACACTTGCACTGCTAAGCCAGGGCCCAGTTATCAAGGATAAATGTTCTTAGTGAAAGCACACTGAACAAGGACAAATA
The DNA here is from genome assembly GCF_021556685.1 of Rattus norvegicus. NCBI lineage: Eukaryota > Metazoa > Chordata > Mammalia > Rodentia > Muridae > Rattus > Rattus norvegicus. Next base: position 38,962,897 of record NC_141536.1, read on the forward strand.
TGATGAAGGATGGCAAAGTAAATAAGGACAAAGATGGTAAGGGAAGATACACTGAATAAGGACAAAGATCCCCAGTCATAGCCACCAAGCTCTTCTCATTATTTTTGTACCTGTGAATTCTTTCTTTTCCATGCATCAATACCTATATCAAACACCAGTTTCAGTTAGTCCTTACTACTTATACTTCATAGTGGCATTCTTTCATTGTATTAAAATTATAGGAAATCTACAAATCTGACTTTATTCATAATTTTGGGAGGATAATTTTGACTCCATAAACAGACCCAACATGATATAGAGGGATTACAATTAAAGAAATCATATGCTAAAGTAGAAAGTACTGATAATATATTGATGAAATTAGATTAAGAAACAGACTGGCAAGCTTTTTTCCCACAGCTTCACCTCCCTCCTCCTAGTCCTTCCTCTGCACCTACCACGCCCATCCACTCCTCCCTGTCTCTTCAGGAATGATGGGGCCCTCCCATGAATAACAGTCAGCCTTGGAATATCAAGTTGCAGTAGGACGATATGCATCTTCTACTGAGGTTAGTCAAGGCAATCCAGTATGGGGGAAATGTTCTAAAGACAGGCAACAGTGACAATAATAACCCCTGTTTCTACTGTTAGGACCCTCATACGAAGACCAAGCTATACAATTCTTAGATACGTACAGAATGTCTTGATCAGTTCCATGTATGCTCATTAGTTGGAGATTTAGTTTTTGGTTTTGGGTTAGTTGATTCTATAGGATTTCACTTTTTGTGTCTGACCCATATGGCCACTGCCATCCTTACCTGCTCTCTTCTGCAGGATTTTGTAACCTCTGCTTTATATTTAGCTCTAGGTCTCTACATCTGTTTACATCAGTTGCTGGGTGAAGTTTCTCGGATGTCAGTTATGCTAGGCTCCTGTCTGCAAGTATAGCAGAATATCATTAACAGTCTTGGAGTGGGTTACCTCTCATGGCATAGGTCTCAAGCTGGACCAGTCAGTAGTTGGCTATTCCTTCAATTTCTGTCCCATCTTTACCTCTGCACATGGTGTATACAAGACTATTTGCAGGGCGAAGGTTTTGTGACTGGGGTGTTGTCCCTCTTCCCACATCAGAAGTCTTGCCTAGTTATATGAGATGGCCATGTCAGGCTTCATATCCCCCAATGCAAGGAGTTCTTAGCTAGGAAAACCCCCGAAGTTTGCATTACCCTAGATTTTCTGTTTATTCCAGAGATGTGTTCCAGTTCTAGTAACCACTCTCAGTACTCCCTTCTTTTGTTCTCCCCAACCTGATTTCTACTGTTCATATCCCAGCATCCGCTCTATCCAGTACCTTCCCCCTATCCACCCATAATATCTGCTTTATTTCCCTTCTTTCCTCTTATGCCCTTACTCTTGCTTCTTCGGATTTGTGGATTATAGTATGACTGTCCTTTACTTTGTGGCTTGAAAGTGAGTAAATACCATGTCGGGCTTTCTGAATCTGGGTTATCTCAGTCAGGATGACCTTTCCTAGTTCCATGTATTTGTCTGGAAATTCCATGATATCATTGCTTTTAATGGCCTAATAATATACCGTTGTATAAATGTACTGCATTATAATTTTATCCATTCTTTGGCTGAAGGACAATCTAGGTTGTTTACTGTTTCTGTCTATTATGAATAATGCTGACATAAACATAGCTGAACATGAGTCCTTTTGGTACAGTGGAAATTTTTTTTTAGTATGTGCCCAGGAGAAGTATATCTGAGGTAGGCAGATTCTCAGTTTTCTGAGGAACCACCGCATTTATTTCCAAAATGGGTGAATGGTTGTACTTATTTGAACTCCACCAGCAATGGAAGAGTGTTCCCCTTGCTCCATATCCTTGCCATCATGTTCTGTCCCTTTAGTTTTTGATCTTAGCCATTCTGTCAGATGTAATGTAGAATTCCATAGTCATTTTGATTTGAATTTCTCTGATGAATAAAGATGTTCAACATTTCTATAAATGTTTCTCAGACATTACAGATTCCTCTCTCAAGAATTCTCTATTTAGATTTGTACCCAATTTTTAATTGGAATATTTAGTTTATTGATATCTATTTTCTTGAGTTCCCATTTTGTGTTCTATCATATATATATATATATGATATCATATACAACATATCACATATTACAGTCATATATCATATCACATAGCATATATTACATATTATTGTAGATATCAGCCTTGTGCCAGATATGGGGATAGAGAAGATCTTTTCCCATTATACAGGGTACAGGGTTTTTTGTTGTTGTTTGTTTTTCTTTTTCTTTTTTATTGACAATTTCCTTTGTCTTATAGAAGATTTTAAGTTTCAGAAAAGCAAATTAAATGGAGAGAAATTTAAAGCATTTCCATTAAAATCAGGGACAAGACAAGGCTGTTCACTTTCTCTGTATCTATTTAGTATAGTACTCAAAGTTTTAGATAGAATAAAAGGACAAGTATTGTATACCAAGTATATGTAAATTGAAAAGAAAGAAGTCAAAGTCTTGCTATCTGCAGATGATATGATAGTATACATACAAGACACCAAAAAAAAAAAATCTACCAGAGAACTCCTTCATCATAATGGTTTGATACTAAATTAAGTAAAAAATAAATCAGTAGCCCTCCTATACACAAATGACAAATGAGTTGAGAAAAAAATCATGGAAATAATACAGTTCACAGTAGCCACAAATGATATAAAATATACTGGTGTAAGTATAACCAAGGAGGGAAAGACCTGTATGACAAGAACTTCAAATCTTTGAAGAAAGAAATTGAAAACGATATCAGAAATAGATCTTCCATGATCATGGTTCAGTAGGATTAACACAGTAAAAATGGCCATCCTACCAAAATCAATCTACAGATTCAATGCAATTCCCATCACAAATCCAATGTAATGCTTTATAGACCTTAAAGAACAATACTCAACTTCATATGGAAATCCAAATAACCCAGGAGAGCTAAAACAATCTTGTATCAAAAAAACAAAACCTTCCAGAGGTTTCACCACCCTTTGGTTCTAGCTATACTACAGAACAAGAGTAAAATAAATGAGTAAATAAATAAAGAAATAAATAGATTGATAGTATTAATATCTAAACCAATAGGTTGATCAATGGAATTGTATTAAAGATCAGAAGAAAATCCCCACACCTATAGATTCTTGGTTTTTGACTAAGAAAATGATACTTCACACCAGAAAAAGAAAGAATATTCAATTAATAGTGCTGGTCTAACTGGATGTTGACATGCAGAAGAAAGCAAATAGAACCATATGTATCAGCCTCCACAAAACTCAAGTCTAAATGGATCAAAAGACCTCCATATAAAACCAGATGTACTAAACACGATAGAAGAGAAAGTGAGAACAGGCTTGAATGCATTGGCAATGGAGACAACTTTCTGAAGAGAACATCAATAGCTTAGTCACTAAGACCAAGCTTTTATATAAAACCTGTTCTCCTCCTGGCCATTGTGGCACATGCATTTAATCCTAGCTCTTAGGAAATGGAGGCAGGTAGATTTCTGTGAGAGTAAAGCAACTCTACTCTGCATAGTGAATTTCAGACCAGGCAGGATTTCATAGTGATACCCTGTTTCAAAATCATCGTTGTCGTCATCTTCGCCATCGTCGTCGTCGTCATCGTCGTCGTCGTCGTCGTCGTCGTCATCACCATCATCATTATCGACAACAACAACAACAACAACAAAAACAACCAGCTATTTACCTATCCTCTTCCAAGATGACTTCTGCTGGAAGAGTTATGTTGTATTTACTATATTGTCCATCCATTTGATATATGTGACAACTAGAACTATTTTATTTACAGGATCTCTTTCTGTAGGGACTGATAGGATAACACAGTACATGGTGACCTTCAATGATATATACTCAGGTTAAACCTCCAGCAGCACTATTAGCTCCTAAATCACTTAAGAGATTGCACCCATTTCCCTTACCTTAAAGTAGATCCTAAATGCACAATAAATCAACATCCATAATAGGAATCAATCAAAGTTTGGGTGTTTGATGACTACAGTAGCTATAGTAGCATTGCCTTATTTTTCAAAATACCAAATATATACATCTTCAGGAGCACTTGGTACTAAAATTCATTAAAACATTCTGAAATATCTGCATTTAAATAGCAGGTAAAGGATATGGCTTGAAAGCTGACATTAAAGTACTTTTACCGTCTATCAGACTTTTAATGGAGGTGGTGTTTGTATTTATACTTGTGTCATGCATGTGCATGTGTAAGTATGTATACCTATGAATGGAGGCCAAAGGTTGATGCTAGTAACCTGACTTGATCATTCCCAACCTTATTTTTTGAGTGATCCCAAATTTCACTTACTGAGTACATTAGCTCTTCAGTGAACTCCAGCGATACTTTTTTTTTTCCTCTTTACCTCCCATTTCCCTGCCCTGACAAGGTTTATGGGTATTCTGCACATTGCCTGGCTTTTCGGTGGTGTAAGACTATAAAGTCAGGTCATCATGCATTTACAGCAAGCACTTTCCCTACTGAATTATTTTTCTAGCTTAGATTTTCAGCTATACTAAATCATGAATTAAAATTTTCCTTAGCTGTGCATGTTCTGCCCAATGCTTAAAGTAATTACTGATATTGAACAGAGACATCCTAATGCTGACGGACATTCTCAGGAGTAATTGCTGTGTTTCATAAAGCAATCTATGTTTGATTTCCTTGCCTGTTACAAAAGCAGATGATTCGGAGCCTCAGCAAGTCCCCGATCATTCATTTATCTGCTCTCGGCTTCCATATTAAAGCTACAAACTAGCTCCTTGAGGAAAATCAGAAAAATACACACTTTGTCAGATACAAATTTCATTTCACTGAACTCTCCAGGCACTTTAGGTAACCTTTTACTCACATGATATAAGGCAAATAAAGTCTGCTTGGATGTAATATTTTACATGCTTAATATTCTTCCAACTGAAATTATTCCCTAGAAGGTAGAATACCAAGAAATGTAATTTCAAACAAGGAAAGTTCACAGATAACTCAATAATATTCATTACTGCAGTATCTGAAATTTTCACAGAAATATTTATTCTAGACCAGGGCATGAGATGTAATTCAGGTCAGTTTTGAGAAAGAGAAGATTGGAATTAAACATCTGGGTTCAGTTTTCTCTTCTTGCTATCATAGGAATAAAATATTTGCTTGTCCCTGAAGGTAAAAGTAGTTGAGTCCAGTTCCATTAAGAATAGGACAGGAGCAAAAGTTCTTGATCAGCCTTAATGAAACTATTAAATTCTGCCATTTGACACCATATAAATAGTGCTGGAAATCCAGCAAGCATGACAGTCCAGTAAACCAGTATCTCATCCACATAGAGTATCTGGAAAAAAAGCTAATGTCATAAAAATTAAGGATCTAGGGGAGGTTTCCCAAGGAGGATATGGGAGTAGGGGAATGGAAATTGTCTGAGTGGGTACTGCATGCAGTGAGTACAGGCAGACACAGGCAGTTATGCTGTTGCTATTGGGCCAGAGAGTAAGCATTCACAATGATGGACTGTACATTTCAAAATGCTTGAGAAAAGCAAAGCAATTTGGCTGTGTTCATCAGAAAAAAGATCTTGTTTCAACATGCCATGTGATGATCTATATATGTTTGAAACATGGAATCCCATTAATATGAATATGTTTTATGTCTTTAATGTATTATTAAAAATATTAAGAATTCTGACTACTGTGGAATTTTAGGCAGCATTAGTTTTACTCAATAAAAGTCCTGAAGATAGTTTGAACTTGACTAGGATAGTTTTTTGCGGAGCCATTTTCTACCATGTGGCCATGCTTAGGAGTGCTGATTTTGGCTTTGTGTTATCTCTTAGTCAAAAACATGTATTTAATATGAAAAAGTGTCAAGCTGTTACATGAGTCATTGTTTCTTGAAATTGAAAATTATTTGGGGAGTAAATAATGCAAAAATCCCTTCCTTCCTTTCTAGGTTATTGTCTCTGCAGTTAACATAATTATGTCCATAATTATTGCTTCTTAGATATTGTGTGTGGTACTCTGGAAAGTAAATGCATGTTTTATTTTGAAAGGTCAAAGTATTTATATTCAATATTAATTTTATTTTTCTCTGGTATGGTGCAATGAAATCATAGCTTCAAACATGTTATGCAAATCATCTACCACTGAGCTTCACCTACCTCTTGCCATTTAATAAGCTTCCATTTAATTTAAGGCCTTGTAGAAGAACACTTATGTTTTAAATATGTCTAAATTCATTTCTGATATTTAAATATGAATAAAGTGATTTGGATTAATTTTCAGGGGCATTATCATAATTCTTCATTCAGTGGCACAATTCTAAATTTTTACATTATTGAGAATATTTTTTAATTTGTAAAGTAATGATTGGCTGTATTGCTCTGCCAAGAGCTGTGTGACAATATTCTGAATGTTTTCTAGAGACCTGGCTGTAACCATACACTAATTTGCATCCCTCCTGTAGGTAAAATTATTTAAAATGTATAAAATGCATCAAAGCCCAACATATAATTATTTTTATTTCATTGGTGATATGAGTCAGAGTGTACTTTTGCTAATTTATGCTTAGAAATTTTCAATGAAAACTTTTCATTGTCATTCAACTTCAAGCTCTAACTTTTCTCTTCAATAAGATTACACAGATTTTAACAATAGGAGATGTTACTCAACCATCTCTTAGTTATAATGACATCATTCCAAAGGCAGCTATGTTACTTGATATAGTTTACATACTACAGGGAAATAAAATCTCTATCATTTGAGGCAGTTTCATGAAGTCTCATTTGTTCTCTTTTAACTGTAAAAATACTTAGGTAAAGTTCGTATTTGGGAAATGTATAGGATACTTAGACCTTGAGGGAAGAAGGACCAACTCTCTTTTAAATTAGGGTACTTTCTGAAATTTGGAGTAGTTTACTATCCCCATCCAGTGGGAATAAGAACACTACTTCACTTTTGAGCCAAATTTGGAGCAAGTTTTATTAAATACTGCCTATGGTGCTGGATACTGGATTGGTATATACTTGGGATTCCCAGAGAAGTGCTGTGAATTACATTAGCTTGCTGCTTAAAAGCAGCTTGTCATCTTAGAATAACAACAGCTTCCAGCATTCTAGTAGGTTGTCTGTTCTTGGGCAAGTGGGCCTTATATGTTTACCTTTTCTTGGATAAACAGGGGTATTAGTTTAGAGGCAGTTTTGTTTTGTAAATCTCTTAAGCCCAGTAATTAAAACTTAAAACATTGCACAGTTTGTCATGTATTTTATTGAATATTCATGATAGCTCTGTGAATTAAAAATTAGTTCTCCTTCAGTATGAGATACTGTATTCATAATTTACTATTGAAAAATACAGAGATAAAACTTAATTCTACTTGTTTGCTTTAGTTTCCAACCTTCCTGTGTCTTTACTTTGTGGCTTCTACGTTTAATTCAGCTTCATGTGATGGTACACACTTGTAATTCCACACTTTGGGAGGCTGACATACAAAGAACAAGGAAGCCAGTCTGAGTGATATACTATCCAAAAACATAAAGGACTAACTCTAAATCTGTACCTTCTACAGGAAAAATCTTGGTCACTCTTGAACTACTTGCTGTTAATTGCTGTTTGTTTCATGTTAGGCAATAAAATCAGAGATGTAAAAGCCATCTCAGCCAAAAACTATAGAAACATGGACACATTGAGGCCCATGTTTGTGTGTGATCTTAGCTGACAATGGGGAAGATCAAAATTGTTTACCTAAAATACAAGTGTTTAGGTGGCGATACAAAGGCAGTTGCCTATACTAGACATGAGGTGTGGCATCTTTGAAATGCTATTTAAACTGGTGATTAATATTTCAAGGGAGTAGCTTGGTCAAACCCTTAGTATGAATGCAACGATCAAAGTCTTCCAGCTAGGTTGTCTAATACTTGCCCCAGTCACCTCTTTTTTTTTTTTTTTTTTTTTTAACTTGAAGAGTTTTTTATTTTTATATTTTTACAACAACAGATGGCGCTCAGTAGAGGCGTGCTCCTTGTAGCCTTCTCTGACTGCATTCTTAGAGCAACCAGGATCATCAACCCATAGGTGGCACTGCCCAAACTGGGCTGGGGTCTCCCACATCAATTATCAATCAGAAAAATGCACCACAGGCTTGTCCACAGGTTAATCTGGTGGCGACAGTTTTTTTCAACTGAGATTCCCTCTTCCAAAATGACTCTAGCTTGTGTTAACATAAAACCAGTGTCCCCTGAGCTCTGGTCTCTGAGTCCCTTCCCGGCCTGTGTCTACCCTCTCCTATGAAACTCACATTCCTCAGATTCTCTTTGTTCTCCAGCCCAGACTGCCGACTGGCACCTGTGAAGAGCCATCCTGCTTTAACATCCAGCTTCTCCCTTCTCTCCCCAGGTCGCACCTCCAGCAAGTAGGTCTTCTCAGCTCAAGCCCGTGGACAGCCTCCTTAGCGAACCCTGCTGCCCCTGCTGGCCAGTAGCTTGTACTGCATCTGACTGTGAGAGGCACTTTCCTGCCTTTGCCCAGTGCTCCCTTTCTTTATGGACCACCCACTTATCCTTCCATTCCTGGGCTCACAGCCAGGTGAAGTCAGGCAGTCTCTGCAAGTTGAGCTGGGCCTTCAACCTCTGTTTTCCCACAACATTCACATCCACCCACCCAGACCCAGTCACCTCTTTACAAAGCAAGGAGCAACAGTTTTGGGATCACTCAAGTGCAGCCTTAGCCCACTCATACATCCCATTCTGAGTGTTAGGTGAAGGCACAGCAAGGCCGTCATCTTACTAGCTGTATTATAGAGAGAATCTGTTTGTAATCTTACCGTTCTTTGTGCTGTTTAGACTTATCACTAGTTCTCAAATAGTTTTATGACTGGCATCACAGGCCTATATTGAGGCAGCAGTGACATTCAGAAACAAAAGTCAGTATTGTATGTAAAAGACAGAGAACACTTTCCTTTATAGTCCTTGTTTTACTTATCCCTTTACATTATCGATGAAAAAATTCAAATTAAATAGAATACATAACATTCTACTATGTTTTTGTAAAGAAATTCATAAACAAAAAGGCAACAGTAAGCTTTTTGTAGAGTGTGCTAACATAGGCATTAAAATGGTAGAGTAAGGGAAAAGAATTATTTCAGTTATTCACAAGTGTGCTTACCGTCTTCTCAATTAAAAAATATTCGTTAAAATAAGGAAAGTACCCCTTTGAGTAAAATCAAAAGTATTGTTTAGAATGGAGACGAGTCTCCAAATGCCCATATGAAAACGTTTGTATTTTGTGACTATTCTTATTTCAGCTACTAGAATACGTTCAGACTTTCTAAAGATGTCTACGGCAATCCAGTTATATTTTGTCTATTTGCATTTATTAGTCTATTCTCAAAATTTTGTCATCGTAACTCTATATCAGTCTTGCTTCCTCCCATTTTATAAATAATCATAGTACATCTTACTATGTTTGAAAGTATGTCAGGCTGTTTAAAGTCATTTCCACTTCTTGGACAGACTAATTGTCTCTTTCAATCTGATGTCTGCTTGCTGAGATTGAAAATTAAGCCCTAGAAAATTAAACCTGTTATATATTATTAGCAAAAGATTTGTGACTGAAATAAATAAAAAACCTAGTAAAGAGCAAGAGTTTCACCAAAATATAACAAAATTGGTATAGAAAATAGCAAAGCTAACAGAAATTTTCTCTGGGTAGACAGCAATACAACCATTGTTAGTAGATATGACTGGTAACAGACATAGAAAGCAATCTGTCTGTAGATGTCTTTACTGTCATATTTCCCTTGATATCTGATTTTTACCTATGCTGACTGGAGCTCACATAAATTGCATATGTACTGCTTCTGTTGTGAACTCAAGTTAGTTACTACTAAGTGGTAACTTAGTAGGCTGCAGCATTTTAGATATTACCATGCCATTGGAAAGATATTGAGTTCTTAAGCCACTGTCACTTAATAAATAGAGAGATAAAGTAGTGAAATAGTATTGAGGTATACTTGTTTTAAGGCCAGGAAAATAACAACAGCAGCAACAGCAGAGCCTCCACTTAGGAAAATGTGTTTTATATGTTAATAAGCTTTCAGGTTATTTTTTAACCTGAAAATTCAGGTTATTTTCAGGTTATTTAAGAAAGTTTTGCTAGAACTTTCTTACTGAATATATGAAGTTATTAGGATGATTCTCCGGAGAATGGTAAAGGCTGCTGTTTACACAACTATTCTCTTATAGTCTCATTTATTTATTGCTTCATTTATTCAATAGTAAATGTGAATTAATCATAGATCCCTGGCATCAGTCATAAAAGGTAAACACAGACTACTGGCAATAAATCATTTCAAATTGCTTGGGTCTAAATTGGTAGGAATGATATCAAATCAAATCATACAGAACATGTTTCCCAAATAGCCAGAATGTATGAATTGCTTTTCATTAGATATTTACTTATAGACATATATTTTCAGGCATTTGTATGAGACACTACTTATAACACGTTGTGATATTGAACCACTAAAGACCCCACGTTGAAGCTGTGCTTTCAGATGATACGATCTGTAGTGAGGGAAACGTTAACTGAAACCTGGTAGCAGAGCTTTATGAGAACAGCATTGATGGACATTGTAGCTCCCTGTTGCTATTCTTCCTCTCCCATGCTTCCTAAATTTGAGAGGAGTGACTCTCTGCCACAGGTCAATTGTGCTGACTAGTCACAGATCAAATGTAACATGACCCAGCTAATTTTAGACTAGACCCTCCTAAACTATGAAACAAAATACTTTTTCTTTATAAAATCTGTGTCTTAAGTGTTGGGTCATAGTCAACAGTCCTAAATAATATAAAATATCTTGGTGTCATATTAACCAAGCAAGTGAAAGAGCTTTATGACAATAACTTCAAGACTCTGAAGAAAGAAATTGAGGACTATCTCAGAAGATGGAAAGACCTTCCATGCTTGTGGATTGGCAGGATTCATATAATAAAGATGGCTATTTTGCCAAAAGCAATCTACAGATTCAATGCAATCCCCATCAAAATTCCTACTCAATTCTTTTTATAGAGATAGAAAGAGCAATTTGCAAATTCATTTGGAATAACCAAAAACACAGGATAGCGAAAAGTATACTCAACAATAAAAGAACTTCTGGGGGAATCACCATCCCTGACTTCAAGCACTATTACAGAGCAACAGTCAGAAAAACTATATGGTATTGGTACAGAGACAGGCAGATAGATCAGTGGAACAGAATTGAAGACCCAGATATGAACCCACACACCTATGATCACTTGATCTTTGATAAAGAAGCTAAAACTAATCAATGGAAGAAAGATAGCATTTTCAACAAATGGTGCTGGTTCAACTTGAAGACAGCATGTAGAATAATGCAAATCAATCCATTCTTATCACCATGTACAAAGCTTAAGTCCGAGTGGATGAAGGACCTCCACATCAAACCAAACACTCAAATTAATAGAGGAAAAAGTGGCGAAGAGTCTTGAACATATGGGCACGGGGGAAAATTTCCTGAACAAAACACCAATCCCTCATGCTCTAAGATCAAGAATCTACAAATGGGACCTCATAAAACTGCAAAGCTTCTGTAAGGCAAAAGACACTGTCATTAGGACAAAACAGCAACCAAAAGATTGGGAAAGGGTTTTTACCAATCCTATATCTGACTGAGGGCTAATATTCAAAATACAAAAAACTCAAGAAGTTAGACTCCAGAGAGCCAAATAACCCTATTAACAATGAGATACAGAGCAAAACAAAACATTCTCAGCTGAGGATTGTTGAATGGCCAAAAAAGCATCTAAAGAAATGTTCAACATCCTTAGTCATTAGGGAAATGCAAATCAAAACACCCTGAGATTCCACCTCACACCAGTCAGAATGGCTAAGTTCAAAAACTTAGGTGACTGCAGATGCTGGCGAGGATGTGGAGAAAGAGGAACACTCCTTCATTGTTGGTGGGATTGCAAACTTGTACAACCATTCTGGAAATCAGTCTGGAGGTTCCTCAGAAAGTTGAAAATTTCACTACCTGAGGACTCAGCTATACCTCTCTTGGGCATATACCCAAAAGATGCTCCAGCCTACAACAAAGACACATTTTCCAATATGTTCATAGCAGCCTTGTTTGTAATAACAAGCAGCTGGTAAGAACCCAGATGTCCTTCAACAGAGGAATGGATTCAAAATATGTGGTATATCTACAGGATGGAGCACTACTCAGCTATCAAAAATAATAACTTCATTCAATTCATAGGCAAATGGAATGAACTAGAAAACATCATCCTCAGTGACGTTATTCAATCACAGAAAAACACACCTGGTATGCACTCATTGATAAGTAGATATTAGCCAAAAAGCTTGAATTACTCATGATGCAATCCACAGACCAGAGGAAGCTCAAGAAGAAGAATTACCAAAATGTGGATGCTCCTACTCCTTAAAAGGGGAAAAGATATATTCATAGGAGGCGATATGAAAGCAAAGTTTAGAGCAGTGATTCAAGGCCATTCAGAGTCTCATGCACATGTGGCTCATATATATACAGCCACCAAAACTAGATAAAGTTGATGAAGCTAAAAAGTGCTTGTTGAAAGGGACCGGATATAGAACTCTCCTGAGAGACACATCCAGGACATGTCCAATACAATGTCAATGTTAGCAACTAACCACTGAACTGAGAATAGGACCCCCTTGGGGGGAATTGTAGAAAGTATTGAAAGAGGTGAAGGAGCTTGCAACCCCATAAAAACAACAATGCCAACCAAGCAGAGCTTCCAGGGACTAAACCACTACCGAAAGACTATACATGGACTGACCCAGGGATCCAACTGCATATGTAGCAGAGAATAGCCTTTTTGGAGCACCAGTGGAATGGGAAACCCATGGTCCTACCAAGGTTGGACCTCCAGTGCAGGGGAATTTGCAGGGGGGGGCAATAAGGGGGACATATGGGGCGAATACCTGCATGGGTAAGGGGAGGGGAGGGAATGGGGGCTTATGGACAGGAAATCAGGAAGGGGAATAACATTTGAAATGTAAGTAAAGAAATATATCTAATAAAAAACTTTAAAAAGGTATTGTGTGACAGTAACAAAATACCAACTCTATTTACACAATCAAAATAAATGCCACATGATAATAATAATGTCCATGATCCAAGTATAAATTTGCAACCTTGTGTGTAGTAAAACCTATTGGGATATTTGTTTCCTTACAGTAATATCACAAACATCTTAGCATTCATGAAAATTGGATAGTTCTATTCTCAGAAAATAGCATGTTTGACCACAAAATCACACACATTCATATGTATATATACACATATATAATATATACATGTATGTGCATGTTTAACTTATACATGTATATTCATATGTACTATGTATACATACTATTGGACTAGAGCATTCTGTTATTTTTCTGTGTTAGTTTTACTTAACTTATTCCCTGAAGTCCTGTCATATTTCTCAATAAAATCAATCCACTCCACATTCAAATGTATAGATATGATGTCTATGTCTTCTAAATTCTAAGTCCCCAGCAAACTCCCATGACAATTGCTCAAATTAAAAATCTAAAACATAAAATGAAGAGTAACCTGGTTGCACTGACTGTTCCCTGGCAATCTCAGGTAGGAGAGAGGTTATAATATGTGTGATTCTCCTGTTATCTCCTAGGTCATAAATCTATGTAAACTGCCATTTTGATACTTGTTTGAATTGCACTGAAAAACTTCACTAGTTTTTTTGTCACTGTATTTTACTCTTTCCAATATATTTTAAGAAAAAGAATTAATTATATTCTACTGTTCTTGGCGAGATCATGAATTTTGTTGATTTTCTAAGCTTTAGGTTCTTTCCCCCCATTATTTTATTCTTTTTATGTGATTATTCTTCTTTTTTCTTTATTGGATATTTTATATATTTATATTCCAAATGTTATCCCCTTTCCCTATTTCCCCTCCAGAACCCCCAATCTGGCTGCTTTTATGAGGGCTCTCTGCCTCCTTCTCACCCATTCCTACCTCACCATCCTGGCATTCCTCTATATTGGGAATAGAGCCATCACAGAACCAAGGGCCTCTCCTCCTGTGGATGGCACAAAATGGCATCCTCTGCTACATATGCGACTGGAGCCATGGATCCCTTCATGTGTTCTTTCATCTAATGAGTTAACAGATAAATCTATTTTAATTTATAAGGGTTGATAAAACAAAAATTGGCAACCTCCTCTCCCTGCTTTTCTTGTCTCTTTTTATCTACCTTAGGAATATTAGAATCATCTTTAATTTTATCATCCTGTCTTTTACAGTGAATTGTACCATGCACTTCCTTCATGAGTTGTGATGTCAGGTATCCTTGCTAGACTGCTTAATTCTTGCTGTTCTCAGAACTGCTTATATGGCCACAGACATTCAGTCTTGTATTCATAAGCAATATAATATCCAAGAAAACACTTGGTATGTTTGCCAGTTAGCCATATATCACCTCTAGTTAATAGAAACTGGAATTATCTGAAATGAAGAAACATAAGATCTTACTGATGATTAATGGTGGAGGTCCCAGTCCATTTTGGGTTGACTGGACTGATAGTCTTGGGTCCCAGCAGGCTGAGCAAAGCCATGTGGAGCAAGGCACTAAGAAGCCCACCCACCTATTGCCGCTGCATCAATCAGCTCCTGCCTCTAGTTTCCTGCCCTGTTGGAATTCCTGTGCTGACTTCATTCAGTATAACAGTAATATAGATGTATAACTCAAATAAACCCTTTCCTTCTTACCTTGCTTTTTGGTCATGGTGTTTCATTACAGCAATGGAAATGCTAAGACATCACATCTAGATTAGTCACTAAAAAATAAATAAACCCTGTACTTGGCTTCCCTGACTAAACTGTTAAATATTTAATTCTTTGCATGTCTCCTTTTGCTCTTGAGTGTGTGTTTTGGTCCAGGCCAAGGAGCTGTGCTTCAAGCTGTTTCTTGTTGTTACGGAAAATTCAAACCTGTGCATTTCAGTGCTTCCTGGATGATCTAAGGTTATAACTGCCTTTACCTTCTTAGCAGAATAATAGGGTGTTGTTTGGGTAGACAGACTTACATTTAAAGAGAATATAATTATTTTAAGTAAATAAATAATATATAACTTAGTTAAGTTCTTAGGTTTTCTGAGTAAAAATGTTTAAAAGGGGGGACAATAGAAGTTCTGAATCTAATTGTGTATAATTAGTGCACTGTGACTGCCTTATTATTTTATAGTTTAAACTTTTAGATTTATGTCAGTATTACCTAGGATCTACTTTGTTGATTATAGATCAGCCTGTCTTAATGAGCCATCTAAACAGTCTATATGAAATTGGAAACCTGCCAATCAACTCTAGTCACCTATCAATTACTTAACTTTCTGGTAGAAATTCTTCCTTCCAGTGAAAACATGATTTGAAAAGCTAGTTATTCATGAAAACAGGTTTATCTGGCAACTCATTAGGTGCAGAATATTTGTGACAACATCTAAAATAATAAAATAATGAAAACATTTCCTACACCTAAGAAAACAAACAAAACTAATGATATGGTTAAGAATAAATAGATGGAAAGGTTTAGAGAATTTTAATGGCCATTTCTTAAGGCTTTTTGACACTGTGGCAGAATCAAAGGTATTTTAATGAGTCTAAGACTATGAACTCAATTACAACAAAGTTACAAGGGAAAAACACATTTCAACATATTTATACTTCCTGCCCAAATCCATGAATCAGTTTATCCTTCCAATGATTGTTGCAAGGTAGAGAGCTTGTAAATGCTTCAAATCTCTCATTAGTCACACGTTTTAGTTTTCACTCCTCTAAATGATTTTCAGTTGAATAATGAAGGTGAAGGCGTGTTTTACATGGATAGTGCATGTTGGGTTATATGTGACAATATGTGTTGTCCCTTAGTTTTGCCAGCATACCTAACATTTGGTTTCATAAGTAAAAGCTTTGAGCTCAAGCTTGTTCACAGTAAGTGAAAGGACCACAAAACCCTGCACTCACACATTTTTCCTCTTATGACTAAGGTAGGTCTTCTACTTATGAATTCAGTTTCCTTCCATCTACATCACCTTGCTAAGTACAGAGAACATGGGGTTCTAATGTGCTTCTGGTGACATAAATCCACAGGTAAATGAGCTCTATTAAAAAAGAAATAAAAGAAATTAGGACAGTTATTTTTGAAATTATAGATTTTCACTTCACTGGTCATATAATAAGGCAACAATTGAGATGATTAATTGAAAGGAGAGAGTCAATGGCATGGTTTATTTTAGTATTATTTTTTCTTTTTGGTTTCCTTTGTTTTGCATTGTCATATTCACTGCACTGAGTAGTCCTTTTAGACTTCACAAATGGGTTGTATATTAGTTGTAGAGTCTTTTCAACTAGGTTCTAGACTCTGTTTCTGGTTATTTTTAATATTTGTTCTAGTTTATGTCTTCTTTTAGTATGTCATTATGTTATTCTCTTATTTTTATCTGCTGTTTAGTTAACAAACTAATAAATAATATCTATCTTTTTACAGTCCTAGATGATATTTCTGATATAAAAGACTAGTGACTTATTAACTGTGTCTCTGTAATAGTGAGAATACTAAAGTATGCTATCAAACCAACATTCTTTCACATATCATTGGTTGGCATTGAAGCACATTTTGTATATAAGTTCTTCAAATATTGGGGCAAGAATGAAAAGAACAAATAAATGGCTTAAACTTTCATTCTTCTGAAGTTTATGGTCATCTAATAGCTGAACAAAATAAAAATCCCAACCCCCCCCCCACCTCACCCTCCCAAAAATCTCCTTCTGGGGGCATAACGTCTGTACAGGAATAAGCACATCCTATCCCACTGAAGCCAGAGAAGTTAGTCCTCTGTTACATATGTTCTGGGACTGTGGATCAGCCCATGCATGCTCTTTGACTGGTGGCTTAGTCTCTGGGAGCTCTGAGGTATCTGGGTTAGTTGATGGGCTAAAGAACTTGAAGGGGAGGGACCAGGAATTAGGGGCAATATTTAAAATGTAAAAAAAAAATTAATAAAAAAGTTTTAAAAGCCTAATTTGTAAGATAGAGGATTATGGAGTAGAGCTCTACGAGTACACAACTATTACCTTTAATGCATGCAGTACACAGCTTCTGAGCTTAGCTATTTGTTGAGATTCAGTGGAAACTGGGTCTTTAATTTCCTGAGTATTTACAAAACCAAGGAAACAATTTGAAAAGTTTTGAGGTTGGAAGGGGAGACTTTTGCCTTTCCTTCACCATTTTGATAACCTTCTTCAGTAATTTTCAAGTATTCTATGTGACTCATTTTTTATGAACCCTCAAAATGATTTGTGTTAACTTGACAGTGTCTCCAAACTGATTTAAGTAACCAAAGTGTAGCTCTGAACACATAGAGAATCCATCTATGCCTTTTACTTTTAATTGTTGATGGAGTTCTGCCTGTTATGGCTTTTCCACTTGTCTGCACACAAATGCCATCTTGTATATGTGAAGATCAGAGTGAAATATCATAACTCATGCTTTTTTAAAGTGTTGTCCCCTGGAGTTGGGGAGTTGACTTGGTGATTCAGACTACTGGCTGCTCTTCCAGAGGACTCAAGTACAAATCTATTCTTCCAGAGGGCAGAAGCCTTATTCTCAGAACCCACATGGTAGTTGATAGCCACTTATTACTCTAGTTTCTCAGGATTAAAACAATATTCATACATTAAACACAACTACAACATAAAATAAATGCTTTCTTTATAGCCATATTCATATGATATTCTATAAAAACCAACAAAATTTTAGTGTCCTAAGTTTATGCACTTCTTTGAGTATCTGCAACGATCCTCCAAGAATTTTGAATTATAGGACTGCTTTGTCTTGATTTCCCTGATTATATTGCATCTGTGTCTGTGCATATAAATTAATCTGGTTATGTTCATTAAATTTGGGAGTTTTACCTTAATTATACTTCATTATTCACTATTGGTGTTATGTATGATTAAAGACTCCATGTGACTTTATTAAAATATCAAGTTTCAAGATCTCAAAAGAATGTCTGTTAAATTGTGAAACTATATTATTATATAATATTCTCATTTATATTCTTTCATTTGTAGTTCACACTATCTTTCTTATCAACATTGAAATTACATTCTTGGGTTTGGGGATTTAGCTCAGAGGTAGAGCTCCTGTCTAGCAAGCGCAAGGCCCTGGGTTCGGTCCTCAGCTCCGGAAAAAAAAAAAGAAATCATTCTTGGCATCTTCATGTGAGCTCACCATATTTTCTCAGTTTTTCTGCTTCCAAAGGATACTACTGAATACTTTGTATTCTTTGTTCATGTGCTTCCTGAATTATTAACTTTTCTTTCAGTTTAAATATATTATTTTTAATTAAAAATTTATTTAGCTCCTGAATTGTTCTTGCAACTGGATTTCTATTCTAAGGATCTGCATGTCCACAATATTTATTTATAATATGGTCTTCTTGTTTAGTGTAATAGAATTCTTTAAACCAAAGGGATAACTGAGGTTCACAGGAGACAGGAATTGGTGCAGAATGTGAGAAAAAGAAAGAAAGAAAGCAAACATGTATCTAGAGTTCACTGCGGGGATTAGATAGATACTTAGGGGAGGATGAGAATAAAGGAGTAGACAAAAGAAGGGATGGGCAAGAAGTTTTAAAAAAAACTAAGGATGTATGAAATGTTCATGTAGAAACATAGCATTATATGAAATAATTAAAATATAATAACAAAATAAAGCATGAGTTAATAATGCTGCACACGGAAATCATGGGTTATTCACAAAAATCCCAGTGCTGGGTACTGAATACTTCCTATGAATTATCTAACAGAAAGGTCTTAGAAGCTTCTCTCAAACAAGACAGTCTATTGTCATTGTTCTTCATTGCCAACATGCACTATATGATAGAACCATGTTGTTGAGGATATCACACAATTTAGTTGAAAGGCTTAGAGAAATCAGATTGGAATTAAAACCGAAGTTCCCTCCTTGCAGGCTGGTGTTCCCTACACTGGAAATTGTAAGGTAGGTATGGAGAGCAGGGGTCTCATCAAGGGTATTACCCAGTTGTAAACCCTGAAAACCAAATATCAACCTGAAAGGCAACTCAGAGCTATGGATATAACGGTGTGACTAGTATGGGTATAAACAACTGCTTTTGTTCCATAAGAAGAAATCTATGTTTCCTATTGTAAACCTTGCCAAAAACCCATAGCTGTTGTGGAAGTCATAAGCCCTCAAACCTTCTACTAGAATTTTGCTAAGTGAATGTGGTGTGAAGCTAACTTCAAAATATTTATGTTTATGGCCCATAGATTAATACTGCATCCAGCTTTGATCAGAAAAGTGTCTGCTTATGGTAGCCAATAGTTAATGGAGGCTCATAAATAAATGACCAAAGTACTGAAGACAAGTGACTATTGATTACTAATGAGACATCCAAATGAAGCAGCCAAAACTCAAGGGATATTATAGGAGACTGAAATATTATAAGAAGTTGATAGTGAGGAAGAATGTTGTCTCTGTAGCCTTAGCACTTACAAACTCAGCAACTGTGTTGATATGAACATGAGGCCCATCAACATTCCTTCATGGTTGGAGATTCATGCCTTATCTCTCTTTGAGGGAATGTTGGCCATTAATGGTTGTTGGGGGAGGAGTTGTCATTTTCTTCATTATTATAGAAACTGATAACATACCCATATTTTTTGAAATAAGCTCCTACCTGTGCTCATGCAAACAACCATAATTAAGTGCAAGAAGTCACACACACACACACACACACACACACACACACACACACACATACACAAAACCAACAAAACAAGACACAAAAATACAAAAGGGTTTGTTAGCAAGAAGGGATTCAGTGGGAGTAGGAGTGGTAACAGAGAAGATAGTGTAGGTAAAAGTAAGCAAGGTATATACATGAATAAAATTGTTTATTAGTAAAAATGTGACATTTATGCAAAGACAAAGTTACTATACTTATTATTTTAGATATTAAAATACACGAGGGTTGGAAACATGACTATTAACAGCACAACTTATTAAACATATTTGCAAACCAAGCAGTTTATAAAATTTAATTACTGTAATCTGAGAAGTAATCATAATTAATAAAACAGTAGTTCCGTTAGTTAGTCAAAAAATATGTGTGCTGAGAATAAACTCCAGTCTGCTCTCAGATGATGTCCTTATCCAGCTCAATGACTACATAGCATTTCTCAAGCTGATCTTGGCTTCACAAATTGATACACCTCAAGTTACAAACCATGACCTCATCTAATTACACAAATCTCTTACTAATATAACTGATTCTTACTATGTTTACTTTATTCTTATCTCAAATGGTACGGCATGAAGGTTTTAATTTTCATAGGTTAAACAGCTTCTAAAGTGTTGATGTGTTGCTGTGGATTGAAAGAACTTTAAACCAGATAGCAGACTTTTGGACAGTTTTCTGTTAAAAAAAATTCCCATAGATAATCTCAGGGTTGGAACTGTGACTTCTAATATTTACCTTATTAGTGACTATTCCACTCATTGTGGAGAAATAAAAGCAGTTTGGAAGGATATTGCCATGCCATTTTATTCCAACTTTCAGACATCCCTTATTCTGAAATTGTTTTGTGAGGCACATTATCAAATTTTGCTCCTCATAAAGAAAATGTATCTGGTGATTGTTCATTTGCTACTCAATATGGATAATTTTATAAATTATGTTGATGTTCGATAATATATGTCTCTCTATACAATTGTTTTGGCTTCAGTTTGAGTAGTGATTATGTTATTAAATAATTTATACGGAAAATGAAAGCCCTTATTCATTAAGTTTTGATATAATTTCAGTTATGTTCAGGTACAGAAAACACAGATATAAAGCAGTAGGGAGATACTATAGATTTGGCAAAGTCAAGTACCTTATGAATATATATATGTATATATATATATATATATGACATATCCACATAACACATATATACAAGGTCATTGATACATTTAAGTCCGCTTTATGACATACAGTGTCTGGAAACAAGGAATTGACAAGGTATACATTAGTATTCACATTTGTAATTAATAGAAATGTGAGGTGATATTAAGAAAGGATGATGATTCTTTGTAGACAGAAATTGACTGGTATATTATTCATAAAAATAAGAAAAACTTAATGTCTCATTGAATTTAACATTGGATATTCAAGTAATAAACATAGTTTACAATATATAGCTCTGGAATTCAAGAAGTTTCAGCCAATTTTTAATATTTTTTGAAATTATCATATACTTATACACAGTATTCTGGTCATATCTATCCAAAACTAATTTCCTCCAACTTCCTCAGCCTCCACCCTTCCAAAGGCCTCAGCTCTGTCCTCCAACTTCCTGTTTTCCTTTTGTATTGCTATCGATAATCCCAAGTCCACTTTTTACTAAAAATCAAACCAATATTTAGTAATGAGTATATTATATGTAAAATGGTATAACTGATTCAAATAAGAATGTAATTGATCTTCCACAAATTAGAATGGAAAATTTTAATGTTTTAAGGACTGTCATAAAATCATGTAGAAGGTAGGCAGGTTTCCTATGAGTTTCTTAAATTTTATATATTAAAAATATAAGAACTAAAACTATCATGAAAAGTATTTTACTTTTGTGTAATGTGTCTTGACCATATACCAATAGAATAAAGATCATACAATTTGACTTTAAGATGGTATTAAAATATCCCATATCATCACATACTAGCTCTGTGACTCTGGGGAAAGACTTTAGCTTTTCCTCATATTTTACTCATGAAATATTAAGTCGTCAATGGATATACCATATTCGAAGATGTTATGGAATATATAAATGCATATGTTTAAGGTACATATGTGTTAATTTGAAGTGACTTTGATATGATAGTTCTGATCTTAGTTGTAAATTTGTATTAGTGATGCTATATAAGTTGACTCTTGTTGAATACATAGCATATTATTTTTTTTTTTGGTTCTTTTTTTTCTTTGGAGCTGAGGACCGAACCCAGGGCCTTGCGCTTCCTAGGCAAGCACTCCACCACTGAGCTAAATCCCCAACCCCTACATAGCATATTATAAAGCTACACATTCAGTGGATGTGTAAGGTAATTGAAAAGTCTGGACATGTGGAAAATTACGTACTGACATTGGCTTAGTGTGTTATATTTCAACTGAAGTCTCTTGGAAATTTAGGAATAATATATTGTTCAGATCACACCTAATCAGAAAATGATCTGCTAACAGCTAATGTTATTTGACATCTGGTACTAATACAGACATAAATGCCTGTAGTGCAAAACTCGGTTTTAAAAAACCCAACAATGAAACAACAGTAAAATAAGAAAATTAACATGATCATTAGTTTGTTACAGATAAGAAACCAACTAGAATCTATACAAATTCTATATTTCTAATTTTTGCTTATTCCTTAATAAAAAATATAAATCTCTTATACTCCAAAAGGACAAAAAATAATAGCAGAATTCTCATGTTTGCAATTGTAATAGGACTGGGGAATGCTGACATTTGAGCAATTTTATTGTTATTCCACACTTAAGATGGTTGCATTAAAGAAAGATGTCACCCACATTTTGTTTGTTTATTTTGTTTATTTGGCTTTTTCCCCTCAGTTTAATTAGTCAGTGACTATTAGCTTTTTTATCTCAGCCTTTCACAGGTTGATTTTGGCTATACATATTTCATCAAAAATCCCATTAAAACTACCTTACTCCATGGTTGACTTCTTTTTTTATGTGAACTTATCTAAGAATCTATAACTTAAGGATGTAGTTCAATCATGACCAAATTAACCAATGGGACAAAGAATCTCATTATAGTCTTTTATTAGCCAGACAACAAATTGCCAAAGACTACTTCACTATAAAGATAAATACGATTTGCTGAAGTGAATGTTCTAGCTTGAAGCTTATAGAAATTTGTTCATTAACATTTATAATTTCTTTACACCTTTCAATGACTATCTCACAGTGTAAATTATTTAAATATATATTTAAAACAAGAAGATATCTTTAGGCATAAGAGTTAGGAATTGTCTTCTTTGAAAATTTTTCTGATTCCTGGGGGCTAGAGAGATGGTCCGAGGTAAAGAGCACTGACTGCTTTTACAGAAGATTTGGATTTGATTCCCAGCAGCCCCATATCAACACACAACCCAACATACCTCTGATTTCAGAGTGTTCCATGGATTTCTGGGGTCTGCTGGTACAAGGTACACACATATTACACACAACACTCATGCACATAAAAGTTTTAATTTACCAAATTTCCGAGGAAAAGAAGTATTTCTTGCAACCAGTTCATTATTGTAACACAACACAATAATCTTTTCCCCATCAGAGGGAAGTGTCTGGATGTCATCATGACTGGAAAATCTGGCAATCAATATCAATAAGAATATTAATATACTTGATCTACTTTCTAAAATGTAGAATTTTGAGTTCTGCATCATCCACATGATTTGGTACATTTTCTATATCACTTTAAGAATTCTTTCACAGAGTCTCAAAGTCTGCTATGAAAAAAAAAATTTTTTTTTTGGTTCTTTTTTTCGGAGCTGGGGACCGAACCCAGGGCCTTGCGCTTCCTAGGTAAGCGCTCTACCACTGAGCTAAATCCCCAGCCCCGAAAAAAATTTTTTTTGATGGTTTTGAACTCCACTTGTAATTACTACCAACTCGGCAGCTCATCACCTGGGATATGTATTTTGCTTTAGCCTCAGTTTTGCAGAAACCTATTTTATTAAAGGAGTTTTGTGTGAAATAGAGTGTTGCACTGTCCTATATCCTTTTCCAAATCATGGTAGTAAGTGCTTCAATTTTTCTTTTGTTGCACTGCCCATGACCTGTTAAATTGCTATTTACTGTCAGTGAAAAGATGGGGAAAATCAAGTAGATATGTTCAAGAATAACTACTAACCTTGAATCACCAATGCCTTGCTGGGATGTGCTGGTCTGTTAATGACTATACTTACTATCGAGGTACAAATGATAACATACTGATTCACTTTCTGTAGCCAAAGGATAGCATCTTTTTTTTTACCTCAATTACAGTAGAGGGATTCATCCATTCACTGTGTTATATGACTACCTTGCTGACACTGGCTGTTTTAAACATCATTATGTTTCTCTTATTAGTTGTGTCAGCATGGAGTCATACAATTGACTCTGCTATTGGCATGTATCTGCACTAGTTTGTAACCATCCACCTAACTGACTGAAGTTCCATTTCCAAAGAAAGTTGACACGTTCAATGATAATGATTCTTTATGGCATGGAAAAAGAAAAACCTGTGCAGACTTACGAACTGTTCATTAAGAGACTATAAGAATGAAATGTCAAATCATATGAGAAAAAATGATGTGTCACAATTTATGATTTCTGCCAGACATGAAATAATGAAGCCTTTCAGACTTCTAAAGCTTTGAACACTTTGAATATCTGCTAATACCCCCATTAGCTAGAGTTTTCTAAAGAAACAGAAATAATAGGGTAGGAAGGTAGCTGGACAGGTAAGGACACAGGTAGACAGATACTATTAGGACTTACTTTTCAAGACTTATAGCAACTTAGAAGTGTCATGACTTGGCATCCACAAGCTGAAGTCAGCAGAACCCTGTGTTAAATTTTAAGATAGAATCTAAAGATGTGAGAATCAAGGGATTCAGTAAAATAATTTCCATTTTCTGTTAGTTACTTGTCTGTTGCTGTGAAGAGACACCATAACCAAGACAATGTATAAAAGAAAGCATTTAATTGTGGGTTCGTTCACTCATATTTTTGAGGGTTAGTCTATGACCATTACAGCTGGAAACCTAGCAGCAGGAAGACAGGTATGCCACTGGAGCAGTAGTTGGCAGCTTGCATCTGATCCACTAGTTTCAGGTAGAAAGAGCAAAGTGGAGTGGTGTGGCTCTTTGAAATCTGAAAGCTGACCACCAGTGACATACCTATAAGTCCACACCTCCTATCCTTACCAAACAGTTTCACCTATTAGGGACCAAGTTTTCAAACAGGAAAGTCACAGAAGGCTATTGTCACTCAAACCATTACACATTTGAATACCAAAGGCATGAGAATGAAGTGGCTGGTAGTATAAGTTTGGGAGTTTTATACTATCTAGTCCCTTCGAGACTATCCATATTGTAAAATAAAAAGAAGCAGAACAACCTTTTCTTCTTTCTTTGTTTTATAGTCTCTTAACTTTATAGGTTAAAGATTAAAGTCACTCACTGTTTTGTAGAGAAATTAAATCCAAAAATATAGCTGCTGAAGCAAGGGAACATATCCGAAGACTTTCTAGGTCTGTGTGATCAGACTAGAATGCAGACTCAACACATACCATTAATCTCTTGGCTAGAATATACACCTTTAATCTCTCCTGTTGTAATAAAGACATGTCTTTAGTACTCAGCTTTAATCCCAAACACTGAAGTCTAATTGAAGACCAAACAAAGTGGTGAATCAGAGAAAGATTTGACAGATAAATTAGAGATAGGATATGCCCATAACAGACAGAAAAGAGAGGCAAGTTAAAAGCAGTACAAAGACAAATAGATAGATAGATAGATAGATAGATAGATAGATAGATAGATAGATAGATAGATAGATAGATAGATAGATAGGGAGTTTAGTTCAGTTGAGTGCTTTGACCTCAGTTCAGTTCCGAGCAGGTCAGTTCGGAGCAGTCCAGTTCAGAGCAAGTTGGCCAGTTTAGAGCAGTTTGGTGTATACAGTGAGTGTAGTTCAGTTCATGGAATTCAGAGGGAGTCTTTTCAAGCAGAGAAATTCAGTCAAAAGCCTTGAGAAGTCAGTTGGAATCAGTCAGGTTGGACAGGAGTTTGACCCAGAACAGCAGATGAACCAGCCAGCCAGAGTTCAGAAAGAGCTTGAAAGAGTAAGTTTATTCAGGATAAGTCTTGGAGGCAGAAGCATTCTAGGCCTCAGTTAGCAGACAGAGCCTGGCAGGTGAAGCCTTCAAGGTCTTGGCCTGGAGAAGCGAGAATCTGCCAGGCTTAGGCCTAGGGATAGATAGATTTAAACACTTAAGCCATATAGGTCCTCTCACCCCTCCATCTGAGGAAATAAAAACAATTACAATATGTCGCTATAAAATTTTCAAAATCAGAACAGGTTTTAAACCTATTTCCAGCAAGATTTTTAAAGTTCTATGGAATAGACTATACCTCATGGAAGTATTCCTTAGATATGATAAAAATAGATGTGTTCAAAGTGATAAATTGAGCTTTTGTGAATTGGGGCCCTCTTCTTAGAATTGTAGAAGTGGAAAATGAGTCGCTTTGCTCAGTGGCAGGCATATTTATGATCTAGACTCCCTGCTGACTGTAAACTGCATCCGCATGAAAAGCACTTGCAGTGGCAGAGGCAGAGCAGGAATCTTGGTACCATAGGGTAGGGTAACAGGATAAATGCTCTGTCCTGTGTATAGCCATAGTCCTTTTGAATATTCATATTTTAAAATTTGGTTTAAATTTACATTTGTCTTTAGATTGCTTGCACCTTGAATTTTATTTTTGCTTTTTTTTTATTGCAAAGAAACTCTCATTTATACAATAGCACCCACAAAGGAAATAATAAAGTGGACTTAGAAAGTCACAAGTGAGAGATATGACAAACTACTTTCAAACCGAACGAAAAAAACAAGTGGGCTTTGTTTGTTCTTAGCTTCGTTTTGCCCAGGGTAATAATAGTGAACCAAGTTAATGCATTATTGTATTTTTCATCATTTCTGCAATTGAAATAATAAAATATTCACGTTATGTAAACTAGAATTGGATCTCATAAGTAGTGATAACCTCCACGATAAATTTGTGACAAAAGTCAAAGCGAATTTAACATGGCCACTTATTTCCAACTAATGATACATAAAACATCCACTGTCTTATAAAAGTCAGGCCCACAGACTTTAATAATGTAACCCACGCATATTCTTTTCTGATTGTCCAAGTAAGATATGGCAACAAATCATGATGATGATGATGATGATGATGATGATGATGATGATGATGATGATAATAATAATAATAATAATAATAATAATAATAATAAAACAGTGTGTGGTGGAAGAAGTGTTTCCTGGAACACTACCAGTATCACTTCCATCAGATAAGATTTTAACCATGAGTGGGTTGATATGGAATGATGAATGACCTACATTGATGAGTAAGAAGAACATGACATCTTTCTGACCTATTAGGAATGTCACAAAGAATAGTCACTGTTTTCTCCTTGTTAAATATCTCATCACTTTTGCACCGAGACTCTCCAGAAACTATGTTTGCTTTTGAAAAGTTTTTTTTTACACGTCTACATTTTTCTTGCTTTCAGTATTATGTACAATCAAAATAAAAGCTCTTGATTTTTCTCCTTAATTCCCATTGCATCTGCAACTGAACTACTCTTTGATGATCCTCAGTTATTATCTAGGTCCAAATTCATCACACAGTGAATGCCTCTATTCTTTAACTCATCAACTGCCAATCTTAGTAATTACAATATTCTCTACATCTAAAGGATGGCGCTATAACCAGGTTCCTCCACCACAATCCTTGTGCCCGTTTTCTATCTTAGTAGCTGCAATCTCTTCAAGGCTGGATTTTGTGTCCTCACCATGATGCTATTCTTTAGCAGATGAGCAGATGGTCTTCCTTTATTCCCTGGGTCTTGCCTTTCTGTGCGCTGAAGCTAGCTTCTCTTTGCCTCAGCTTCCTGTAATGGCAGAGCACCTCTGCCTACAAGTCTATATGCAAGGTCCATTCTTTACAACCTAGGCAACACCCTTAACTGATAATTCAAGAAAGGTGTCATAGAAAATATTCTAAATCTTGTGCTCCTCACAGTGAAGGGCTCTGAGGCAATGCTGTACTTTGGCTACCAAAAATTCTACATTAGTAAACTCCAGTAGCTTCAATAGTATACTTCCAAATCATGGCCCTTCTTTGGCTTCATTTGGTCCCTGTCCTAGTTCCCTCTTTCCATAGCCAGGTGCTTCTTTAAATCATTTTCCAAAGAAACTTGCAATCAAACCCTTATTTTAGGTTTGATTTGGGAATGTCAAAAAAGAATAAACTTTTCCTATACTCATCTCTGAGCTTATTACATAGTCATCTCATTGCATTTGTTGAATGAATGAATGAAAATGAGTAAGAAACCATGCATTTCACCATTTACTTTAATATATGTGAGTTTAACGTATATCTTAAGGTTTCAAATGACTCAGGCACTTCTTTGCCGTATTTGTCACTATACTTAATTCAGAATCATGTCTACGCTGCAGTAAACTTAAACTTAGATTGTCATTGCATATATATATATACATATATATGTATATATATATATGTATATATATGGATGTAAACAGAAGATATTTGAAGTATGCATAATGTGCATACATGTACCAAATACAGATATCACAGATTTGAGATGAAAATGCTAGTTTTGTCTTCAAAACAAATCAATATCAATCCTTAGATGAAAAGCATCTTTGATATCTGCATTGATTTAAAAATAAAGGGGCTAGCCACAGAAGACACATCTGTGCTTAGATGTGCTTAGAGAAAGGCCTCATTAGACGCCCTTAATGATTCTCAATGATTTGTAGCTATTTTGCCTTTAAATTTCTTTGGATCACTGTTGTCTGTATTAATTTCTCTATCGGTGTAAAGAAAATTAGATAATATTTGAACTCTTTAAATTTGAAGGTTCTGCTTACTCTACTCTGCCCTCCACTGTCCAGCAGAGGGAGAAATGTGCCATCCAAAACCCTCTGGTCACATTCTTCTTGTTTTGCTTTGCTTTGGTTTTGTTCATTGGTTTCTGGTTCTTGTTTTGTTTTAAATTACTTTTGCAATGTTTGATATTATAATCGCATCATTTCTACTTTCCCTTTGCTGCCTTCATCTCCTTAGATATACCTTTGCCTATATCAAATTTACAGCTTCTTTCCATTAGTGCTTTTGATATGCATATGTATATACACATATATTCCTGAACATAACCTACTCACTTTTTATGATGTTACCTGTGTATGTTTTTAGGGCTAGCCATCTGCTACTGAATAACCAATTCATGTACTCTTCCTGGGACAAGGCTATTCTACTTTCAACATTCTTTAATTGCATATAGTTCTTTGTGTAGGGTTGAGTTCTTATGATTCTTTCCCAGTGCCCTTTGGCCTGTCTACTGCTGTGGTTCTTCTTCGGCTTAAGTTTATGGAGTGATCCTGTTAAGAGTTTATGAGTGTATTTTCTGGTATTATTAGAAAGGACAGTGTCACAGCAAACATCTTGCTCTTCTGGTTCTTACTTTCCATTTCCTATTTTTGTTTTGCAATGTTCCCTGAACTTCACATAGCACAGTTATTTTATATGTGTATCCAATAGGACTAGTCTCTCCAATTCTGCATCTGACTGTTGTTTTTTTCCAGAATGTTCTCCCTCTGATGAAATGAGAAGTTTACTTGATGCAGGATGAAGATATTTAACTATCGCCACCTTCTTACCTGAACATGGACGCTACTAAAAGTGATGGCGAAATATCATTATAACATTATCCTTGACAGAATAGTAAGCGGAAAAGCAAGCCAAAATGCCAGGAAATGGTGAAAGATAATTCACTTCCCATCAGATTTCTGCCTAAGACCTGTTTCATGGTCTGTTCTTTTGGATGGTACGTTGAGAATACTTCTGGAAAGAGAATAATCACTTCCAGAGCTCATTAATATATTCACACAAATGAAGTAGCTGCAGGCTATGAAGATGAAGGGAAGGAACCTCTGGGTCACATTGTATCCATCTATGACCCTTTTGCATAGTAACTGTGACTAGACTCCTGGTTTTAAAAACATTGGTGCCATTGATTTCAGAGTACTGACATGACTGTTAAAGTGCTATAACTGACCAAAGGAACAGCAACAGGTTGATATCGATTTTAATGTAAATACAGAAAATCATAATTGCAAACTGTAGAGAGCTGCGACATGCCACGCCTCAAGGATGGCGCTGGTTTCTGCCTTCCACCCTCCCAAGGGTGAGCGCTCCTTGCAGTAAACAAGTCCTTATTTGGCTATGTCTGCCTGGCCCGCTAACTTCTGCATAGTGACAGCCTATCTACATGACCCATGTGGCTTAATAGGACTGGCCAGTGCTAGCTATTTAAGTGTGGTGCAGGGCGTTCCCCAGGAAGAGAGAGTCAGAAGAGAAGAGAGGAAGAGAGAGAGAGTGTCAGAAGAGAGAGAGTCAGGAGAGAGAGAGAGAGAGAGAGAGAGAGAGAGAGAGAGAGAGAGAGAGAGAGAGAGTCAAAAGTGAGAGAGTCAGAAGTGAGAGAGTCAGAAGAGAGAGAGTTAGAAGAGAGAGAGAGTCAGAAGAGAGAGAGGTCAGAAGATTGAATCAAGGTTCCTGAATAAAACTGCTTGAAGAAGATCTCCTGTGGTCGTGTCTTCCTTGCTGGCCGAGGTTGGGCGTGGCAGCAAACAGGAACACATAATAGGGAAATAAAATGATGGTCATTGAATTCTGGAGACCACTTATTTTGTTCTTGAACATTTGGCACTTAGTGTAGTGACCTGGAAGTGGTCACCGAAATGATCACGGAACTGATGAATAAGTCAAACACAGACTTAGTGCCTTGATTTTACCATGAAATTCCATTCAAGAAGAGGGTAAAATTGCTAATGCCAACTTAGTCCAAGTAAATTATTAGAGCATATAAATCATTTTTCAGTTGTTTTGTAAGTCCCTTTCATCAAAAGCAGCCAGGTGGCTGGTTGGTGGTCAAGGTTAGCTGGCCTTCCTTTTCTGTTTCCAGTCTCTCTTCAGTAGTGTTAGGCTGCACTTTGACCTTGGTAGGTAATTCATTCCCACTCCTTCCTGAAACATCATCTCTGCATCCATTCTCCTTGTCAGCATTTCAGTAGCACCATCCACCAACCTTAGATTTCGGAAAATATCCCCAAAGTTGCCTAAGTCCAGAGGTACTAAAGCTAAAACCCATTTATACCATGTGCAGTAGGGTCATTTCAGTCTTCGTAAATCCCTTATAATTTTTATTTCAACCTCGAAAGTCAACAATATTTCATTCCATAGTACAATACATTTCAACTTGATTCCCCACCCCTCTCCTCAATTTCATGCATGTATATAGAAGGGTTGTTGCTGCAGCAACCTTCCCTAAGGAAGCTTTCGAGTTCTTCGATTTCTATATGTTAAGGTAGATTACTGCTGAGGGAGTCATTTCTAAAACAGAAATAAATTTAAGCAAAATTATATCTAAACATTTTAAAGCACCAGGAATCTTGGTGTAAAACTATTGTATAACTGAGTTCATCAATTACAAATATTATTGGAGTTATTAGTCTTTGTGTTCATTTTTACCTTAGTTTGAAAAACTACTTCCATTTCTTTGTTTTGCTTCCCCCACTCCAAAGCACATTTCAAATTGACATGTGGTATAATAATTCTCAAGTGCATTTCTCAGTGCAGGCTAAGATGAGTGTCTCTCTCTCTCTCTGCATTTTCTGTGATTTTTAAGAATTATTAGCTTATAATTTTCATTTCCCTCCTCTGAATCATTTTATGTGGGAAAAATATACCCATTCTTCAAAGAAGAATGGGGCCCTCTGCTAGGTACATCTATCATTTTGCATAGCTTGTGAACCCAGTGATTTGAAAATCTGTGATTTCTGAAGGTACCTTTGGCTGAGTAATAAGAGGAGTGCCAGGCGTGGAACCTAGCCATTTTAAAGTCTCCTTTTCATTCATTGGTATAGCCGTGCTTATGAATAGTAGATTTTGTGAATTCTTGATATGTCTATTGTCCTCCAATCCCACTTTAACTCACAATTGCAAAAACAAAATTGGAATTTGTACACAGATTTAGGAGGGGAAGACTGGAAATTATTATAACTAATGGCTTCTTCTCCGATGCTCTCTAACATCTTCATAGTCCATAATATTGAGTCTGTGTCTTTGTTTCCCAAATTATGAGATTCAGATTATTCCTTTACAAGATATTGCCAATTAGGTAAAATATAAAAGTTGTATGGTATAGCATAATAAATAACATGTAGACATTTTGTCTCAAAATACATTATCCTTAAGCATTTTGATGCTTAGGTACAGGATATAATGATGGATGTAGACACTATGCTACTGTGGTAACAAATACAGGGAAATTACATAAAGTCATATTAATAGTTTTTCACATTTGGAATAAATTATGTGGCTAACTTACATTTATTTATATACTCAACTATCAGTTTGCATAAATGCTACCACTGTTGAATGTATTGACACTGTTTGGATTTTCAAGAATCCTAAGTGGTTAGAGGATTCTGTACCATTTGTGTGTGTGTGTGTGCGTGTGCACATGTGAGTGTGCGTGTGTGTGTGCTTGTGCTTGTGTGCGTGTCAGTATCAGTGTGTGTGTGTGTGTGTGTGAGTGTGTGTGTGTGTGTGTGTCTATAAGATATCTTTGGGCATTGGTGCACACCTTCACTTTGTTTGAGATATCATCTCATCTTCGGAGCTGAGTAGCCTAGATTAGCTGTCCTATAAGATTCATGGATTTCCTGTCTCTACCTTCTATCTTGCTGTAGTGTGCTGAAATGAGGATATTTATACAGCAAACATTTTCCACTGGGCCATCTCTCAAGCCTCAACTACTCCACATTCAAGTTCTTAAGGTTAATTGTAAAATATAGCTTCAAGAACAGCCTAAATCCTAAAATATACAAAAATTATGTATTGATTTTCTAATTTTATTGTTTTTATAAAGACCTGAACAAACATTTCTGGAATTCATTAATAAAAATTACAAATTGCAGTTCTGGAAAGTGTGGCTTTAGTGCATGCTGTTCAGAAGTTGCTTTCACTGTACATTTTTTGAGCTGCAGGAAATATTGATAGTGTTGTCTTTTAAACTTTTTTATTTATTTTTACACTCCAGATTTTATTCCCCTCCTGGTCCACCCTCTGACTCTTTCACATACCATACCTCATCTCCTCCCCGCAAGGGGGACTGAGGCTTCCTCACTCGGGCCCTTCAGCTTGTTGACCTTTATGAGACTTGTTGACCTTTTTGAGTTCTGTGGACTGCATCTTGGGAGATACATATATATTACAATAACTAAAATACTAATACACATATTAGTGAGAACATACCATGCATGTCCTTTTGGGCCTGAGTTACCATACTCAGGATATTTCCTAGTTCCATCGATTTGCCTGCAAAAATCAGGGTGTCCTAGTTCTTAATAGCTGAGTAGTATTCCATTGTGTAAATGAACCACATTCTCTGTATCCGTACTTCTGTCTGGGAACAGCTGGGTTGCCTCTAGCGTCTACCTATCACAAATAAGGCTACTATGAACATTGTGGAACAGGTGCCCCTGTGGCATGGTAGCGCATCCTTTTTTTGGGGGGGGGATATATTCCCAAGAGTGGTATTTCTGGGTCTTTAGGTAGGTTTATTTCCAATTTTCTGAGGAACCTCCACATTGATTCTAGAGTGGTTGTACCAGTTTGCAAACCCACCAGCAATGCAGGATACATGTGTTGTCACCTGAGGTCATGACTTAGCCATTCTGATTGGTGTAAGTTGGAATCTTAGGGTTGTTTTGATTTGTGTTTTTCTGATCACTAAGGACTTTGAACATTTCTTTAAGTGCTTCTCAGACATTTGAGATTCCTCTTTGTGACTTCTCTGTTTAGTTCTATACTCCATTTTTTGATTGGGTTGTTTAATGTTTGGCTGATTAGCTATTTGTTTATTTTATATATTTTGGATATTAGCCCTCTATAGGATGTGGGGTTAGTGAAAATTTTTTCCAAATTGTAGGATGCCAATTTGTCTTATTGACTATGTCCTTTGCCTTACAGAAGCTTTCCAGTTTCATGAGGTCCCATTTATTAATTCTTGATCTTAGAGTGTGGCCCATTGGAGTAATGTTTAGGAAATTTCCCCCTGTGTCAATGAGTTCAAAGCTCTTTCCCACTTTCTGTTTGATTAGACTGAGTGTATCTGGTTTTATGTTGACATCCTTGATCCATTTGGACTTGAACTTTATCCATGGTGACAAATATTGGTGTAATTTCATTTTTCTGCATATACAGCCAGTTAGACCAACACCATTTATTGAATATACAGATAGTAAAGAGATATTTTAAAATTTCATTCCTTCAATTTTTATTGTTTCCCTTCATTTAAAAATGTAGTTACCTAAGTCTTTCTTCAAAGGAATTACATTAAAATTTTTCTTTGGTCATAAATGTTCAAGTACTTCAGAATGACAAGTGGTACAGTTCATGTTCATTACAAAGGATACAGTTCAGAACACTACAAGGACTCTGCGTATGTATGTATATTTATACATCTCTAGAAATTTTATCTCCTCACCTGAAAGAAATGGATAATTCAATTAAATGATACCTAACATCTGTTTATGCATGATTTTGCTTCCTAGAATAAGCATATCCACAGCTCATGAGCATCCATCACTTGAATGAAATTTTTGCATTTCTCCGTATTTCAATGGCTGTTCACAAGCATTCCTTGATGTTTCCTTCCCTTTCAGCCTCTACAATTATGTCATGATGCTTCCTCGCATATTTTCGTAGTGTTTGAAAACAGACCACATCAGTTTCTCTATAGCAGGCTGTATATAATACCCTAATCTAATAAGTATATGATTATTTTTTCACACATTATAATCATTTCTAAGTTCTCTCCCCTCGTCTTTTTTTTTTTCTTTTTTTTCGGAGCTGGGGACCGAACTCAGGGCCTTGCGCTTGCTAGGCAAGTGCTCTACCACTGAGCTAAGTTCCCAACCCCTCCCCTAGTCTTATACTAATCTGTTTCAATCTCTTTGTCACTAGCCAGCCACAGAGACCCTTTAAAGCCTAGAGTATGCTCAACTTTTGTCGAATTTTCCCATTCAGTTGAATGGGAAAAAGGAACCACCGCTGTCAAATATTAGATAGCTACACTTAAAGTACTCATGTTTGTGTCTTCTATTTATTCCACTGGTCCACGTGTCTATTTTTTGCTGACACCATAGTTTGTGCCATCTATACAAATGATCTTGAAGTCTAGAATAACAATTTCTCCAGTATTCTTTTCTGTTCAGGATTGCATTATATATCAGGGGTATTTTCTGGATCTATATGAACTTTATGTTAATTTTTTTTCTATTTCTGTGTGTGTTATATTGTGCATATTTTGGTTGGGTTTGCATTGAATCTATAAGCTATATTAAATAGAATGGTGATTTCATATTAATTCTGACAGTCCTTGAGCACAGGATACTTTTCTATTTACTAGTATCTTCCTCAATCTGTTACAATAAAATATGAAGTTTTCAATTTAGAGGTCTTTTACCTCCTTAATATGGTTTATTCTAAAATATATTATTGTCTTTGCAGCTATTGTAATTGAGATTATGCCAATTAGTGATCTCTTTAGGAATATTTCTTCTTGGTATGATGAAAAGCTATAGTGTTGTATAAAATGATTTTGTACACTCCCATATTGCTGAAATTTTTATGATTTCTAGAAATTGTCTCATAGAAATTTTGAGATTTCTTATATACAATATTGTACAATCTGCAAATAGGGACAGTCTGACTACATCTTACCCTAAATCTATTTCATTAATTTCATTCTTTTGCCTAACTGGTCTTCTATTGCCATATTGGTATATTTCTGGCATTTGATTGAATATTAATACTGATAGTGAACAGCCCTGTCTCAGTCCAGATTTTAGTGGTATTGCTTTAAGTTTTCTCCATTTAAAATAATGTTGGCTGTGAAGCATTTATTATACAGAGGTATGCTCTCTTTAGTCCTACTCAGAAGTCTGGTGTAATTCTAATTGGTCTGCTTTTATTTGTTAATTGACTTTTTTTCCTTACATTTTTAAAATTCTTTCTCTGTTTTGTGTGTTTGGTGTTTTGAGTATTATGTGACAGGAGGAATTTCTCTTCAGGTCCAATCTATTTGGAGTTCTGCAGACTTCTTTTATCTTTATGGGCATCTCTTTCTTTAGATTAGGGAAGTTTTCTTCTATAATGTTGTTGAAGATATTTACTGGCCCTTTAAGTTGGGAGTCTTCACTCTCTTCTATTCCTATTATCCTTAGGTTTGATCTTCTCATAGTGTCCTGGATTTCCTGTATGGTTTGGGTTAGGAGATTTATGTGTTTTACACTATCTTCGGCTCCTGAAATTCTCTCTTCTATCTCTTGTATTCTGTATGTGGTGCTTGCATCTATGACTCCTGATCTCTTTCCTGGGTTTTCTATCTTCAGGGTTGTCTCCCTTTGTGCTTTCCTTATTGTTTCTATTTCCATTTTTAAATTCTGGTCGGTTTTCTTCAATTCCTTCATTTGTTTGGTTGTGTTTTCCTGCAATTCTTTAAGGGATTTTTGTGTTTCCTCTTTAAGGGCTTCTACTTCTTTACCAGTGTTGTCTGTATTTCTTTAAGAGAGTTATTTATGTCCTTCTTAAAGTCCTCTATCATCATCATGAGATGTGATTTTAAATCCAAATCTTGCTATGCTGGTGTGTTTGGACATCCATTATTTGCTTTGGTAGGAGAATTTAGCTCTGATGATGCCAAGTAGTCTTGATTTCTGTTGCTTAGCTTCCTGTACTTACCTCTCACCATCAGGTTGTCTCCTTTGTTAGCTTGTCTTGCTGTCTCTGACAGTATCTTGACCCTCCTGTCAGCCTGTGTGTCAGCACTCTTGTAGACCTCTTTTCTTTCAGCAGCATCTGGGTACAGAGAACTGTGGGTCCAGTTCAGCTCTGGGCACAGGCAGAAAACAGAATTGGGTATGACTATTTTTAAGGGATGGGTGTTTTCTAGATGAGGATTTTGTGTTGTCTAGATGAGCAAATCATATCTTCTCAGTTGGATCAGAGGCTATTGCATGGTGTGTATTTTTATGTGGCAACTTAATTGAGTTCAAGAGAAGGTACAGTGGTGGGACTTGCCAAGGCTGCCAATGAATTGGAGTGTGTAAGTCTGTCATGGTAACAACCCAACAAGGGAACTGTGAATGAAACAAAGCAGTCTGACAAGGTGCCCTGCTGGAAAGACTCTTAGACAACTTGGGTTAGAGAGTACCATGAGGGTCACTGTGGAGCTTGTAAGATAAATTTAAGTTAATTTCTATGGTCCACTGAAGCTGGATCTAGAGAGAGAGTGATCACCCGGGTGTACGTGGAACTGGTTGAGAGGGTTTTTTTTTGTTTGTTTGTTTGTTTGCTTGTTTTTTATCACAACAAATAATAGTATAGTAACAGTATTTGTTATTAAATCCATTTCTAGACTTCATAATATTAATTCACTTCCATGGCATAAATCATGTCTGCATTTTAGCAACAAAGTCAATGAGATCTTCATGAATGATTTTCTGATTATGTGCTTCTCTGCAGTTTGCTAGTTAATTTATTTAGGAATTTTCTATCTGTGTTCATCAGAGATATAGGTCTTAAATTTTAGTGCTTTGTTTTGTTTTGGTGTGTGTGTGTGTGTGTGTGTGTGTGTGTGTGTGTGTGTGTGTGTGTGATTTTAAGTAGAAGTCATGACCAATACTAGAAACCTACACAATTTTTTAGGATTTTAGAAAAAAAAAACAACTACCACCACATTATTAGACCAGCATAAATCCTAACTGTATTTTAAGTCAGCATTATATCCTCAAATAAGTATAATTATCACTCCCCATCAAAGAGACATATCTTTACAACTCAGAAAATTTTAACTGGCTATAATGCAGATATCAGTGAATCTTGGATAGCCCAATAGCTACAACTCCATCACAGCTCTTTCAGCTCTTGCTCAAAAATCACTGTAGTATACATCAGGAACAGCTTGAAAGAATTAGAATACCAGGGACACTTATTTAAGACTGTATCTCCTATAAATGGCTGTACAAACAAGACATGAACAAAATGCAATATCAATAAACATGTTAAAGCAAAAGGGGAGAATTCGTAGAAGATTCCACCCCTAGACACAGAACTACAGGCAACTAATGACTACTAAGACAGAGGATTAACCACTTTCAGCAATGATCCCCTTGACTGATTACCTGGATCAAAGTTGTCAGGTCTGAAAATATACACACAAACAACAATAATAGACTCAACAGAACGTATTTATGTATTTGTGTATATATATATATATTCATACATTCATACATATATGTAAATACATGTATATGAATAATAATTTTTAAAAACAAGCTATAAATTTGAGATACCAGCATAGGAAGGGTTAGAAGGAAGGAAATCGAGGATTAGAAAAAGTAAAGTTATATGGTTATACTTCAATTAAAATATAAATATAGATAAAATTAAACCTGTTCTTACTCTTAGGTAAAAAAAAGATAAATGAAATTAAAATTTCTTATCATATCTCTATAAAAACTACTACTGACACTTTTTATATTTGGAACCTATTTTAATGAATAAAATTTAAAGATTTCTAACAAAGGTACAACAAAAACCAGTATAGTTAGTGTGTTATTTTTCCCATTTCAAGTGTATACTGAAATATATGCCACATGTACGAATTGATACACTATTTATTTTCACTTTCAGTAATCTAAGGAGTTTTTCAAAACCTTATTGTCTATGATGTTAAAAGTAAAACCACTTCATATAAATTTCTTCTCCTGCCATTTT
Organism: Rattus norvegicus; assembly: GCF_021556685.1. Classification (NCBI taxonomy): domain Eukaryota; kingdom Metazoa; phylum Chordata; class Mammalia; order Rodentia; family Muridae; genus Rattus; species Rattus norvegicus. Next base: position 39,001,757 of record NC_141536.1, read on the forward strand.
TATATCTGTGCTCAAATTAATTTTCTTTAAAATTTATAATATATCCTGGACTTTAGTACTTAGATACTTTTGAGGAAATCAAGCAAAACTCCTCCAAATATTCTTTTTCTTTTTCATTTTTCTATTGAATATTTTCTTTATCTACATTTCAAGTATTATCCCCCTTCCTTGATTCCCCATCAGAATACCCCTATCCCACCCCACTACCCACTGACTCCATGAAGTGTGCCCCAACCAAACAACTCACTAACCAACCAACCAACAAAACAATCCTCCATATCTCCCTGCCTTTGCATTCCCCAAGAGCCTCTCCCCCAATTGATGCCCTACAAGGTACACATGCAGCTACAGGGTACATAAGCTACATATGCAGCTGGACACATGGGTTGCTCCATGTGTACTCTTTGGTTGATGGCTCTGCATCTGGGAACTCTATGGGGGGTTCAGGTCTGGTTGGTTGATATTGTTGTTCTTCCTATGGGGTTGCAAACCCTCTCACCTACCTCTGTCCTTTCCCTAACTGCTCCACTGGGGATTCCATTCTCAATGCAATGGTTGGCTTGAAGAATCCACCTCTGTATTTGTCAGGCTCTGGCAGAACCTCTAAGGAGACAGCTATATCAGGCTCCTATCAACATGCACTTCTTGGCATCCCCAATAGTGAATGGATTTGTTGACTGCATGTGGAATGAATACCCGTGTGTGGCAGTCTGGGGATGGCCTTTCCTTCAGACTCTGCTCCACAATTTGTCTCTGTATTTCCTCCAGTTAGTATTTTGTTCCCCCTTCTAAGAGGTACTGAAATATCTACATTTTGGTTTTTTCTTCTTGAGCCTTATGTGGTTTGTGAATTGTATCTTGGGTTTTCTAGCCTTTGGAATAATATCCACTTATCATTGAGAGTCTATCATGTGTGTTCTTTTGTGATTGAATTACCACACAAAGGATGATATTTTATAGTTCCATCCATTTGTCTAGGAATTTCACATTGTCTTTGTTTTTAATAGCTGAATAGTACTCCATTGTTTAAATGTACATTTTCTGTATCCATTCCTCTGTTGAGGGGCGTCTGGATTCTTTTCAGCTTCTGGCTATTATAAATAAAGCTGCTATGAATGAAGTGGAGCATGCATCTTGGTTATATGTTGGAGCATCTTTTCGGTATATGCCCAGGAGTTGTATAGCTAGGTCCTCAATTAGTACTATGTCCAATTTTCTGAGGAACTGTTAGACTGATTTCCACATTGGTTTACCAGCTTGCAATTATAGCAACGATGATGGAGTGCTTCCTTTTCTCCACATCCTTACCAGTATCTGTCAGCTGAGTTTTTGAACTTAGCCATTCTGTCTGATGTGAGGTGAATCCCTTCTCTTCCTTACATATATGTAGCAGGTGTGCAGCTTGGTCTTCATATGGGTCACCCAACAACTGGAGCAGGGTCTTAGCCTGACTCTTTTGCCTGCCTGTGGATCCTGTTCCCCTAAATAGGCTTTATCTTGCTTCCATGGGAGATGTTCCTATTGAAGCAGTGAACTGAGGTTCCAGGGTTAGTTGATTTTCAAGTAAAGGAGAGGAGTGGAAAGGAGGGGCTGTTCAAGGAAGGCAAGGAGCACTGGGAGGAAAGTAGGGCTGTGATTGGGCTGAAAAGTGAATAAATAAATTAATAGAAAAGAAAAAAAGATTGTTTTGATTTGCATTTTCCTGATGACTAAGGATGCTCAACACTTCTTTAGATTCTTCATGGCCATTTGACATTCCTCAGTTGAGAATTCTTTGTTTAGCTCTGTACCCCATTTTTTAGTATGGTTATATGATTCTCTGGAGTCTAACTTCTTGAGTTCTTTGTATTTATTGGATATTAGCTCTTTATCATATGTAAGATTTGTAAAGATCTTTTCCCAATCTATTCATTGCTGTTTTGTCCTATGGACAATGTCCTTTGCCTCATAGAAGCTTTGCAATTTTATGAGGTACTGTTTGTCGATTCTTGATCTTGGAGCATAAGCCATTGGTGTTCTGTTAAGGAAATTTTCCCCAGTGCCCATGTGATAAAGACTCTTACCCACTTTCTCTTCCATTAGTTTGAATGTATCTGGTTTGATGTGGAGGTCCTTGATTCACTTGGACTTGAGCTTTGTACAATGTGATAAGAACAGATGAATTTGCATTCGTCTACATACTGACTTCCTGTTGAGCCAGAACCATTTGTTGAAAATGCTGTATTTTTTTTTCTACTGGAGGATTTTAGCTCCTCTGTCAAAGATCAAGTGACCATAGGTGTGTGGGTTCATTTCTGAGTATTCAGTTCTATTCCATTGATCTGCCTTCCTGTCTCTGTACCAATGCCATACCAAATTTTCTTAGGTTGAATTTTTCTTACATAAATAATTTTCAACCAATAGCCTCAATACCAAGAAAGTAGTCCTAATCTCTAGATAAGAAAGAAAAATGTTTCTCAAGTTAAAATAATTAAAGCATGAGCTCTGACACTGTAGTTATGCTTGATTGAGTCAAATTGCCTAATTTTTACTTTCAATAATCTTAACTGAAACAGTAAAGAATACAATTTATCTAAACAATACTATTTAAAGTACTTATCACTTTGGAGTCATTTATTGGAAGTTCTTTTCTGGAATTGTGATTATAAAGAACGTTAGTAAGTTGCTCTCTCTGTCTCTATCACTGTCTGTCTCTGTCTGTCTCTGTATGTCTCTGTCTGCCTCTGTCTGTCTCTTTCTCTCTCTCTCTTTCTCTGTCTCTGTTCTGTTTCTCTCATATTCTCAGATTTCAGCCAGCATCTGAATCATTGGGAAGATTTGATGAGTTCTTTACTTGCTGTCCCAAATCTCCCTGTCCCTTACCTCATCATCAGTTTTTCTGATTGGACATATTATGGTAAGTAGTATGAATTTGATAAACTTATATTTTTAATAAATTCTCTGAAGATGATGTTGCTGATCCAGAATGAGACTCAAGCCCACACCGATAATCCCTAAAGTGGAATTTCACTGTCCAAAATGAGGAACAAATGAAGTCTAATTCACCTCCTTGCTTTTCATAATTAATTTTAAAGTTACTGATCTTCCCCATGCTTGATATACAACTTAATTTCATCTTTACTTTTGTTATAATTTGGCTTTGGCCTTTTGATATTCAAAAGAATTTTATAGAAAAGTCTGAGGACAAATATTAAAGCTAGAAAATCTTCTCACAATACTAATTAGATTCTCATATATTACTATATAGAATTATAGCATATATAGAAAGATATGGTGTTTTCAAATTACTTCATTATCACATGGCAATTATCAGAATCAGACAATAATATCTTAAAACTTAATACATACAAATAGCTTGGCAATGGTAAACAGAGCCTTCTGTCTCTGGTGTGCTCTTAAACACAGAGCAGGAATTGTGATACAAAGTCCATAGATAATCTGTGGATGAACAATAGCATGGAAATTCCAAATCAACATGACAATCTTGACCCATAGGAAATGACAGCATATAGCAGACTCTTGGTATACGTGAGATCTGTTTTTGTCTTTATACTTGCCTCGAGTCATTCACAAGCTGTCACATCATCATGTCTCTTCTCACTTATGTCTTACTGTACAGAACAATATATCTTTAAATTTCATGCTTAAGGTGATGGGTTCTATGAAATATGAAAACTATTGCTTAGTAACTTATTCTTCTGTGTACAACTTCAAGATTACAGTTAAAACCAGGTGTATATAAATATTTCTATATCAATTGATAATTTATAGATTGTACACATTGCATGTATACATGAATATGCACATGCTATCTTTACATACATCTCCATACATATTAATATCAAAAGCTGGATTAATTCCTGTCCTGTCACTTCCTTCTAAAATTCTCTGGATCAGATAGCCTGAATCATAAATAAGCAGGGTTTTTCTGTGGACCCAAATCAGCTTCTATGGTAGAACATTCTTTCCCTTGGACAGTCTACAGAAATCACTTTTCTGGCTTCTCTTTTCCTTTTCTGCAATGAGCAGAAAACTATAAAAAGCATTCCTTTTATTTCCTAGCTTGACTATAGAAAAGGCTTTTCCAAACCTAATATGTTAACTAAAGGTGGCAGTTGGAGTTGATAATTATATGGTGACAGCATCAGAGGTTGGTTCTAAACTTTTTACCAAATAGTAGGATTTTTCAAGGTTTTATGTTGTTTGCTGTAACTATAGCTATAACTATAGCTCTTGGAAATTTTATGATTTAACCTTGGAAAATACATTGCTTTTATATTCTAATAAAATACTGATTTTGTTATTCTAAGGTCGATTTCATTCTTCTGTTTGAACATATTTTACATCTCAACTCCAGCAGGAAGTTAAAAACTGGACAGCATTCCTCCTTGTGGTGAGCTGGCAGGAGTACCTTTTCTTCACATGGAGACATTTTAGCAGTGAAAAAGAAATGTGTAATCTACATCCTAAAACCACAAATAGTTTTATTATTTCAACCTATTTACTTGCTGTTTATGTAAGTATATAAAAGTTAGTCCTTAAATTCTTTTAACTGCAAACTTTATAGTTGTGATTTGGTTAATTCTTGTATTATGTCCCCAAAATTGCATGAGAATCTGCATACTGCCTTTCCCCAGTTGGTTTTGATTGGTAAATAAAGTTACTGATGGCCAATGGCTGGGCAAAAAGTCAGGCAAGATGTTTAGGATTCCCCAGCAAGAGACAGAGAGAGGAAGAAGGAGATAGCCACCATCCTATGAATGGAGTAAAGAACAGGCATGAGAGGTACAGAAGAGAGAACGTAGCCATCATATAAGAGTCAACAATTGTGTCCCAGGTCTGGGTCGAGGGCAGCAAGGATGGAATATAGACTTTAGTAAGTAATGAGTTGAGATTATGGGAAAGTCTACGTGGAGGTTAAGAAGTGATGCAAACATTGAGATGTTTAAGGTATATTGAAATATAAGGCTACTGTGCATGTCTTTCATTCAAGAACAAAGCACACTGGGGTAGGTAGTGAGGAATATGCATGGCAGTGGGATGATTTGTATAGAGTTACTTGGGTACTGCTACACTGCTCAGTGCTCCCTGCATGGGGAACTGCTCCATTCAGATGCTCGTAATCCTAACTACTTATGCAGAACTTACTGTTTAACTTGAACGTTTCTCAAGTTTCAAAATAACCTTGAAGTACTTCCTAATTTCTTTTTCTTAGAACTTCTTTAAAAAATTATATGTTGAAACATCCAGATCTTTGCTCATCTGAATTTTCTGAATTAATTTTTAATATATAATATGATGATTAAATATTTATAATACTATATAAATTTGGTAAAGACAAGTGCCATGTAAATTAAATAACTCCTGAATGTTTAAATGTTGTTTACATACAAGTGCAATTGTATGATTAAAATTTTATAATTGGACATTCCATCTTGACATTAGCAATGTTCACCAAATATTTCCTCCTTTTTCAAGAAATCAATAGTCCTCTTTGAATGGGAATAAAGTAGTGGCAGTGACAAGGTGGTTAGGCTGCAGCAGTTGTTCTTATGCCTGTAATTTAATTTCATTAAGATTAGTTCAGTACCTCTTTTCCCTCAGATCAAATAGAACAGTCTCATCTCTGGCTCTGCAGCAGAACACCTGTGGTAGCTTTCCCTGTTCCTCTGCTCCCACCTCCCATGGATCTCACATATCTCTCTCTGCTAACCTTCTTCCTACTCCTTATTTCTCCCAGACTACCTACTAACCTACAAATTACTCCTGCCAAGACAACGAATAGACTGTGCGTTGATTTATTTGACTCCTTCTTTTCCTGTAGATTCAAATCCCTGTCTCATCCCTGTTACTATATCAAACCTTCTGTGGTGACCTCAGTTCCCTGTATTTCCCCATTCATGGGGGACAGAATAAGAATGTCCTTGTTGAGTACTCTTTCTTCATCCCTCCTGTGGATCCCCTCAGACACCTAGCCTATTCCCCTTCTTAAGTGTCAGCTCCCAATACCCAGAAAAACAATACCCTTGGAGACTCACAATGCCCACAATTCACAGAACAAAAGAAAATTTCCTAATAGACAATACACAGCATCACCCTCTCCAAAAACTAATTAATAAAACAGCCATCCAATGAAGACAACATGCCAGATATTGGCACCTAGTCCTGTTATCAACCTAATCCCAAATATCTAGGAACCAATATGAAAATATAATCAATAATAGTCAGAGAAATATATCTGTAGTAAAACACAACTATTGTTCCACATCAGGTCTTGAATATTTCAGCATAACTGAAAGACAAGGAAAAGACCGTAAAACCACCTATGTGAAGATGATAGTGGTCTGCAAGTAGGAAATTAATAAATCCTTTTAAGAAATCCAGAGAATGCACAAATTGTCAGTGTAAGAAAATAAATAAAAAAGTTTAAGGCCTGACAACGGAAAAAGAAGCAGTAAAGAAAACATAAACTGAGGGAAAACAAAGAAAAATGATGAATCTTAAACATTGAAGATACAATAGAAGAAATAGATACATTACTCAAAGAAATGGGGTTGGTTTTTTTTTTGAGCTTTTCATTGATTGTTAATTTTTATCAAATATAATTTTATTTTCCTTTTTTAAAATTTAAATTATTTCATTTATTTGGATTCTAGTCCTTGATCCCCCATCCCTAGCTCTCTCCAACAGTTCCTCATCCCATTTCTCCCCCACCGTTGCCTCTTCGAGGGTGCTCTTTCCCCACCAGGTCTTCTCCTCCCCTGAGACCTTAATGCTCCCAAGTGTTAAGCACATCTTCTTCCACCCAGGCCAGACCAAGTAGAACTCTGTTATGTATGTGTCAGGGCCTCTGACCAGTTTGTGTATGCTGCTGGTTTGTGGCTCAGTCTCTGGGAGCTCTCTGTGGTCTGGCTTAGGTGAGACTGCTGATCTTCTCATGGGATCGCACTTATTTCAGCTTCATCAATCCGTCTCCTAATTCAACCATAAGGGTCATGGACTTCAATAAAATGGTTGGGTGTAAGTATCTGATTCTGTCTCTATCAGCAGTGGATAAGGCCTCCCTCAGGATGTCCATGCCAGGCTCCCATCTGTAAGCACATCACAGCATTTTTGTGTCAGGCCTTGGTGACCTCTGCCCCCATGAGAAAGATACCCAGTTGGGCCAGTCATATTGGACCTCCTTTCCTTCAGTCTCTTCCATTTTTGTCCTGCATTCTTTTTATTTTTTTATTTATTTTTTTTTATTAACTTGAGTATTTCTTATATACATTTCAAGTGTTATTCCCTTTCCCGGTTTCCGGGCAAAATCCCCCTCCCCCCTCCCCTTCCTTATGGGTGTTCCCCTCCCAACCCTCCCCCCATTGCCGCCCTCCCCCCATAGTCTAGTTCACTGGGGGTTCAGTCTTAGCAGGACCCAGGGCTTCCCCTTCCACTGGTGCTCTTACTAGGATATTCATTGCTACGTATGGGGTCAGAGTCCAGGGTCAGTCCATATATAGTCTTTAGGTAGTGGCTTAGTCCCTGGAAGCTCTGGTTGCTTGACATTGTTGTACTTTTGGGGTCTCGAGCCCCTTCAAGCTCTTCCAGTTCTTTCTCTGATTCCTTCAACGGGGGACCTATTCTCAGCTCAATGGTTTGCTGCTGGCATTCGCCTCTGTATTTGCTGTATTCTGGCTGTGTCTCTCAGGAGCGATCTACATCCAGCTCCTGTCGGTCTGCACTTCTTTGCTTCATCCATCTTGTCCAATTGGGTGGCTGTATATGTATGGGCCACCTGTGGGGCAGGCTCTGAATGGGTGTTCCTTCAGTCTCTGTTTTAATCTTTGCCTCTCCCTTCCCAGCCAAGGGTATTCTTTTTCCTCATTTAAAGAAGGAGTGAAGCATTCACATTTTGATCATCCGTCTTGAGTTTCGTTTGTTCTAGGGATCTAGGGTAATTCAAGCATTTGGGCTAATAGCCACTTATCAATGAGTGCATACCATGTATGTCTTTCTGTGATTGGGTTAGCTCACTCAGGATGATATTTTCCAGTTCCAACCATTTGCCTACGAATTTCATAGACTCGTTGTTTTTGATAGCTGAGTAATATTCCATTGTGTAGATGTACCACATTTTCTGTATCCATTCCTCTGTTGAAGGGCATCTGGGTTCTTTCCATTTTCTGGCTATTATAAATAAGGCTGCGATGAACATAGTGGAGCACGTGTCTCTTTTATATGTTGAGGCATATTTTGAGTATATGCCCAAGAGAGGTATAGCTGGATCCTCAGGCAGTTCAATGTCCAATTTTCTGAGGAACTTCCAGACTGATTTCCAGAATGGTTTTACCAGTCTGCAATCCCACCAACAATGGAGGAGTGTTCCTCTTTCTCCGCATCCTCGCCAGCATCTGCTGTCACCTGAGTTTTTGATCTTAGCCATTCTCACTGGTGTGAGGTGAAATCTCAGGGTTCTTTTGATTTGCATTTCCCTTATGACTAAAGATGTTGAACATTTCTTTAGGTGTTTCTCAGCCATTCGGCATTCCTCAGCTGTGAATTCTTTGTTTAGCTCTGAACCCCATTTTTTAATAGGGTTATTTGTTTCCCTGCGGTCTAACTTCTTGAGTTCTTTGTATATTTTGGATATAAGGCCTCTATCTGTTGTAGGATTGGTAAAGATCTTTTCCCAATCTGTTGGTTGCCGTTTTGTCCTAACCACCGTGTCCTTTGCCTTACAGAAGCTTTGCAGTTTTATGAGATCCCATTTGTCGATTCTTGATCTTAGAGCATAAGCCATTGGTGTTTTGTTCAGGAAATTTTTTCCAGTGCCCATGTGTTCCAGATGCTTCCCTAGTTTTTCTTCTATTAGTTTGAGTGTGTCTGGTTTGATGTGGAGGTCCTTGATCCACTTGGACTTAAGCTTTGTACAGGGTGATAAGCATGGATCGATCTGCATTCTTCTACATGCTGCCCTCCAGTTGAACCAGCACCATTTGCTGAAAATGCTATCTTTTTTCCATTGGATGGTTTTGGCTCCTTTGTCAAAAATCAAGTGACCATAGGTGTGTGGGTTCATTTCTGGGTCTTCAATTCTATTCCATTGGTCTATCTGTCTGTCTCTGTACCAATACCATGCAGTTTTTATCACTATTGCTCTGTAATACTGCTTGAGTTCAGGGATAGTGATTCCCCCTGAAGTCCTTTTATTGTTGAGGATAGCTTTAGCTATCCTGGGTTTTTTGTTATTCCAGATGAATTTGCAAATTGTTCTGTCTAACTCTTTGAAGAATTGGATTGGTATTTTGATGGGGATTGCATTGAATCTGTAGATTGCTTTTGGTAAAATGGCCATTTTTACTATATTAATCCTGCCAATCCATGAGCATGGGAGATCTTTCCATCTTCTGAGGTCTTCTTCAATTTCTTTCCTCAGTGTCTTGAAGTTCTTATTGTACAGATCTTTTACTTGCTTGGTTAAAGTCACACCGAGGTACTTTATATTATTTGGGTCTATTATGAAGGGTGTCGTTTCCCTAATTTCTTTCTCGGCTTGTTTCTCTTTTGTATAGAGGAAGGCAACTGATTTATTTGAGTTAATTTTATACCCAGCCACTTTGCTGAAGTTGTTTATCAGCTTTAGTAGTTCTCTGGTGGAACTTTTGGGATCACTTAAATATACTATCATGTCATCTGCAAATAGTGATATTTTGACTTCTTCTTTTCCGATCTGTATCCCCTTGATCTCCTTTTGTTGTCTGATTGCTCTGGCTAGAACTTCAAGAACTATATTGAATAAGTAGGGAGAGAGTGGGCAGCCTTGTCTAGTCCCTGATTTTAGTGGGATTGCTTCGAGTTTCTCTCCATTTAGTTTAATGTTAGCAACTGGTTTGCTGTATATGGCTTTTACTATGTTTAGGTATGGGCCTTGAATTCCTATTCTTTCCAGGACTTTTATCATGAAGGGGTGTTGAATTTTGTCAAATGCTTTCTCAGCATCTAATGAAATGATCATGTGGTTTTGTTCTTTCAGTTTGTTTATATGATGGATCACGTTGATGGTTTTCCGTATATTAAACCATCCCTGCATGCCTGGGATGAAGCCTACTTGATCATGGTGGATGATTGTTTTGATGTGCTCTTGAATTCGGTTTGCCAGAATTTTATTGAGTATTTTTGCGTCGATATTCATAAGGGAAATTGGTCTGAAGTTCTCTTTCTTTGTTGTGTCTTTGTGTGGTTTAGGTATAAGAGTAATTGTGGCTTCGTAGAAGGAATTCGGTAGTGCTCCATCTGTTTCAATTTTGTGGAATAGTTTGGATAATATTGGTATGAGGTCTTCTATGAAGGTTTGATAGAATTCTGCACTAAACCCGTCTGGACCTGGGCTCTTTTTGGTTGGAAGACCTTTAATGACTGCTTCTATTTCCTTAGGAGTTATGGGGTTGTTTAACTGGTTTATCTGTTCCTGATTTAACTTCGGTACCTGGTATCTGTCTAGGAAATTGTCCATTTCCTGAAGATTTTCAAGTTTTGTTGAATATAGGTTTTTATAGTAAGATCTGATGATTTTTTGAATTTCCTCTGAATCTGTTGTTATGTCTCCCTTTTCATTGATGATTTTGTTAATTTGGACGCACTCTCTGTGTCCTCTCGTTAGTCTGGCTAAGGGTTTATCTATCTTGTTGATTTTCTCAAAGAACCAACTTTTGGTTCTGTTGATTCTTTCTATGGTCCTTTTTGTTTCTACTTGGTTGATTTCAGCTCTGAGTTTGATTATTTCCTGCCTTCTACTCCTCCTGGGTGTATTTGCTTCTTTTTGTTCTAGAGCTTTTAGGTGTGCTGTCAAGCTGCTGACATATGCTCTTTCCTGTTTCTTTCTGCAGGCACTCAGCGCTATGAGTTTTCCTCTTAGCACAGCTTTCATTGTGTCCCACAAGTTTGGGTATGTTGTATCTTCATTTTCATTAAATTCTAAAAAGTTTTTAATTTCTTTCTTTATTTCTTCCTTGACCAGGTTATCATTGAGTAGAGCATTGTTCAATTTCCACATATATGTGGGCATTCTTCCCTTATTGTTATTGAAGACCAGTTTTAGGCCGTGGTGGTCCGATAGCATGCATGGGATTATCTCTATCTTTCTGTACCTGTTGAGGCCCGTTTTTTGACCAATTATATGGTCAATTTTGGAGAAAGTACCATGAGGAGCTGAGAAGAAGGTATATCCTTTTGCTTTAGGATAGAATGTTCTATAAATATCCGTTAAGTCCATTTGGCTCATGACTTCTCTTAGTCTGTCGACATCACTGTTTAATTTCTGTTTCCATGATCTGTCCATTGATGAGAGTGGGGTGTTGAAGTCTCCCACTATTATTGTGTGAGGTACAATGTGTGTTTTGAGCTTTAGTAAGGTTTCTTTTACGTATTAGGTGCCCTTGTATTTAGGGCATAGATATTTAGGATTGAGAGTTCATCTTGGTGGATTTTTCCTTTGATGAATATGAAGTGTCCTTCCTTATCTTTTTTGATGACTTTTAGTTGGAAATTGATTTTATTTGATATTAGAATGGCTACTCCAGCTTGCTTCTTCTGACCATTTGCTTGGAAAGTTGTTTTCCAGCCTTTCACTCTGAGGTAGTGTCTGTCTTTGTGTCTGAGGTGTGTTTCCTGTAGGCAGCAGAATGCAGGGTCCTCATTGCGTATCCAGTTTGTTAATCTATGTCTTTTTATTGGGGAGTTCAGGCCATTGATATTGAGAGATATTAAGGAATAGTGATTATTGCTTCCCTTTATATTCATATTTGGATGTGAGGTTATGTTTGTGTGCTTTCATTCTCTTTGTTTTGTTGCCAAGACGATTAGTTTCTTGCTTCTTCTAGGGTATAGCTTGCCTCCTTATGTTGGGCTTTACCATTTATTATCCTTTGTAGTGCTGGATTTGTAGAAAGATATTGTGTAAATTTGGTTTTGTCATGGAATATCTTGGTTTCTCCATCAATGTTAATTGAGAGTTTTGCTGGATACAGTAACCTGGGCTGGCATTTGTTTTCTCTTAGGGTCTGTATGACATCAGTCCAGGATCTTCTGGCCTTCATAGTTTCTGGCGAGAAGTCTGGTGTGATTCTGATAGGTCTCCCTTTATATGTTACTTGACCTTTTTCCCTTACTGCTTTTAATATTCTTTCTTTATTTTGTGCGTTTGGTGTTTTGACAATTATGTGACGGGAGGTGTTTCTTTTCTGGTCCAATCTATTTGGAGTTCTGTAGGCTTCTTGTATGTCTATGGGTATCTCTTTTTTTAGGTTAGGGAAGTTTTCTTCTATGATTTTGTTGAAGATATTTACTGGTCCTTTGAGCTGGGAGTCTTCACTCTCTTCTATACCTATTATCCTTAGGTTTGATCTTCTCATTGAGTCCTGGATTTCCTGTATGTTTTGGACCAGTAGCTTTTTCCGCTTTACATTATCTTTGACAGTTGAGTCAATGATTTCTATGGAATCTTCTGCTCCTGAGATTCTCTCTTCCATCTCTTGAATTCTGTTGGTGAGGCTTGTATCTACAGCTCCTTGTCTCTTCTTTTGGTTTTCTATATCCAGGGTTGTTTCCATGTGTTCTTTCTTGATTGCTTCTATTTCCATTTTTAATTCCTTCAACTGTTTGATTGTGTTTTCCTGGAATTCTTTCAGGGATTTTTGCGATTCCTCTCTGTAGGCTTTTACTTGTTTATTAATGTTTTCCTGTGCTTCCCTAAGTGTGTTCATGTCTTTCTTGAAGTCCTCCAGCATCATGATCAAATATGATTTTGTAACTAGATCTTGCTTTTCTGGTGTGTTTGGATATTCCATGTTTGTTTTGGTGGGAGAATTGGGCTCCGATGATGGCATGTAGTCTTGGTTTCTGTTGCTTGGGTTCCTGCGCTTGCCTCTCGCCATCAGATTATCTCTAGTGTTACTTTGTTCTGCTATTTCTGACAGTGGCTAGACTGTCCTATAAGCCTGTGTGACAGGAGTGCTGTAGACCTGTTTTCCTCTCTTTCAGTCAGTTATGGGGACAGAGTGTTCTGCTTTCTGGCGTGTAGTTTTTCCTCTCTACAGGTCTTCAGCTGTTCCTGTGGGCCTGTGTCTTGAGTTCACCAGGCAGCTTTCTTGCAGCAGAAAATTTGGTCTTACCTGTGGTCCCGAGGCTCAGGTTCGCTCGTGGGGTGCTGCCCACGGGCTCTCTGCAGCGGCAGCAACCAGGAAGACCTGTGCCGCCCCTTCCGGGAACTTCAGTGCACCAGGGTTCCAGATGGTCTTTGGCTTTTTCCTCTGGCGTCCGAGATGTGTGTGCAGGGAGCAGTCACTTCTGGTTTCCCAGGCTTGTCTGCCTCTCTGAAGGTTTAGCTCTCCCTCCCACGGGATTTGGGTGCAGAGAACTGTTTATCCGGTCTGTGTCATTCAGGGTCCGGCGGTGTCTCTGGCAGGGGTCCTGCCGCTCCTGGGCCCTCCCCCACGGGAGCCCAGAGGCCTTATACAGTTTCCTCTTGGGCCAGGGATGTGGGCAGGGGTGAGCAGAGTTGGTGGTCTCTTCCGCTCTGCAGCCTCAGGAGTGCCCACCTGACCAGGCAGTTGGGTCTCTCTCTCACCGGGTCTGGGAGCAGAGAGCTGCTATGGGCCGGGATCCGCGGGTGTGGGACTTCCGGTAAACACAGAACGTGCCCGGTCCTAGAGAAATTCTGCTTTCCTGTGTCCCAAGCTCACCAGGCAGCTTTCTTGCAGCAGAAAATTTGGTCTTACCTGTGGTCCCGAGGCTCAGGTTCCCTGCATTCTTTTTATACAGGAACAATCAAGTCCAAGTGAGTCAAGGACATCAACATAAAACCAGAATCACTGAATCTAATAGAAGAGAAAGTGGGAAAGAACCTCCAACTCATTTGCAAGGGGGAAATTTTCTGAACAGAACATCAATAGTTCAGGAACTAAGATCAACAATTGATAAATGGAACCTCATGAAACTGAAAAGCTTCTGTAAGGAAAAAGACACAGTCAATAGGACAAATTTGCAACCTACAAAATGGGTGTGTAAAAAACTTAACTAACCCTACGTTCACCCAAGGGCTAATATCCAAAATATATAAAGAACACAAGAAATCAACCTCCAAAAACACAAATAACCCAATTTTAAAATGGGGTAGAGAGCTAAACAGAGAATTCACAATAGAAGAATCTTCAAAGACTGAGAAGAACTTAAAGAAATGTTCAAAGTCTTATTCAACAGACAAATCAAAAAGACCCTGAGATTTTACATCATATCAGTCGGAATGGCTAATATCAAAAACTCAGGTGACAATACATGCTGGCAAGAATGTCAAAAAAGAGGAATAGTCTTCTACTTCTCATGGGATTGAAAACAGGTATGACCACACTGGAAGTCAATATGGGAGTTCCTCAAAAACTTGGAAATAATTCTACCTGAAGATCCAACTATGCAACTCTTGGGCATATAACCAAAAGATATTGTACCATACCACAGGGACACATATTCCACCATGTTCATAGCAACCTTATTTGTAATAACCAGAAGCTGGAAACACCCCAGATATCCCACAACAGAAGAATGGATTCAGAAAATGTCGTACATTTGCACAATGAAGTACTACTCAGCTATTAAAAATGAGGACATTGGTGGGAGGGAGAGCTAAACCTTCAGAAGGGTAGACACGCCTGGGAAGCCAGAAGAGACTACACTCACTCTGTCCGCATTTCTGACTCCAGAGGAAAATACCTAATGCCATCTGGGACCCCGGTGCACGGGGTCCCCAGCAAAAGGCAGTGTAGGCCCTCCTGGTTGCTCCCTAACGGAGAGTTCAAAAGCAGACCCCCAGGAGCAACTTCAGCCATGGGACCAAAGGTAAGACCAACTTTTCTGCTCCAAGCGACCTGCCTGGTAGACTCAGGATGCACACCCACAGGAACAGCTAAAGACCAGTAGACAGGAAAGACTACACGCCAGGAACCAGAACACTCTGTTCCCATAACTGGCTGAAAGAAAACAGGAAAACAGGTCTACAGCACTCCTGACACACAGGCCTATAGGACGGTCTATCCACTGGCAGAAATAGCAGAACACGGTAACACCAGAGACAACCTGATGGCAAGAGGCAAGCACAGGAACCCAAGCAACAGAATCCAAGACTTCAGGCCATCATCAGATGCCCACCAAAGAAAACACTCAATATCCAAACACACCAGAAAAGCAAGATCTAGATTTAAAATCACATTTGATCATGATAATGTAGGACTTCAAGAAAGATATAAAACATAAATAAACAAGTAGAAGACTACAGAGAGGAATCACAAAAATCCCTGGAAGAATTACAGGGAAACACAATCGAACAGGTGAAGGAATTAAAAATGGAAATAGAAGCAATAATGAAAGCACAAAGGGAGAAAATCTTGGATATAGAAAACAAAAGGAAGAGACAAGGAGCCGTAGAGACAAGCATCACCAACAGAATACAAGACATAGAAGAGAGAATCTCAAGATCAGAAGATTCCATAGAAATCATCAACACAGTGGTCAAAGATAATGTAAAACAGAAAAAAGTACTGGTCCAAAACATACAGGAAATCCAGGACACAATGAGAAGATCAAACCTAAGGTTAATAAGTATAGAATAGAGTGAAGACTCCCAGCTCAAAGGACCAGTAAATATCTTCAACAAAATCATAGAAGAAAACTTCCCCAACCTAAAGAAAGAGATGCCCATGAACATACAAGAAGCCTACAGAACTCCAAATAGATTGGACCACAAAAGAAACAACTCCCGTCACATAATAGTCAAAACACCAAATGCACAAAACAAAGAAAGAATATTAAAAGAAGTAAGGGAAAAAGGTCAAGTAACATATGAAGGCAGATCTATTAGAATCACACCAGACTTCTCACCAGAGACTATGCAAGCCAGAAGATCCTGGACAGATGTCATACAGACCCTAAGAGAACATAAATGCCAGCCCAGGTTACTATATCCTGCAAAACTCTCAATTAACATAGATGGAGAAACCAAGATATTCCATGACAAAACCAAATTTACACAATATCTTTCTACAAATCCAGCACTACAAAGGATAATAAATGGTAAAGCCCAACATAAGGAGGCAAGCTACACCATAGAAAAGGCAAGAAACTAATCATCTTGGCAACAAAACAAAGAGAAGAAAAGCATAAAAACATAACCTCACATCTAAATACGAATATAACAGGAAGCAACAATCACTATTCCTTAATATCTCTCAACATCAATGGACACAACTCCCCAATAAAAAGACAATGATTAACAAACTGGTATGCAATGAGGACCCTGCATTCTGCTGCCTACAGGAAACACACCTCAGAGACAAAGACAGACACTACCTCAGAGTGAAAGGCTGGAAAACAACTTTCCAAGCAAATGGTCTGAAGAAGCAAGCTGGAGTAGCCATTCTAAAATCAAATAAAATCAATTTTCAACTAAAGTCTTCAAAAAAGATAAGGAAGGACACTTCATATTCATCAAAGGAAAAATCCACCAAGATGAACTCTCAACCCTAAATATCTATGTTCCAAGTACAAGGGCTACTAAATACATAAAAGAAACCTTACTAAAGCTCAAAACACACATTGTACCTCACACAATAATAGTGGGAGATTTCAACATACTCCACTCTCATCAATGGACAGATCATGGAAACACAAATTAAACAGACACATAGACAGACTAAAGAAAGAAACACCTAAAGATGTATGAGAAGCACACAGAACACCACATAGATTGGGCTAGGACTGGAAGCCCCTCTGTCACATAATAATCCAAAAATTAAATATAATATGGAAAAATAATAAAAAGTGCAATGAAGAAACAAATGTTAAAGGTTGCAAGGGTAAAAGGACAAATAACATATAAGGGTAGTTGGATTAAAACGATGGAAAGAAAAGCCCTTGGTCTTGCCAAGGTTGGACCCCCAGTGTAGGGGATTGACGGGGGTGGATGGGGTGGAGGGGAACACCCTTACAGAAGGGAAGAGGAAGGAGGTAGAGGCTTATGTGTGGAAAACTGGAAAAGGGAATAACATTTGAAATGTAAATAAGAAATACCCAATTTAAAAAATGGAAAAAAATAAATAAAATATACCTGACCTTTCAATGGAGGCACAAAAACCAGAAATTCATGAATAGCTAGATATGCTGCAGATGAGGTGACTACAGATACCGACCCAGATTGCTGTCTGTATCATCTGAGCAAGCCTCATATGATCTCACAGTGACTGAAGCAAGAAAAACAAAGAATGCAAGGGTGTTGCGCCAAGTTTAGAAGTTGTCAACAATATACATGCATGCCCCACACACACTGTTGAATTTTACATTTTGATTCTAGTAAGAAATTTTATGGGAACATGGGTTTCAATGACAAATGTCTCATGAGAACAATTTCATTTTTATATTTTTAATTTTATTACTCTTTCCAGATCTACATGAAACTCAAAAATCATATTCTTGTAAACCATTCAGAGCCTCCTGGCAGGTGCTAAGACATCCCCATGTTAGAAAGGGTGAAGAGGCCCTTTAAAATACTTTAATACATTTTCAAGGATATGTATAAGGGAATCAAGACATATTTGGCTTCAAACCTTCATCTGTTAGAAACCTGGAAACAAGGAAGTGTTACAAAGTGTTATACACTCCTGATGAACAATACCTTATGAAAACTCATGCTAGCTACCTCCCTTTGGGTAAAGGCAAATTTATGTTGCATTCTTATATTTCCCAAAAATAATTCCCTTGCCCTAAAAGGATTTTATATTGAGTAGAAACACATGTTTCCAATGCAGCTGCAACAGAGGAAACTATGCATATAACTTTATAGTTTCTTTATTGGTTTCAATTCAGTCCTCAATTTATTTCGTGTATAAAATGTAATTTTTAGCCTTGGACTGTAATTTGTTGTTTATTAGAAGAGAATTTTACTCTTCCTTTACCTTTTGGAGAAGTATAAATTTCTTGACTCTGAAAACAGTTATCTAAGATTAGAATGCTTGGAGGTTATGGAAACCAAGCAATGTGAACTTAGTCTAAGAGGTCGTTGATTCTGCCTGTTACTTGAAGCCATGCTAAATAGAGGTTTTCAGAACAGATATCTACCTGACCAGCACATAGGACCATAAATACCTGTTCAGATCTTTGAGAAGAAGAAAATGACACATAATTTTAAAACTGTGATTGATGTATGTACTTAGGAAAAAAAAGACAAAGTACTAGGAACTAAAACCATCCAGAATGGTAGTTGAACAAAAATCAAGTTTAGCATAGAGGTGGAACAGGATGCAGTCACGAAACTTACAAAGTCTAGCTTAGCATTTTGATCATCCAAAAGCAAATAGTGTACATTTTGATTTAGAATGACGACTCAGAGAGTTGAGTATTAAAGAAATGATAGAAACAGAATGGGGATGTCTAGGCTGAGCTACTGTAAAAAGGCATGATTAGTGGTGTATAGTTACACAATACAAGGCAATAGAAAATGAATTCATGATATTTTTAGAAATTGTAAATGTACTATAGTACAAAAATATGTACTATTGTTTGGATGATTTTTGAAAAGTTGAAAAGGAAACTTCCAAATTCCAAATTATATGAAACAAATTGCTGTAAATGGGCAATTTAAGTGAAGACAGACTTTCAATTGTAGCCTGTGGACTTAGTGAAGTTTGTTATGTATTTATATAAAAAGCCATCTAGAAGAAATAATTTAATGTTAAATAGAAAATTCCCACATGATTGCAGTATCATGGAGAGCAAGTAGTATCATAGAAACATAGGAAATTCACCAAAGAGACATGTGGATAGAGACAAATATCAACAGAAAAATATATTGAAATATTCTGTTATGGTAAGCTAATTAACAAAAAGTAAATTAACAATATGGTCTTGTTAAATGAGGTATCCTTTTTTTTACATAATTCTTATTATTTTTTACTGGATATTTTATGTACTTATATGTACTTATATTTCAAATGTTATCCCCTTTCCGGGTTTCCACTTCGGAAACACCCTATCCATCCACCCACCTCCTGTTTCTATGAGGATGCTCCCCACCCCACCCACTCACTGCCAGGTCTCCACCCTGGCATTCTACACTAGGAAATCAAGTCATCACAGGACCAAGGGTTTTTCCTCCTATTGATGCCAGACAATGCCATCTGCTCCTACATAAGTGGCTGGAGCCAAGGGTTCCTTCATGTATACTCTTTGGTTGGTGGTTTAGTCCCTGGGAGTTCCGGGGATGGGAGTATTGTTGGTTGATACTGTCATTCTTCGTATGGGGTTGCAAACCACTTCAGCACCTTCAGTCCTTTCTCTAACTCCTCCACTGAGGTCCCCAAGCTCAGTCCAATAGTTGCCTCTGAGCCTCTGGCTCTGTATTTGTCTGGCTCTAGCAAAGCTTCTCAGAAGACAGGTATAACACCCTCTTGTGAGCAAACACTTCTTGGCAGACACAATAGTGCCTGGGTTTGGTGTTTGTATATGGGCTAGAACCCCAGGTTGGGCAGTTTCTGGAAGGCCTTCCTTCAGACTCTGCTCTACATTTTGTTTCTCTATATCCTTTAGACAGGAGCCCATCTCGGTTAAGAATAAATGAGATATTCTTAGATACAATTGAAAAATGACAACACAGATTTATCACAAAACAATCATAAGGAGAACTTCCTCAAATGGGACAGAATCTATGTTTAGCTTTCCAGATCTGGTCAGAATAACTTGAAAATTTCTCAAATTTTAGTTGTTTACATCTTCCCTTAACATACAATACTTGCTAGGAGCAATTGCATGTATGAAAAAGAAGAAAGAGAAACTCCTCATATTCACTCAAATAATAGTCTCTCCAACAAAGACATTCCAATCATTGTCATGGAGTGTAGCAATACAACATCTAATGAAAACTTAATAAATATGTTCTACACTATAGCTAACAATGATCTCAATGACTTTTAAGTCACAGAAGGGAGGGTCGACAAACAAAGAATAGGTATTAATTACAATATGTGCTAAGACGAACAGTCTCTGGGTAAGCAAGCAATAATCCCTACCACACAGGACAGAAAGTGACAATTGAAATGCAGCTCCTAGTGCTATTTTTTAAAATTTATTTTTATTTATTCTTTAATCATTTTCTTACAGTCTAGACTTTATTCCCTTCTCAGTCCACTGTCCCACACCTCCTCCCACTATCTCCAAGAGGATGACCCCACCCTCCCAAACCCCCATACCTCTCAAACATCCTGGGGCCCCAAGTCTCTTGAAGGTTAGGTACATCTACTCTGTGTCCAGACCTGGCAGTCCTCTACTGTATATGTTTTGGAGGCCTCATATCAGGTAGAGTATGCTGGGTCAGTGTTCTGACAGAGCCCTGGATTCCACGTTCGTTGAGACTGCTGGTCTTCCTATAGGGTTGCCCTGTTCCTCAGGTTCTTCCAACTTTTCTATAATTCAACCACAGGAGTCTCCAGCTCCTATCCATTGCTGTGGTGTAAATATCAGCTTCAGTCTCTTTCAGCTGTTTATTGGGCCTCTTAAAGGACAGTAATGATAGGCCCCTGTTTGTAAGCACACCATCGCATCAGTGTTAGTGTCAGACCTTGGGACAGCCCCTGAGCTGGATCCCAATTTGGGCCTCTCACTAGACCTCCATTTGCTCAAACTCTTCTCAATTTTTATCTCTTCAGTCCTTTCGGACAGAAACAATACTAGCTCAGAGTTTTTGGCTGTGTGATGGCAACCCCAATCTCCATTTGAGGTCCTGTCTTTCTACTGGAGGTGGAGTCTACACATTCCCTCTGTCCACTATAGGGGCTTTCATCTAAGTCCCCTCTCTTTGAGTCCTGAGAGTTTCTCACACTCCAGGTCTCTGGTACATTCTAGAGTCCCCCCTTCCACCTCCAAAGTTTGCCTGTTTAGATTCTTTCTGCTGGCCCTCAGGGCTTTAATCCTGTCTCCTGTCCCCAATACCTGATCATATTCACCTCTTCTAGTCCCTTTTCCCCTTTTCACCAAGGACCCTCCCTCCTTACCATCCTTCTGTGTTTTTCTTTTATTCTCCTTCCCAAGTAGCATTGAAGTATCCTCACTTGGGTCCTTCAGCTTGTTAGCCTTCTTGAGTTCTGTGGAGTATATCCTGGGAATTCTGTACTTTCTTTGGCTACAATCCCCCAATCAGTGAGTATTTACCATGCATGTTCTTTTGGGTCTGAGTGAACGCACTAAGGATAATATTTTTTCTAGTACCATCCATTTGCCTACAAAACTCATGATGGCCTGGTTCTATTCTGAGAAGTATTCTGTGTATTAATGAACCATATTTTCTGTATCCATTCTTCTATTGTGGGGCATCTGGGTTGTTTTTACCTTCTGCATATCACAAATGAGGCTGCTATGAACATGGCATAAATTCCCCTGTGGCATGGTGGGGTATTTAGGGGTATATGCCAAAGAGTGTTATAGCTGGATCTTCAGATAGTTCTATTTCCAATTTTCTTTCTTTTTTAAAAAAGTGTATTTACATTTATATATATTTACATATATAATATATGAATTTGTGTAATCATTACAATAGCCTATTCAAATAGTCAACAAGTATGAAAAATTACTCCAAGTCACTCTAATACAGAGAAATGTAAAGTAAAAGATAATCTAATTCAAGTGAATACTCACAAAATTGTTGGGGCAAAGCATCAGTTCAGCACCAACCTCTTTCTCTGCTCTATCTTATGAGGCTTTTACTCTCTCTGCTCCCCCCAGCACTTCAGCCAAGAAATGTTAAGCACTGCATATAAGGAAGAATATCAATTCCTAAACTGTGTATTCTTAATTTATTTGAATCTCACATTTCCCATGTGTTTTTTTCTCTTTTTTCAAAATTGGATGTTTCTTTATTTACATTTCAAATGTTATTTCATTTCCTTGTTTCCTGTCCATAAGACCCCTAACCCCTCCCCCTTTTCTTTTTCTATAAGGCTGTTCCCCTCCCCATACAACTTCCCTACTCCCCCCCCCCCACGACATTCCCTTACACCTTGGCAGGACTAAGGTGCTTCTCTTTCATTTGTGCTCAATAAAGCCATTCTCTGCTACATATGCAGCTGGAGCCATGGGTCAGTCCATGTATAGTTTTTCAGAAGTGGTTTAGTCCCTGGGAATTCTGGTTCAAACCAGATACACTCAGACTAATAGAAAAAAAGTTGGGAAAGAGTCTCGAACACTTGGGCACTGGGGAAAATTTCTTGAACAAAACACCAATGGCTTATGCTCTAAGATAAAGAATCGCCAAATGGGACCTCATAAAACTGTAAAGCTTCTGTAAGGCAAAGGACACTTTCATTAGGACAAAATGCCAACTAAAGATTGGGAAAAGATCTTTACCAATCCTACATCTGATAAAAGACTAATATCCAAAATATACAAAGTACTCAAGAAGATAGACTCAAGAGAGTCAAATAACCTTATTGAAAATGCGGTACAGAGCTCAACAAATAACTCTCAACTGAGGAATATTGAATGGCCAAGAAGTACCTAAAGAAATGTTCAACATCCTTAGTCATCAGGGAAATGCAAGTCAAAACAACCCTGAGATTCCACCTCACTCCAGTCCGATGGCTAAGATCAAATAATCAGGTGACAGCAGATGCTGGTAAGCATGTTGAGAAAGACTCCTCCATTGATAGTGGGATTGCAAACTGGTACAATCACTCTAAAAATCAACTGGAGGTTCCTCAGAAAATCAGACATTCCTCTACCTGAGGCCTAAGCTATTTCTAATTTTCTAAGGAACCTCTAGATTGATTTCCAGAGTGGCTGTACCAGCTTGTAATTCCACCAGCAATGTAATAGTTTTCCTCTTTCTTCACATACTAGCCAACATGTGCTGTCACCTGAGGTTTTGTTCTTAGCCAATCTGATGGGTGTGTAAGGTGGAATCTCGGGGTTGTTTTGATTTGCATTTCCTTGATGACTATGGACTTTGAACATTTCTTTAAGTGCTTCTCAGTCATTGGAGATCCTGTGTAGTGAATTCTCTGTTAAGTTCTATACCCCATTTTTTGATTCAGTTCTTTGCTTTCTTAGTGATTAGATTCTTGATAGAGGGATATTACACCTCTATCTATAGGATGTGGAGTAAGAAGTTTTTTTCTCAAGTTGTAACTTGCTTATTTGTTCCATTGGCTATATCGTTTGCCTTTCAGAATCCTTCTAGTTTCATGTGTTCCCATTCAATTCTTGATCTTAGAGCCTAAGGCATTGGAGTTCTATTTAGGAAACATCCCCACTGTGCCAATGAACCGGTTTGAGGATCTTTTGCACTTTCTTGTTATTAGAATGAGGGTATCTGGCTTTATGTTGAGGTCCTTGATCCACTTAGACTTAAGCTTTGTGAAAGACAACAAACATGGATTTAATTTTCATTTTTTAACATACTGACTGCCAGTTAGACCAACACCATTTATTGAAGAAGCTTTCTTTTTCTATATTTTTGGCTTCTTTGTCAAAGATCAAGTGTCGAGAAGTATATGGATTTATTTCTGGGTCTTCAATTCTATTCCATTGATCAACATTTCTGTCTCTGTACCAATACCATGTAGTTTTTAATCACTATTGCTCTGTAGTATAGCTTTAGGTCAGGAATGGTGTTTTCCCAAGATGTTCTGTTATCGTTAAGAATTGTTTTTGCTCCCTTCTGTTTTGAACCAATTCCCTGAAAAGACCTTGAGAACTGGCTGTACACCCAGTCCCACAACACCCAGAGGAAACCTGACTTCCTTGTGCTCTAACACACCCAGAATCACAGGTTAGGAGGTGCCAACATCTGCCAGAACACCTGGAGTAACTGGGTTCCCCAGGATCCAGGGACATAGGAACCCCCACTCAGCCAGTGACACAGGTGTGAACCAGTGCTTTAGCAGACCTCGGGCACTGGCTCTGCATGAAGTCCCACAAGTCCAAAGGGAGCTGAACTCCCAGGTTCTTTGAAATGCCTAGGATCACAGGAGAGGCCACACATCTACCCCATTATCCAGAGTATACCCAGAATCCAGGGACTTAGGACCCTAACCCAGTCACTTGCACAGGTACCTTCCCATCTGAATCTGTACCTGGAACAGACTTGAAGTGATGGCTCTGCATGGATTCTTACAACACCCAGAAGGAGTCAGACTCACAGGTGTTCTGAAATGCACAGGAAAACAAGATCATAGAGGAAGCCAGATTCCCAAGACATCGGAAACTACCAGGAGCTCCAGCTCTAACACACTCAAATTCACAGTTGAGGCTGCAACATTTTTTCCCAACATCCAGGCTAACTGGGACCACCATAGGAACCATTGAAATACAAAACCCTTCCTAGTCAGAGGCATAGGTTCCTTCCAACTTGCAACACTGCTCAGATCAAACTCAGGGCTCTGGCTCCCCGTGCAGGCCTACAACACCCTGAGAAAGCCTGACTCACAGGAGCTCTGACACAAAGGATCACATGATAACAGGATGGCAGGATCCCAGAATCACAGGATCAGAGACAGCTTGACTCAGGGGAGTTCTGATACAAACAGAATCAGTGATGGGACAAGCTCCACTCAGAGACAGCAAGGGCAGGTAACACTAGAAATATCCAGATGGCAAGATGCAAGCACAAGAACATACGCAACAAAAACCAAGGCAATTTGGCATCATAAGAAACTAGTTCTCTCATTACCGAAAATCCTGGATACCCAATACCACTAGAAAAGCAAGAATTGGGTTGAAATCACATCTAATAAAGATGATAGAGGATGTTATGGGGGACATAAATAACTCCCTTGGAGAAATACAGGACAATACAGGTAAACAAGTAGAAACCCTTAAAGAGAAAACACAAAAATCCCTTAAAGAATTACAGGCAAACACAACCAAACGAGTAAAGGAATTGAACAAAATCATCCAGGATTTAAAAACGGAAATAGGAACAATAAAGAAATCACAAAGGGAGATAATTCTAGAAATAGAAAACCTAGCAAGAGAACAGGAGTCATAGATGCAAGCATCATAAAAAGAATACAAGAAATAGAAGAGAGAATTTCAGATACAGAAGATAACATAAGAAGCATTGACACAACAGTCAAAGAGAATGCAAAATGCCCAAAGCTTCTAAACCAAAACATCCAGGAAATGAAAATTAAAAAAAAAAAAGAAGACCAAAACTAAGGATAATAGGTGTAGAACAGAGCAAAAATTCCCAACAACAAAATATTAGAAGAAAACTTTCCTAAGATAAAGAAAGAGATGCCCGTGAATTTACAAGTAGCCTGTAGAACTCCAAATAAACTGAACAAGAAAGAAACTCCTTCTGTCTCATAATAGTCAAAACACCAAATGCACAAAACAAAGAAAGAATATTAAAAGCAGTACAGGTAAAAGGTCAAGTAACATTTAAAGGCAGACCATCAGAATTACACCAGACTTCTCACAGAGATTGTGAATGCCAGAAGATTCTGAGCACATATCATACAGAACCTAGGAGAACATACATGCCAGCCCAGGATACTGTACCCAGCAAAACTCTAAATTAACATACATGGAGAAACCAAGATATTCCATGACAATACCAAATTCATACAATATCTTTCTACAATACAGCCCAACAAAGGATAAGAGATGGAACACACGAACACCGAGAAATTACATTTTAGAAAAAACAAGAAAGTAATGTCTTTTCAACAAACCCAAAAGGCAGTCCCACGCAAAAGTAATTCCACCTCTAACAACAAAAATAACAAAAAGCAGAGACAATGGAGGTTGAAGTAAAGATCTCCCTGTGTGTATTTATAGGTTGTTATCAATGTTCTTAAGAGATAGATGGTACTGGGCTTTGTATGTTTAAGTGGGCAATTATATCTTATCAATTGGATCTAAGATTATTGTGTTGTGTGTTCTTTTATGTGAGGGTTTGAGTGTAGGAAAGTTGCAGCATCTGGAGACACTGGGCTGCTATGGCGAAGTTGGGATGTGTTTCTGCCAAGATATCTAGCAGATACCTTGGGGGCACCTCGACCAAGTGAGGTAAAAAAGACCTCATTACTTTTTTATTTTTATATCTTTACAACAACAGATGGAGAACTAATGTGATGGGCAAGAATCCATTAGTAATCATAAGAGTTGAGAGAAAGTTTTTATTTTCTAAGTAAGAGGAGGCCAGGGCCCTGTTAAGTCATGTGATATCTCAAGCATGGGGAATTTAACAAAGAAACAGAAAGTAGCCTGGGCTGGAGGCTGTAGGTCCCCTGCTGTGTGATAAGTAATGGCAGCTTAGAAAGGTAGAGATTAAAAGCTGCTTTTTAAAGATAGTTGTTTAGAAATTCTTTCAGGATACTCATATTCTTTCTAACGTGGGCTCCATGGGAATTTTGGGTTGAAATCCTAGTTAGACAAGCTACTTATTAATTATAGGTATTATTAAAAGGTGATTAAGTTTGTTTTTAGAAAGAAGAGAGTAAAGAGATTACCTGAATCAGGCAGGGATTTTCATCCACGGTTCACAATTTAGATAGGGAAAAATTAGTCACTACCTCCAAGTAGAGAGTTATGATGAATGTCTGTAACACCAGGGAGAGTGAATGCAGACATATATTAAAGAAGTTATTAAGGTTAAAGAAAAATCTGTGGCTCTGGGTAGAGAGCTTAACAGATGGATGTATTTCGGGTTAAAGTCCTGAGTTTTAAGTTGCTTATTGGTATTAGAATTGATAGAAGGTGTTAAGTTTGTTTTCAGGAGAGTACAGAGATTACCTGAATCACATGGGGATTTTCATCCATGGTTTGGAATTTAGTGAAAAATTAGTCACTGACTCCAAGTAGAGTATTGTGATATTTACAAGTTAATAAGGTTAAGTAAAAATCTGTGGCTCAGGGTAGAGAGCTTAACAGATGGATATATATTTAGGTTATTAAGGTTAAAGAAAAATCTGTTGCGCCGGGTAAACAGCTTAACAGATTGAGATATTTTGGGCTAAAGTCCTGGTTTGATATGTTGCTTATTGATATTGGAATTGATAGAAGGTATTTGGTTTGTTTTATGAATTACCCCACTAAAGGCCATATGGCTGGTTGATGCTGGCTAGTGAGGGTTTGTGGTTATTTTTTATATCTACCACAACAGGAAGCTCAGATTTTCTTAACATGTGCTCCACAGGGATTTTGAGTTAATTTCCTGATATCACAGAGTACAAAAGCCTATCAGGCTCATTGTTTAACTTACTTCCTTTTTTAAAAATTGTTCAGTCTTCATGATGAGTGTGACTTTGAGTTTTATGGTTATATTATTACTCTGGGAGAGAGTGCAAGATACAAGCTTTTCTGGTTACAGACTAAGGAACACAGTATTTTGGGAGAAAGATTTTGTCTTTGTGTTTTTAAAAAGTGTGATTAGGCTCTGGAAACCTCACAGAGTCATACTGATCAGATTTGATAGAGGTAGACCGCCTAAAAAAATTAATACAGGAGAATGAAGCAAAAAGAGATTTTGATTCTAAACTTTTGTCTCGAGAGTGGTATTTACAGAGTGTGCCTACTTGGATTCCTGGTCTCAAGGACTTTCAGCTGGGTCCAATCAGGACACATCGACTATAGGATTTGCTTCATTCTTCCTACCCCTACCCCCAAAATTCTTCTTACCCTCTACCCCCCAAAATATCTCAATGCCCATGTACAACTTGAAGAAGTTATAGACAAGTCGTTGCCCCAGTTCCCTGGACTTTGGGGGGCTGAAAGTGGTTATTCTAAAGTTGTTTTATGAGGAATTTAGAAATGGTTGTAATTTAACAGGGAGGAATTAGCTAGATTGAGTTATACAGTCATAGTCTCATTTGATAACTAAGCTAAAATCATATCTTTGCTTTGATATAGAATTTATTTGTTAAAAGTTTAAAAGTACAAGGTTTAGAGCCAGTCCTTCTATTGATGCCATTACAAACTTCTGAGTTGATTACACACGTAAGTTAAGGGCCAAATAGCAAAATATTGCTGACTTTGTGAGAGTACTTTCAAGATACTATTAAGATATAAAGACAACAGTACAGATTGTCTTATACAGGTAGATGGTTTTCAAAAACATCAGAAATCCACAAAATTTGAGTTTTAAAGTTACTTATCTTTTGTTGAGACACATTTACTCCTAAATCCCCTGTGGTGGATTTAAGGAAGAATTTGAACATCTCTACCTCCAGGTGAGGCAATACTTTGTGGCTAGGCAACCACTGGACAAAATTGCCTATTTCATCTGCAGACTAATACTGTCCAGAAAAGGGCAAATTATGCAGAATAGTTGACTGATAAACTCTGCCAAGACAGGGTGATCAGCCCTTCAAAATCTGCACTTCAAGAGTCTGTCAGTTTATTTTGGGCCAGAAGGCTGAAGACTTGTGCTCACAAGTTGCATTGCGCTCACATGTTGCTAACAGGGTACTGTGCTTGTGGAGATTTGTCTCTACAACCTTTCAGTTCTGGAAGCCATGTTAGGCTTCCTATATGTATAGATATTTGGTCATTCAAAGATATCTTGGATGCAGACTGCTAGTCTCGTAGACAACCTAAGCTGTTTAGCATTGAGAAGTATTAAATTTGAAACGGTGGTTTTTCAGATGGCATATGATCTCTAACCAGGATATAAATCAGGTATAGAATTATATAGTCTTTTAGGATAGATGACAAGGTGCTTTAGTTAATGGACTTTAGTTTTATAAATTGTAGAATGCTAATAATTGTATTGAATTCATATATAACTGAAAAGGCCTTTTAACTCTACCAAAAAGGGAGAAATGTGATTTGTCCTGGAGTTATTTGTATTTTGATGCTAATTCCACTGCCCCAAGGACAGCTGCCTAGTCATGTACTCAGGAATCAGGTGACAACACCGGGAACTTTTCCCCCATTGAGTTTGTAAAATACAGGTGAGGGCCGGGAACAGGATAGAAGGAGGCCTGTCATTGAAGGAGAAGGAAGGATGGGCAGGAGAAAAGTTTGAAGTAAGAGGAGGAGACTAGAATGAAGGGAGAGGAGAGAGTGAGAGCGATCACAAGAGCAAGAGCTAGAGCAAGAAAGCGAGAGAGCGAGAGAGCAAGCAAGAGAGCGAGAAAGCGAGAGAGAGAGAGAGAGAGAGAGAGAGAGAGAGAGAGAGAGAGAGAGAGAGAGAGAGAGAGAAGCCATGTCAGGACAATGGAGGTTGATGTAAAGATCTTGCTTTGTGTACTTATAGGTTATCAATGTTCTTTCTTTTTTTTTTTTGTAATCTTTATTAACCTGATTATTTCTTATTTACATTTCGATTGTTATTCCCCTTCCCGATTTCCAGGCCAACACCCCCTAGCCCCTCCCCCTTCCCTTTTATATGGGTGTTCCCCTTCCCATCCTCCCCTATTACCACCCTCCCCCAACAATCACTTTCACTGGGGGTTCAGTCTTGGCAGGAACAAGGGCTTCCCCTTCCACTGGTGCTCTTACTAGGCTATTCATTGCTACCTATGAGGTTGGAGCCCAGGGTCAGTCCATGCATAGTCTTTGGGTAGTAACTTAGTCCCTGGAAGCTCTGGTTGCTTGGCATTGTTGATCATATGGGGTCTCAAGCCCCTTCAAGCTCTTCCAGTTCTTTCTCTGATTCCTTCAACGGGGGTCCTAGTCTCAGTTCAGTGGTTTGCTGCTGGCATTCGCCTCTGTATTTGCTGTATTCTGGCTGTGTCTCTCAGGAGAGATCTACATCCGGTTCCTGTCGGCCTGCACTTCTTTGATTCATCCATCTTATCAAGTTTGGTGGCTGTAAATGTATGGGCCACATGTGGGGCAGGCTCTGAATGGGTGTTCCTTCTCCCTCTGTTCTAAACTTTGCCTCCCTATTTCCTGCCAAGGGTATTCTTGTTCCCCCTTATAAAGAAGGAGTGAAGCATTCACATTTTAGTCATCCTTCTTGAGTTTCATGTGTTCTGTGGATCTAGGGTAATTCAAGCATTTGGGCTAATATCCACTTATCAATGAAGGCATACCATGTGTGTTTTACTGTGATTGGGTTACCTCACTCAGGATGATATTTTCCAGTTCCATCCACTTGCCTATGTATTTCATAAAGTCATTGTTTTTGATAGCTGAGTAATATTCCATTGTGTAGATGTACCACATTTTCTGTATCCATTCCTCTGTTGAAGGGCATCTAGGTTCTTTCCAGCTTCTGGCTATTATAAATAAGGCTGCTATGAACATAGTGGAGTACACGCCTTTGTTTTATGTTGGGGCATCTTTTGAGTATATGCCCAAGAGAGGTATAGCTGGGTCCACAGGTAGTTCAATGTCCAATTTTCTGAGGAACCTTCAGACTGATTTCCAGATTGGTTCTACCAGTCTGCAATCCCACCAACAATGGAGGAGTGTTCCTCTTTCTCCACATCCTCAATAGCATCTGCTGTTGCCAGAGTTTTTGATTTTAGCTGTTCTGACTGGTGTGAGGTGAAATCTCAGGGTTGTTTTGATTTGCATTTCCCTTATGACTAAAGATGTTGAACATTTCTTTAGGTGTTTCTCAGCCATTTGGCATTCCTCAGCTGTGATATCAATATTCTTAAGGGACTGATGGTACATTTGAATGTTTAAGTGGGCAATTATATCTTATTAAGTGGATCTAAGATTATTGTGTTGTGTGTTCTTTTATGTGAGGGTTTGAGTGTAGGAAAGTGTGCGGTAGCTGGAGACACACACTTGTGATGTGTTTCCACCAAGATATGTAGCAGATATCTTGGGGCACCGTGGTTCAGGACCAAGCGAGGTAAAAAAGACCACATTACTCATTTTATTTTTTGTATTTTTACAACAACACTGACCCATAATTCTTCCCATCTGAAAGAAATGCAGGGATGGAAATAGAGAAGAGCTTGAGTGAAAGAACGTCCAACCACAGGCCCAAAGTAGGATCCAGCTCAAGGGGAGGCCACAATACCTAATACCATTACTGAAGTTATTGAACATTCACAAAATGGACCTATCATAACTGCCCTCCAAAAGACTCAAGAAGCAGCTGAAAGACTTAGATATAGATATGTGCTCCCAAGCAATGAACTGAAGCTGCTGACCCCTCTGATTGAATGAGGGGAAAGCTGGAGGAAGCTGAGGAGTGCAACCTGGTAGGAGGATCAGCTGTCTCAAATAACCTGGACCCAGGAGATATCTCAGACACTGAGCCACCAACTAGGCATATACCTCCTGAAATGAGCCCCTGCACAACATATACAACAGAGGACTCCCAGGCTTTTCATGACATTGAGACATGCCTTCTCCTGGCAACATCTCATACTGCTTCAAAATGATGATGGGGAATGAAGAACCTCCGCATGGAATTTGCTTCAAAGATGGACAAGCTAGTCATTTGTCAAAGAAGTCCTCTTGCCTTGATGGTTGACAGCATGCTGTCCAAAGTGTGGAGAAGCAAAACACTAAGAAGTTGTTCGATCAACTTTGAACAGTTCAGGTATGCCAGTTCTTCAATATTCCTGGTCCACAAATAAGTGTGTCAAATAGTTTAGGCATGTAGGCTAAAGATATATGTTCAAATATTGCAGATACATATTGGGTGACAGATCAGGACAGCGGTCTTTGTTATTTTTGTAGTTTTGGATGCTCCTTGATCTGTTTATTTAGGTAATATCCTTTTCACATTTGTTGGGTTCGAAGACTAGAGAATTATGATCTCACACTGAGCTTAAGATGGTTAGGAGTTAAGGAATGTTATAAGGTCTAAAAGATATTTTTAGCTTGACAAATACAAGTTATGATAGAAAGTGATTTAGGAACAACACTGTGGACTTTCCAAGATAGAATAGGCAAAGGAGTACTTTCTCTAAGTTTGTCGAATACAAATGGACTGGACATGGTAAATGCAATTCTTGCCAGATAGCTCAAATTATTGTTTCTATTGTAGACAGTTTACTGATATTAGAAACAGAGCCTTTTATTGGACAAATTGTGAGAGATGTTATGAAAATACTTTGTACACTGTGTAAGGCTTATCATTGTACTATTCAAATGTTGATTTCTGTACCTGAAGCTTGCAGCAAATTGTCTGGAATTTACCACTGTTTTTCTAACTGCTAAAAAAAAAATAACAAAAAGCAACAATAGCTATTCCTTAATATCTCCTAAAATCAAGGACTCAAATCCCCAGCAAAAAGAAAATGACTAATTGATTAACTATGTAAACAGGACCCAGAATTTTGCTGCATACAAGAAACACATTCAAGGACAAAGACAGACACTATTTCATAGTAAAAGGTTAGAAAAAAAATTTCCAAGCAAATGGTTCCAAGAAAAAATCAGAAGTAGCCATTCTAATTTCTAATAAAATCAACATTCAACAAAAAGTTATCGAAAAAGGTAAGGAAGGAAACATTATACTCATGAAAGTAAAAATCTGCCAAGATGAACTACCAATTCTGAACATCTATGCTCCAAATACAAGAACAACCACATTCAAAGAGGACACTTTACTAAAGCTCAAAGCACATATTGTACCTCACACAATAATAGTGGAAGATTTCAACAACCATCTCTCAGCAATGGACAAATCATTGAAACAACAACTAAATAGAAACACTTTGAAACTAACAGAATTTATGAACCAAATGGATTTAATAGATATCTATTGAACATTTCATTCTCAAACAAAAGATTATACCTTCTTTTTAATACATCATGGTACCTTCTCCAATACTGACAATATAATGGGTCACAAAACAGACCTCAACAGATAACAAGAATAT
This sequence comes from Rattus norvegicus, assembly GCF_021556685.1. Classification (NCBI taxonomy): domain Eukaryota; kingdom Metazoa; phylum Chordata; class Mammalia; order Rodentia; family Muridae; genus Rattus; species Rattus norvegicus. Next base: position 39,034,570 of record NC_141536.1, read on the forward strand.
TGAAATAATCCCATGCATCCTATCAGATTACCATGGACTAAGGCTGCTATTCAATAAGAACAATAACAACAACAACAAAAATAAAACAAAAACAAAAGCAAAATAAAAACAACAAAAACAAAGAAACAAAAATCCCAGTAAGTCCACATACACATGGAAACTGCCCAACAATCTACTCAATGATAACTTGGTCAAGGAAGAAATAATGAAAGAAATAAAAGACTTTTTAGAATTTAATGAAAATGAAGAAATGAAGGTACAACATACAAAAATTTATAGAAAATGGAATTAAAGACTTTTTAGAATTTAATGAAAATGAAGGCACAACATACAAAAATTTATAGGAAAAAAATGGAAACAATGTTAAGAGGAAAACTCATAGCTCTGAGTACCTCCAAAAAGAAACTTGAGAGAGCATACACTAGCAGCTTGACAAAAAATATGAAAGGTATAGAACAAAAAGAAACAAATACACCCAGGAGGAGTAGGTCACAGGAAATAATCAAATTCAGGGCTGAAATCAATCAAGTAGATACAAAAAGAACTGTACAATGAATCAACCAAACCAGGAGCTAGTTCCTTGAGAAAAATCAACAAGATAGAATAACTAGAGGATTCAGGGAGAAAATACAAATTAACAAAATCAGAAATGAAATGGGAGACATAAGAACAGAAACTGAAAAAAATTAAAACTTTTTCAGATCCATCTAGAAAAATCTATACACAACAAAACTGGAAAATCTGGATGAAATTGGAGAGTTTTCTTGACTGATACCAGGTACCAAATGTAAGACACATCAAATAAACCATCTAAACAGTCCCATAACCCCTAAATAAGTAGAAGCAATCATTAAAAGTCTCCCAACCACAAAAAAGCCCAAGACTAGATGGGTTTAGTAAAGAATTCTACCAGACCTTCAAACACAATCTAATACTACTCTTCAAACTATTCCACAAAATAGAAGCATCTCACAAGACACCCAAGAGGAGAGAAGCACAAGCACATAAAACTACCTACGAAAGCAAATATAACAGAAACCAACACTCATCTATCTTAATAGCTTTCACTATTAATGGACTCAACTCACCTATAAAAAGACATAAGCTTGCAGACTGGATACACAAGCAGGATCCAGCATTTTACTGAATACAAGAAACATACCTCAATGACAAAGACAAACACTACCTCAGAGTAAAAAGATGGGAAAAGGTTTTCCAAGAAAATGGCCCCAAGAAACAAGCTGGAGTTGCCATCCTAAGAGCTTATAAAATAGACTGTCAATCAACAGTTATCAAGCAAGATAAGAGAGGACACATCATATCCACCAAGAGAAAGTCTCAATTCTAAACATCTATGACCCAAATGCAAGGGCACGCACATTCATAAAAGAAACTTTACTAAAGTTCAAAACACAAATTGAATCCCTCACAATATTAGTGGGAGACTTCAATACCCACTTTCATGAATGGACTACTCATTGAAACAGAAACTAAACAGAGACACAATGAAACTAATAAAGATTATGAACCAAGTGGTTTTAAAAGATATCTACAGAACATTTCACTCTAAAACAAATGAATACATCTTCTCAGCAGTTCATGGTACCTTCTCCAAAACTGACCATATAACCAGTCATAAAACAAGCTTCAAGAGATATAAGAAGGTTGAAATAATTCCATGCTTGTATCAGATCACCATGTACTAAGACAGGTCTTCAATAACAACAACAACAACAATAACAACAACAACAACAACAACAACAACAAACACATACCCAGGGAAACTGAATAATCCTCTACTCAATGATAACCTAATCTGGGAAGAAATAAAGAAATTAAGGATTTCCTGAAATTCAATGAAAATGAGGACATAGCATATCCAAACTTATGGGTCACAGTGAAAGCAGTGCTATAAAGTATTTGGAGAGATTATACACTAGCAGCTAAACAACATATCTAAAAGCTCTGAACAAAAAGAAGTAAATACACCCGAGAAGAGTAGACAGCAAGAAAAATTCAAACTCACAGCTACAGAAATTAATGAAATAGAAGCAAAGAGACCTAAATCAAGAATCAACAAAACCAAACTTGGCTCATTAAGAGAATTAACAACATAGATGAACCTCTAGACAACCTAACTAAAGGTCACGGGAACAGTATCCAAATTAATAAAATAGGAATGAAAGGGGAGACATAACAACAGAAACTGAGGAAATTCAAAAACTATCAGATCCAAATACAAAAGCCTATACTCAACAAAAGTGGAAAGTCTAGATGAAATGGATGATTTCCTAGACAGATACCACATACTAAAGTTAAATCAAGAGCAGGTTATCTATCTAAACATGCCTATATACCATAAGGAAATAGAAGAATTCATTATAAACGCCCCCAACCAAAATAGGCCCAGATGACTTTTGGTCAAAATTCTACCAGGCCTAATGCCAATATTCCTCAAAATGTTCCATAAAATAGAAATGGAAGAACACCACCTAATTCATTCTATAATGTCACAATTACTGATACTGAAACCACACAAGGATCTAACAAAAAGAGAAAATTGGACCAGTTTCATTTATGAATATCAGTACAAAAATACTCAATAAAATTCTCGCAAATAAAACCCAAGAACACAGTGAAACCATCATTCACCACAACCAAGTAGGCTTCAAGAAAAGAAGATCAAGGGTATTTAAATTGGCAAAGAAGAAGTCAAGGTATCACTATTCGCAGATGACATGATAGAATACATAGGCAACCTAAAAAATCCACTAGAGATCTTCTACAGCTGATAAACTACTTCAGCAAAGTGGAAGGATATAAAATTAACTCAAATAAGCAAGTAGCCTTTCTTTATACAAATGATAAACCAAACTGAGAAAGAAATTAGGGTACTTGTACATTTTGACCATCTTTGTAGGTTGGGAAAATTTTCTTCTATGATTTTGTTGAAGATGATTTTGGGTCATTTAAGCTGGAATTCTCCATTCCTATTATTTGTAGATTTGGTCTTTTCTTTGTGTCCTGGATTTTCTGGATATTTTGGATCAGGATTTTTATGTTTTCAATTTTCTTTGACAATTGTGTCAGTATCTTCTTAGGTATCTTCTCTTCTATACCTGAGATTCTCATTTCTATCTCTTGTATTTTGTTTGTGATGTTTACCACTCTAAATCCTGACCTCTTTCCTAGGTTTTTCATTTTCAGGGTTGCCTCCAATTGTGTTCTCTGTATTTTTTTCTAATTCCACTTTTAGGTTTTGTACTGCTTTGTTCAATATCTTCACCTGTTTGATTGTGTTTTCCTATATTTCTTTAAGGGGCTTACTTGTTTCCTCTTTAAGGGCTTGTAACTGATTTCCTGTATTTGCTTTAAGGAGTTATTTATGTCCTCCTTAAAGGACTTTATGAGATAGGATTTTGGGTCAGCTTTATGATTTTTTAGGTGTGTTGGTGTATTCAGCGCTTGCTGTAGTGGAAGAACTGGGTTCTGATGATGCAAAAGTATATTGACTTCTGTTGCTTATGGTCTTGTGCTTGCCTCTCACCATCTGATTATACTTGGTGTTTGCTGGGTGCCTTCCGTCTAAAGCCTGCTTCTTTTGTCCCTGTGTGGCTTCAGATCCCTGTAGCCCTGACTGTTGTAGACATTTTGTGGGCCCTTCAGACTGTAGGCTCTTCAGAGGGGCATGAATGCTAGTAGCCTGTTGTCATGGCTACAGTGACTCTTCTGGGAGGCCATCTGACTGGGGATCTTCAGAGAGGCAGAAAAGCTGCTGATCTGTTGCTCTGGCTGCACCAAATCTCTGGGTAGTCCTTCAGACTGTTGCATCTTCAGGAGATCATTCAAGCTATTGCCCTATTTGTAGCTGTTCTCTAGTGAAGCATTTGTACTATGGGGTGTGTTGCCTTGTGTGCAGCAGAACTGCAGGGAGACTCACAGTGTTGGGTTAGTTGCCCTTCATGCAGCAGAGCCTCTGGGATGTCTTCAGACTGTGGTGTCTTCAGGGGAGCAGACAAGCTGGCAGAAGGCACCAGCCCAAAGGAAATAATTTTCTTAAGGAATGATTTAAAATGTACTCATTACAGAATAGTACTGCATCTGTATGTGGGAAAATAACATCACAGAACCATGTTAGGTTTCTGAAATCGGATCCTTGGATATTTGTAGATAAATGTTATCATTTGTTGAATAATTTCTCAATCCACATGCTTTTCAGGTGAATGATCACAATTGATTTGCTCAATACATGGATGTGGTAGGTATTCAACTTTGAATAAGATCACATATTTCTACCATTTGCTGGGATCAAATCCTTATTAATTCAGAGTAAAAAGTCAACCTTTGTGTTTACCTGAGGCTTCATAGTTAGTAGCCCTTCATAACATGATAGCAATAAATGGGATGGACTAAATGTATGTCACCATATCAGGGGCTTCTGTTCAAGGGCAGCTGGATTCATTGCTTTTTACTTACAGAAAATCGCACTATCATGAGGCCAGGAACTTCATTGGAATAAACAAATCAAAACTGTTGAGGTTAGAAGTTTATGGCTTAACAAAATCTCAGTGTGTAGCTAACAGTTGCCAAAATTTGTTAATTTACTGAGTTTGGTATTCCAAAATCCCTTACTGAGATTCTATTGCTTCTACAAGGCCAATGTTTAGGTCATTTTAGAAAAACACTGTTTTAATCCATCAAGGACATTGTTCCTTTAACTGACTGTACTTCATTTATTATTTTGTCCTCTAAGGCACTTAAATGCGTACACTTGAATCTTTTTTAATTAATATTCTCCTACTCTTGTAGATGTACAATACACTCATATACATACAAATACACATAAATATACATATATGCATATGCTATGTGTATGTGTATATGTATTGTATATGTATATATGTGTATAAATTTTATATTTCAATAATATGTATATACACATATGCAAGTACATATACATATATGTGAGATATGTGTGTGTGTGTATGCTATACATGTACACATATGCACTTGAAAAGTATTACATTATCCCTTTCATGCTAAGTCTTCCTGAGACACACAGCCAACACAAGTGTACTTTTCTCTGTCTCCTGTCCTCCATTTTTGGGTCCATGAACCAGCCTGCCTTCCTGGGGTGATCTGGCAGGGTGAACTCAGGCACATTCAAGTCCAGCTAGGCACAACCAGAAGATGTGAAAATCATGCTGTTCCCTGAATCCCATTATCAGGCCCAAAGCCCTTCCTGCCTCCTCAAAAGAGTCTTGGATCAGCAATATCTAGCCAATACCAGGGACAAACACATGGCTAAAAGTCAGTGTATGAAAAGAATCAACAAGAGGGAGGGTAATATTGCACCATTGGAAGTCAGCTATTCTACTACAATAAGCCCTGGCTATGCCAAAACAACTAAAGTGCAAGAAGATTACCTTAAGTCCAATCTTATAAGGATGATAAACTCTTCTAATGAATGTCCTAATGAATAAATTCTTTAAAGAAATACACGGTAATGCAATCAGAGAGGAGGAGGCAATGAATCAAATTGTTCAGGACCTGAAAATATAAATAGAAATAATAAATAAAACAAAAACCAAAAGAATTCTAAAAGTGTAAAACCGAGGGAAGAGAATACAAATTGCAGATACAATCATCACCAACAGATAGAAGACATAAAAGAGACAATCTCGAATATAGTAGATATAATTGAAGAAATTGACACAGCAAAGAAAATGTTATATCTAAAATGTCCCATACACAAAATATCCAATAAATCTGGGACAGTATGAAAAGTCCAAAGCCAGAAAAATAAGACTAGAAGGATAAGATTGCCAGCTACAACACCCAGAAAATATTGTCAACAAAATCATAGAAGAAAATTTCACCAACCAAAAGGAAGAGTTGCCTGTAAATATACAAAAAGCTTGAAGAACCCCAAATGGATTGGATGAAAAAAGAAAATCTTCCCACAAAAAAATGAAAATATTAAATGTACTAAATAACAAAAAATAATATTAAGAGCTGCAAGAGAAAAAGGCCAAGTAACAATAAAAAGCAATATAATAAACAATAAATAAATAAAGGCAGACTTATCAAATTCGCACCTGAATTCTCAACTAAGACTCTAAAATCCAGAAGGATCTGGGCAGATAGATGTTTTGCAGAATCTAAGATACTATTGTTTTCAATAGATTACTCTACCCACAAAACTTTAAATCATCATAGATGTACAAAATGAGGTATTTCATGACAAAGCCAAACTTAAACAATATTTATCCATAAATTTATGTCCACAGATGATACTAGAAAAAAATTCAACCCAAGAAACCACAGAAATAAATAACACCACACCACCAAATCAAAGAAAGAAAACACACACACACACACACACACACACACACACACACACACACACACAACCATCATCAACATCAGAATAACAAAAATTAACAGTCATTGATCATTAATAGCACTTAACATCAATTGAATCAATTCCCCCGTAAAAAGATACAGGCTAACAAATGGATGTGAAAACAGGATCCACCATTCTGCTTCTATAAGAAACAAATCTCAACTACACACATAGATGTTATCTCAGAGTAAATGGCAGGAAAAAGGATGTCCAAGCAAACAGACCCAAAAAACAAGATGGGGAAGCTCTCCTAACATATAAGTAAATAAATTTTCAACCCAAATTAATCAAAAGAAATGTGGAAGGACACTTCATAGTCATCAAGTGAAAAATACATTGAGATAATATCTCAATTCTGACATTTATGTCCCAAATTCAAGGCAGCCACATTCATAAAATAAAACATTTAAATCACACGTAGAATGCTACTCTCACCAATGAACTGTCACCAGGTCACTGAGAAAGAAACTAAATTGAGAAATAAAGACACTAACAAGTGCTCTGATTCACCTAGCACTAACAGATATCTACAGAACATTTTACCAAAACCCAAAAGAATAAACCTTCTTCTCAGAACCTCACAAAACCTTCTCCAAAACCGACCACATACTTGGTCACAAAGCAAGCCACAAGAAATACAACATAGCTGAAATAACACTTTGTATCTTGTCAGACCACCATTGATTAAAGCTAGAATTCAAAAACAACAGAAACCCCACATAGTTTTAGAAGCTGAACAACTTTACTGAATGGACACTTGGTCAAGAAATATATAAAGAAAGAAATTAAGGACTTCCTAGAATTCAATGAAAATAAAGACCTCACATACCCAATCTTTGGGGACACAGTGAGAACAGAACCAAGAGGAAATCTTGTATCATGCAATGCTTTGACAAAGAAATTGGGAAGATCTCATACCAGCAATTTAAAAGTATATGAAGAGCTATGGAACAAAAAGAAGCAAACAAAGCAAAGAGGAGTAGATAGCAGTAAATAATCAAGCTCAGAGCTAAAATCAATAAGTTACAAAGAGAACATACAATGAATCAATGAAACCAAGAGCTAATTTATTGAGAAAATCAAGAGAATGTGCCAGCCCTATTCCAAATTACTAGAAGGCAGAGAGGCAGTATCCAAATTAATAAAATCAGAAATGAAAAATGAGACATACAACTTACACTGAGCAAATCCAAGGTGTTATTACATATTTTAGCTGTTTTCATTCTCATGCTAATGATGTTCCACAAAAACCTGTTTGCAGTGTCCCCCACAAAAGACACTTTGGGACCCTGACACCAAAATGGTTCTGAGTGATAGGTAGAGATGCCAACAGCTAATGGCTGGGCAGGATAGACATTTAGAATTCCTCAGCTAAGGACAGAAAGGAAGAAGTTGGAAAAGGTTGGAAGAAAGTAAAGAAGAGAAATCATGCCTGAGAAGGTGCAGGACAAAAAGAATAGCTGCCATGTAGGAGCCGGGGAAGTTGTGGCCCTAAGAGGGCCCCACAACTGGGTCTGTGACAAGAACGATGGGCTACAGATTTTCATAAGTAATAACTTAAAAATATAAAAGGAGGTAGATTAGCCAGGTCGATGTAAGGAAGTGGCCCAGCAATTGAGCTGTTTTAGGCATATCAAAATTTGTAGGCTTCCTGCCTGGAACTGACCTGAACTGACCCAAAAGCTTCCTGTACCCAAATCCCATGGCGGAGAGAGCTGAACACCCAGAAATTTGGACAATACTGAAACCGTAGGACAGTTCCCCCAGTTCTTAACACATCTCCCACAACCTTGGCCCAAGAGGAAACATATAATGCCTTTAGATACAGGAATATAGGTGCAGTCAGCTACAGGAACCTCCAGGGTCCAACCTGCACCAGGAACTGAACTGACCCAATCACTTAGCTCTCTGCACATAAATTACCTTGGAGAGAGAGCAGGATCATCAGAAGTGTGGACAATCCTGAGAATTCAGAGGAGACTATTCTCTGCCCATATTCCCGACCCAAGAAGAAATTGCCTAGTGCCATCTGTGCCCCCTGGGTACAGGGACCTAAGCGCAGTAAGGGGCAGGACCTTTCCAGTTTCTGCAACTGCAAAGAGCTGAAAGCCATCCAGCAGGAGCTCCTACACAACTGAGAGCAGAGCTCTCTGTTCCCAGACACTCCTGAAAGAAAATAGATCTAAAAGAGTGCTGACACACAGGCCTAAAGCAGGGTCAAGCCAGTGTCAGAGAAAGCAAGATGAGCTAACACCAGAGACAACCAGATGGCAAGAGCCAAGCTCAGGACCCTAAACAACAGAAATTAAGACTACTTGTCATCATCAGAGCCCAGCTCCCCCACCGAAGCAAATACTGGATATCCAAAAACATAAGAAAAGTAAGATTTAGATATAAAATCACATTTCATGGTGATTATGGAGGATTTTAAGAAGGATATAAATAACTCCCTTAAAGAATACAGGACAACACAAGTAAACAAATAGAAGCCTTTAAAGAGGAAACATGAAAATCCCTTAAAGAATTACAGGAAAACATAACCAAACATGAGAAGGAATTAAACAAAATCATCCAGGATTTAAAAAAGGAAATAAACAATAAATAAGTCACAAAGGGAGACAACCTTGGAGATAGAAAACCTAGGGAAGTGATCAGGAGTCATAGTTATAAATGCAAGATTCAAAAAACAGAATAAAAGAGATAGGAGGCAGAATCTCACGGGCAGAAGATACCATAGAAAACATTGATTCAAACATCAAAGATTAAGTAAAACACAAAAAGTTCCTAGGAAATTCAGGAGAAAATGAGAATATCAAACCTAAGGATAATAGGTATACAAGAGAATGAAGACTCCCAAATTAAAATACTATTAAATATCTTCAACAAAATTATAGAAGAAAATTTCCCTAACCTACAGAAAGAGATGCCCATAAAGATACAAGAAGCCTACAGAACACCAAATAAATTGGATCAGAAAAGAAATTCCTCCCATCATATAATAGTCAAAACACAAAATGCACAAAACAAAGAATAAAAAAGCAGTAAAAGAAAAAGGTTAAGTGACATATAAAGGCAAACATATGAGAATTACACCAGATTTCTCACCAAGGACTATGAAAGCCAGAAGATTCTGGGAAGATATCATAGAGACCCTAAGAGAACACAAATGCCAACACAGGCTAGTATATCCAGCAAAATTCTCAATTAACATAGATGGAGAAAGCAAGATATTCCATGTCAAGTTTATACAATCTTTCTACAATTCCAGCCCTATGAAGAATAATAGATGGTAAACTCCAACAAAAGAGGAAAGCTCTAGAAAAAGCAAGAAAGTAATCTCCTTGCAACAAAACTGAAGGAAAAGAGATACATAAACATAATTCCACCTCTAAACAAGGAAAATAAAAGAAAGTAAAAATCCCTATTCCTTAATGTTTCTTGACATCAACGGAATCAATTCACCAATAAAAAGATATAGACTAACTGACTTGATGTGTAAAAATGATCCAGAATTTTGGTGCATATGAAAAACACACCTCAGGGACAAAGACAGACACTACCTCAGAGTAAAAGGCTGGAAAACAACTTTCCAAGCAAATGGTCCGAAGAAACAAGCTACAGTAGTTGTTTTAGTATCAACTAAAATCAATATTCAACAAAAAGTCATCAAAAAGATAAGGAAGGACAGTCCATATTCATCAAAGGAAAAATCCACCAAGATGAACTCTCAGTCCTATACAAGGGCACCAACATTCATTAAAGAAACCTTACCAAAGCTCAAATCACACATTGCAACTCACACAATAAAAGTAGGTGATTTCAACACCACACTCTCATCAATGAACAGATCATGGAAACAGAAATTAAACTGAGACATAGAGAAACTAACAAAAGTTGTGAACCAAATGGACTTAAGAGATATTTACAGAAAATTTCATCCTAAAACAAGAGGATAGACCTTCTTATCAGCTCCTCATGGTACCTTCTCCAAAATTGACCATATATCAGTCACAAAACAGGCCTCTACAGACAGGAAAATAGAAATAATCCTATGAATCCTATCAGATCAGCACAGATTAAGGCTGGTCTTCAATAATAATAACAAAGGACAGAAAGCCCACATATACATGGAAGTTGAATAAAGATCTACCCAATGACAACTAGGTCAAGGAAGAAATAAAGAAAGAAATTAAAGTCTTTGTAGAATTTAATGACAATGAGGGCACAATATACCCAAACTTATGGGATGCAATGAAAACAGTGCTATGAGGAAAACTCATAGCTCTGAGTGTCTGAAAAAATAAACAGGAGAGAGCATACATCAGTAGCTTGACAGCACAACTAAATCTGAAGAACAAAAAGAAGAAAATACTCCCAAGAGGAGTGGAAGGCAGGAAATAATCAAACTCAAGGCTGAAATCAACCAAGTAGAAATAAAAGGACTATACAAACAATCAACAAAATCAGGAGCTGTTTCTTTGAGAAAATCAACAAGATAGATAAAACCTTAAACAGACTAACCAGAGGGCACAGAGTTTGTATGTAAATTAAGAAAATCAGAAAGGAAAAATGAGACATAACAACAGAATCTGAGGAAATTCAAAACATCATCAGATCCTACTACAAAAGCCTATATTGAACAAAGCTGGGAAATCTGGTGGAAATTGACAATTTTCTAGACAAATACAAGGTGCAAAAGTTAAATTAGGAACAGATAAACCATGTAAACAACGCATAACTCCTAAGGAAATATAAGCAGTTATAAAAATTCTCCAAACCAAAAAGGGCTCAGGACTGGATGGATTTACTGCAGAATTCTATCAGACCTTCATAGAATACATCATAACAATACTGTCCAAACTAATCCAAAATCGAAACAAATGGAGCACTACCAATTATGCTTATACCTACACCACACAAAGACCCAGCAAAGAAAGAGAACTTCAGACCAATTTCTCTTATGAATATCAATACAGAAATTTTCAATAAATTCTTGTGAACCGAATACAAGAACTCAGCAAAACAACAATCTATCATCATCAAGTAGGCTTCATCCCAGGGATGCAGGGATGGTTCAATATAGGGAAATCCATAAAAGTAATCTACTATATACACAAACTGAGAGAAAACACCACATGATCATTTCATTAGATGCTGAGAAAGCATTTGACAAAATTCAACACCATTTCATGGTAAAATCCTGGAAAGATCATGAATTCAAGGCCCATACCTGAACATAGTAAAAGCAATACAAAGAAAAACAGTAGCTAACATTAAATTAAATGAAGAGAAACTTGAAGCAATCCCATTAAAATCAGGGTCTAGTCAAGGCAGATGATATGATAGTATACTTAAGTGACCCCAAAAGTTCCACCAGAGATTTACTAAGCCTGATAAACAACTTTAGCAAAGTGGCTGGGTATAAATTAAATCAAACAAATTAGTAGCCTTCCTCTACTCAAGGGATAATCAGACTAAAAAAGAAATTAGGGAAATGACGCCCTTCAAAATAGTCCCAAATAATATAAAATAGCTCAGTGTGACTTTAACCAAGCAAGTGACAGATCTGTATGAAAAGGACTTCAATTTCATAAAACTGCAAAATTTCTGTAAGGCAAAGGACACTGTCTTAAGACAAAAAGGCAACCAACAGATTGGGAAAGTATCTTTACCAATCCTACATCTGATAGATGACTAATATCTAAAATATACAGAGAACTCAAGAAGTTAGACTCCAGAGAGCCAAATAACTCTGTTAAAAAATGGGGTACAGAGCTAAACAAAGAATTCTCAGCTGAGGGATATTGACTGGCTAAGAAGTACCTAAAGAAATGCTAAAAATCCTTATTCATCAGGGAAATGCAATCAAAACATTCTGAGAGTCTACCTCACACTAGTCAGAATGGCTAAGATCAAAAACGCAGATGCTGGTGAGGAAGTGGAAAAAGAGAAACTCTCCTCCATTGTTGGTTGGATTGCAAAGTGATTCAACCACTCTGGAAATCAGTCTGGAGTTTCCTCAAAAAATTGGACATTCAACTAACTGAGGACCAAGCTATTCAACTCCTGGTCATATACCTAAAAGATGCTCCAACATAAAACAAAAACAAATGCTCCACTTTGCTGATTGTGGCCTTTTTTATAAAAGCCAGAAGCTGGAAACAACCCAGATGCCCTTCAACAGAGGAATGGATACAGAAAACCTGGTACATTTACACAACAGAGTACTACTCAGTTATGAAAAACAATGACTTCATGAAATTCATAGGCAAATGGATTGAACTAGAAAAATATCATCCTGAGTGAGGTAATCTATTCACAGAAAAACACACATGGTATGCATTCACTCATAAGTGGATATTAGCCCAAAAGCTTGAATCACCCAAGATACAATACACAGACCACATGAAACTCAAGTAAAAGATGACCAAAGTGCGGATGCTTCACTATTTCTCAAAAGGGGGAACAAAATACTCATAGGAGGGGATATGGAGGCAAAGTTTAGAGCTGAGACTGAAGGAACGGTCATTCAAAGCCTGCCCCACATGTGTCCCATATATACACAGTGACCAAGACTAGGTAAGATTGATGAAGCTAAGAAGTGCATGCTGACAGGAAATGGATGTAGATGTCTTCTGAAAGACACAGCGAGAGCATGTCCAATAAAGAGGTGAATGCTAGCAGCAAAACTCTGAAGTGAGAACCTGATTCCTGTTGGAAGAATTAGAGAAAGGATTGAAAGATCTCAAGGGAAAGAGGAACACTCCTCCATTGTTGGTGGGGTTGCAGACTGGTGGAACCATTCTGGAAATCAGTCTGGAGGTTCCTCAGAAAATTGGACATTGAACTGCCTGAGGATCCAGCTATACCTCTCTTGGGCATATACCCAAAAGATGCCCCAACATATAAAAAATACACGTGCTCCACTATGTTCATCGCAGCCTTATTTATAATAGCCAGAAGCTGGAAAGAACCCAGATGCCCTTCAACAGAGGAATGGATACAGAAAATGTGGTACATCTACACAATGGAATATTACTCAGCTATCAAAAACAATGACTTTATGAAATTCGTAGGCAAATGGTTGGAACTGGAAAATATCATCCTGAGTGAGGTAACCCAATCACAGAAAAACACACATGGTATGCACGCATTAATAAGTGGCTATTAGCCCAAATGCTTGAATTACCCTAGATGCCTAGAACAAATGAAACTCAAGACAGATGATCAAAATGTGAATGCTTCACTCCTTCTTTAAAAGGCAAACAAGAATACCCTTGGCAGGGAATAGAGAGGCAAAGATTAAAACAGAGACTGAAGGAACACCCATTCAGAGCCTGCCCCACATGTGGCCCATACATAAATAGCCACCCAATTAGACAAGATGGATGAAGCAAAGAAGTGCAGGCCGACAGGAGCTGGATGTAGATCTCTCCTGAGAGACACAGCCAGAATACAGCAAACACAGAGGCGAATGCCAGCAGCAAACCACTGAACTGAGAATAGGACCCCCGTTGAAGGAATCAGAGAAAGAACTGGAAGAGCTTGAAGGGGCTCGAGACTCCATATGTACAACAATGCCAAGCAACCAGAGCTTCCAGGGACTAAGCCACTACCTAAAGACTATAAATGGACTGACCCTGGACTCTGATCTCATAGGTAGCAATGAATATCTTTGTAAGAGCACCAGTGGAAGGGGAAGCCCTGGGTCCTGCTAAGACTGAACCCCCAGTGAACTAGACTGTTGGGAGGAGGGCGGCAATGGGGGGAGGATGGGGAGGGGAACACCCATAAGGAAGGAGAGGGGGGAGGGGGATGTTTGCCCGGAAACCGGGAAAGGGAATAACACTTGAAATGTATATAAGAAATACTCAAGTTAATAAAAAAAAAAGAAAGAAAGAAAAAAAGAAAAAAAAGAAAGAGCTCAAGGGGCTTGCAACTCCATAAGAACAATGCCAACCAATCAGAACTCCCAGAGACTAAATCATTACCCAAATATTATACATGGACTACTAATCCATGGTTCCTACCACATATGTAGCAAAGGAAGGTCTTGTCCAGCAACAATGGAAGGAGAAGCCCTTGATCCTGCCAAGGTTGCACCTGCAGTATAGGGGAATGCTGGGGGTGGGGGACAGGAAGATGAGTGAATGGGGAGGGGAACACCCTTATAGAAGAAGCAGAGGGGGATGGGATAGGGGGCTTATGTCTAGGAAACGTGGTAAGGGAATAACATTTGAAATGAAAATAAAAAAGAAATATCCTATAAAAATATGAAGACTTTATGTGTATGTATTTCACTCAGGAACCCAGTAAATAAGGGCAGGAAGCAAGAGTAACTCAGTCACCACCACTGCGATCAATTAAGTAGATATTATTGGCAACTGCTACAATATATTATTTCAAAATTCTATAATCCACAAAATTGGAAAATGTGAATGGGGTGGAAGATTTTCTTGATAAATTCCATATACCAAAGTTAAATCAAGATCAGGTAAACAAGTTAAATAGTACTATAACTTCTAAGAAATTAGAAGTGGTCTTTTAAAGTGTACCAACAAAAAGAAGTCCAGGGCCAAATAGTTTAGTGCACAGTTATACCAGTGTTTTGAAGAGGATTTAACACAAATGTTCCTTGTACTATTCAAGAAAATAGATGTAAAAGGAGTATTTCCACTTTCTTGAGGCCACAGTAACCATGTTAATTAAGCTATATGAACAGTCTACAAATAAAGAGAATTTCTGACCTATTTCCTGTATGAACATTGATGCAAAATTACTCAAAAAATATTTGTATGCCAAATCCAGGAATTCATCAATAATCATTACCATTATCAAGTAGGCATCATTCCAGGGATGGGCAAATGGTTCAATATATGAAAACTTATCAGTGTGATGAACAATATAAACAAACTAAAACAAACAAAAAATCACATGATCATCTCAATGAATGCTGGGAAAGCCACTGAAAAAAATCCTATACCCCTTCTTAAAAAGTCTTGCAGAGATCAGGGATAAAAGGTACATACTTAAACACAGTAAATTTAATATACAGCTAGCCAATAGCAAATATTAATTAAATCATGAGAAACTTAAAGTAATTCAGAAAAGACTGCCAATTCTCTCCATATCCATTTAATATAGTAATTGAAATCCTAGCTAGAACACTAAGGCAATAAAAGTAAATTAAGAGGAAAAAAAAATTGGGAAGGACAGCTCCCTGTTCCCAAACCCCATGGGAGAGACAGCTGATCACCCAGATGTGTAGGCAATCCTGAGACTGCAGGGCAGGAGAGACCGCCACTTCTGCCCACCTTTGCCCATATTCCTGACCCAAGAGGAAACTGTATAGGGCCTCTAGGCACAGGAAGATAGGGACAGTCAAGCTGCAGGAACCCTGCGGTCCAGACTGCACCTGGATATGAACGGAACCGGTCAAACAGCTCCCTGCACCCAAATCCTGTGGGAGGGAGAGCTAGACCTTCAGAGAAGCAGACAAGCCTGAGAAACCAGGGGAGGCTACATTTCTCTGTCCACATTTCTGACTCTAGAGGAAAACACCTAGTGCTATCAGGGACCCCTATGCACAGGGACACAGAAGTAGGGGCAGGCACTTCTGGGTGCTGCTCTCACGGAGAGCTGAAACCCAGCCCCGAGGAGCGACTTCAGGCCCGAAATCAGAGATAAGACCAAATTTTCTGCTCCAAGTGACCTGTCTGGTGGACTAAGTACACACGCCCACAGGAAGAGCTGAAAGCCAGTGGACAGGAACGACTACACGCCAGGAACCAGAACACTCTGTTCCCATAACTGGCTGAAAGAAAACAGGAAAACAGGTCTACAGCACTCCTGACATACAGGCCTATAGGACAGTCTAGCCACTGTCAGAAATAGCAGAGCAAGGTAACACCAGAGACAACCTGATGGAAATTGGTAAGCGCAGGAACCCAAGCAACAGAAACCAAGACTTCGTGGCATCATCAGAGCCCAATCCCGCCCCCCCCACCACCACCAAAGCAAACACTGAATATCCAAATACACCAGAAAAGCAATATCTAGATTTAAAATCACATTTGATCATGATGATGGAGGACTTTAAGAAAGACATAAAGAACTCCCTTAGAGAAATGCAGAAAAACACAAATAAACAAGTAGAAGCCCTTAGAGAGGAAACACAAAAATCCCTGAAAGAATTACATGAAAATGCAATCAAACAGGTGAAGGATTTGAAAATGGAAATAGAAACAATAAAGAAAGCACGAAGGGAGGCAATCCTGGATATACAAAACCAAAGGAAGAGACAAGGAGCTGTAGATGCAAGCATCACCAACAGAATACAAGAGATAGAAGAGAGAATCTCAGGAGCAGAAGATTCCATAGAAATCATCGGCACAACTGTCAAAGATAATGTAAAAACAGAAAAACTCCTAGCCCAAAACATACAGAAAATCCAGGACACAATTAGAAGATCAAACCTAAGAATAACAGCTATAGAAGAGAGTGAAGACTCCCAACTCAAAGGACCAGTAAATATCTTCAACAAAATCATAGAAGAAAACTTCCATAACCTAAAGAGATGCCGATAAACATACAAGAAGCCTATGGAAATCCAAATGGATTGGACCACAAAAGAAACAACTCCCATCACATAATAGTCAAAACACCAAATGTACAAAACAAAGAAAGAATATTAAAAGAAGGGAAAATGGTCAAGTAACAAAAAAAAAAAAAAAGACAGACCTATCAGAATTACACCAGACTTCTCACCAGAGACTATGAAAGCCAGAAGATCCTGGACTGATGTCATACAGAGACCACAATGCCAGCCCAAGTTACTGTATCCAACAAAACTCTCAATTAACATAGATGGAGAAATCAAGATATTCCATGACAAAACCAAATTTACACAATATCTTGTTACAAATCCAGCTCTACAAAGGACAATAAATGGTAATTACACATAAATGGTCCCTTGATTTTTGACAAAGGAGCCAAAACCATTCAATGGAAAAAAGATAGCATTTTCAGCAAATGGTGCTGGATCAACTGGAGGTCAGCATATAGAAGAATGCAAATCAATCCATCTTCACACCCTGTAGAAAGCTTAAATCCAAGTGGATCAAGGACCTCCACATCAAACCAGATACACTAGTAGAAAAAAAAGTGAGGAAGAATCTCAAATACATGGGCACTGGAGAAAATTTCCTGAACAAAATACCTATGTCTTATGCTCTAAGATCAAAATTCGACAAATGGGATCGCATAAAACTGCAAAGCTTTGTAAGGCAAAGGACACTGTGGTTAGGACAAAATGGCAATCATCAGATTGGGAAAAGATCTTTATGAATCCTACAACTGACAGAGGGCTTATGTCCAAAATATACAAAGAACTTAAGAAGTTAGACTGCAGGGAGACAAATAGCCCTATTAAAAATGGGGTTCAGTCCAAATAGATTGGACTAGAAAAGAAACACCTCCCGTCACATAATTGTCAAAACACCAAACGCACAAAATAAAGAAAGAATATTAAAAGCAGTAAGGGAAAAAGGTCAAGTAACATATAAAGGGAGACCTATCAGAATCACACCAGACTTCTCGCCAGAAACTATGAAGGCCAGAAGATCCTGGACTGATGTCATACAGACCCTAAGAGAACACAAATGCCAGCCCAGGTTACTGTATCCAGCAAAACTCTCAATTAACATTGATGGAGAAACCAAGATATTCCATGACAAAACCAAATTTACACAATATCTTTCTACAAATCCAGCACTACAAAGGATAATAAATGGTAAAGCCCAACATAAGGAGGCAAGCTATACCCTAGAAGAAGCAAGAAACTAATCGTCTTGGCAACAAAACAAAGAGAATGAAAGCACACAAACAGAACCTCACATCCAAATATGAATATAAAGGGAAGCAATAATCACTATTCCTTAATATCTCTCAATATCAATGGCCTCAACTCCCCAATAAAAAGAAATAGATTAACAAACTGGATATTCAACGAGGACCCTGCATTCTGCTGCCTACAGGAAACACACCTCAGAGACAAAGACAGACACTACCTCAGAGTGAAAGGCTGGAAAACAACTTTCCAAGCAAATGGTCAGAAGAAGCAAGCTGGAGTAGCCATTCTAATATCAAATAAAATCAATTTCCAACTAAAAGTCATCAAAAAAGATAAGGAAGGACACTTCATATTCATCAAAGGAAAAATCCACCAAGATGAACTCTCAATCCTAAATATCTATGCCCCAAATACAAGGGCACCTACATACGTAAAAGAAACCTTACTAAAGCTCAAAGCACACATTGCACCTCACACAATAATAGTGGGAGATTTCAACACACCACTCTCATCAATGGACAGATCATGGAAACAGAAATTAAACAGTGATGTCGACAGACTAAGAGAAGTCATGAGCCAAATGGACTTAACGGATATTTATAGAACATTCTATCCTAAAGCAAAAGGATATACCTTCTTCTCAGCTCCTCATGGTACTTTCTCCAAAATTGACCATATAATTGGTCAAAAAACGGGCCTCAACAGGTACAGAAAGATAGAAATAATCCCATGCGTGCTATCAGACCACCACGGCCTACAACTGGTCTTCAATAACAATAAGGGAAGAATGCCCACATATACGTGGAAATTGAACAATGCTCTACTCAATGATAACCTGGTCAAGGAAGAAATAAAGAAAGAAATTAAAAACTTTTTAGAATTTAATGAAAATGAAGATACAACATACCCAAACTTATGGGACACAATGAAATCTGTGCTAAGAGGAAAACTCATAGCGCTGAGTGCCTGCAGAAAGAAACAGGAAAGAGCATATGTCAGCAGCTTGACAGCACACCTAAAAGCTCTAGAACAAAAAGAAGCAAATACACCCAGGAGGAGTAGAAGGCAGGAAATAATCAAACTCAGAACTGAAATCAACCAATTAGAAACAAAAAGGACCATAGAAAGAATCAACAGAACCAAAAGTTGGTTCTTTGAGAAAATCAACAAGATAGATAAACCCTTAGCCAGACTAACGAGAGGACACAGAGAGTGCGTCCAAATTAACAAAATCAGAAATGAAAAGGGAGACATAACAACAGATTCAGAGGAAATTCAAAAAATCATCAGATCTTACTATAAAAAACTATATTCAACAAAACTTGAAAATCTTCAGGAAATGGACAATTTCCCAGACAGATACCAGGTATCGAAGTTAAATCAGGAACAGATAAACCAGTTAAACAACCCCATAACTCCTAAGGAAATAGAAGCAGTCATTAAAGGTCTCCCAACCAAAAAGAGCCCAGGTCCAGACAGGTTTAGTGCAGAATTCTATCAAACCTTCATAGAAGACCTCATACCAATATTATCCAAACTATTCACAAAATTGAAACAGATGGAGCACTACCGAATTCCTTCTGCGAAGCCACAATTACTCTTATACCTAAAACACAAAGACACAACAAAGAAAGAGAACTTCAGACCAATTTCCCTTATGAATATCGACGCAAAAATACTCAATAAAATTCTGGCAAACCGAATCCAAGTGCACATCAAAACAATCATCCACCATGATCAAGTAGGCTTCATCCCAGGCATGCAGGGATGGTTTAATATAAGGAAAACTATCAACGTGATCCATTATATAAACAAACTGAAAGAACAGAACCACATGATCATTTCATTAGATGCTGAGAAAGCATTTGACAAAATTCAACACCCCTTCATGATAAAAGTCCTGGAAAGAATAGGAATTCAAGGCCCATACCTAAACATAGTAAAAGCCATATACAGCAAACCAGTTGCTAACATTAAACTAAATGGAGAGAAACTTGAAGCAATCCCACTAAAATCAGGGACTAGACAAGGCTGCCCACTCTCTCCCTACTTATTCAATATAGTTCTTGAAGTTCTAGCCAGAGCAATCAGACAACAAAAGGAGATCAAGGGGATACAGATCGGAAAAGAAGAAGTCAAAATATCACTATTTGCAGATGACATGATAGTATATTTAAGTGATCCCAAAAGTTCCACCAGAGAACTACTAAAGCTGATAAACAACTTCAGCAAAGTGGCTGGGTATAAAATTAACTCAAATAAATCAGTTGCCTTCCTCTATACAAAAGAGAAACAAGCCGAGAAAGAAATTAGAGAAACGACACCCTTCATAATAGACCCAAATAATATAAAGTACCTCGGTGTGACTTTAACCAAGCAAGTAAAAGATCTGTACAATAAGAACTTCAAGACACTGAGGAAAGAAATTGAAGAAGACCTCAGAAGATGGAAAGATCTCCCATGCTCATGGATTGGCAGGATTAATATAGTAAAAATGGCCATTTTACCAAAAGCAATCTACAGATTCAATGCAATCCCCATCAAAATACCAATCCAATTCTTCAAAGAGTTAGACAGAACAATTTGCAAATTCATCTGTAATAACGAAAAACCCAGGATAGCTAAAGCTATCCTCAACAATAAAAGGACTTCAGGGGGAATCACTATCCCTGAACTCAAGCAGTATTACAGAGCAATAGTGATAAAAACTGCATGGTATTGGTACAGAGACAGACAGATAGACCAATGGAATAGAATTGAAGACCCAGAAATGAACCCACACACCTATGGTCACTTGATTTTTGACAAAGGAGCCAAAACCATCCAATGGAAAAAAGATAGCATTTTCAGCAAATGGTGCTGGTTCAACTGGAGGGCAACATGTAGAAGAATGCATATCAATCCATGCTTATCACCCTGTACAAAGCTTAAGTCCAAGTGGATCAAGGACCTCCACATCAAACCAGACACACTCAAACTAATAGAAGAAAAACTAGGGAAGCATCTGGAACACATGGGCACTGAAAAAAATTTCCTGAACAAAACACCAATGGCTTATGCTCTAAGATCAAGAATCGACAAATGGGATCTCATAAAACTGCAAAGCTTCTGTAAGGCAAAGGACACGGTGGTTAGGACAAAACGGCAACCAACAGATTGGGAAAAGATCTTTACCAATCCTACAACAGATAGAGGCCTTATATCCAAAATATACAAAGAACTCAAGAAGTTAGACCGCAGGGAAACAAATAACCCTATTAAAAAATGGGGTTCAGAGCTAAACAAAGAATTCACAGCTGAGGAATGCCGAATGGCTGAGAAACACCTAAAGAAATGTTCAACATCTTTAGTCATAAGGGAAATGCAAATCAAAACAACCCTGAGATTTCACCTCACACCAGTGAGAATGGCTAAGATCAAAAACTCAGGTGACAGCAGATGCTGGCGAGGATGTGGAGAAAGAGGAACACTCCTCCATTGTTGGTGGGATTGCAGACTGGTACAACCATTCTGGAAATCAGTCTGGAGGTTCCTCAGAAAATTGGACATTGAACTGCCTGAGGATCCAGCTATACCTCTCTTGGGCATATACCCAAAAGATGCCTCAACATATAAAAGAGACACGTGCTCCACTATGTTCATCGCAGCCTTATTTATAATAGCCAGAAAATGGAAAGAACCCAGATGCCCTTCAACAGAGGAATGGATACAGAAAATGTGGTACATCTACACAATGGAATATTACTCAGCTATCAAAAACAACGAGTTTATGAAATTTGTAGGCCAATGGTTGGAACTGGAAAATATCATCCTGAGTGAGCTAACCCAATCACAGAAAGACATACATGGTATGCACTCATTGATAAGTGGCTTTTAGCCCAAATGCTTGAATTACCCTAGATCCCTAGAGCAAACGAAACTTAAGAGGGATGATCAAAATGTGAATGACAGAGACTGAAGGAACACCCATTCAGAGCCTGCCCCACATGTGGCCCATACATATACAGCCACCCAATTAGACAAGATGGATGAAGCAAAGAAGTGCAGACCGACAGGAGCCGGATGTAGATCGCTCCTGAGAGACACAGCCAGAATACAGCAAATATAGAGGCGAATGCCAGCAGCAAACCACTGAACTGAGAATACGTCCCCTATTGAAGGAATCAGAGAAAGAACTGGAAGAGCTTGAAGGGGCTCGAGACCCCAAAAGTACAACAATGCCAAGCAACCAGAGCTTCCAGGGACTAAGCCACTACCTAAAGACTATACATGGACTGACCCTGGACTCTGACCCCATAGGTAGCAATGAATATCCTAGTAAGAGCACCAGTGGAAGGGGAAGCCCTGGGTCCTGCTAAGACTGAACCCCCAGTGAACTAGTCTATGGGGGGAGGGCGGCAATGGGGGGAGGGTTGGGAAGGGAACACCCATAAGGAAGGGGAGGGGGGAGGGGGATGTTTGCCCGGAAACCGGGAAAGGGAATAACACTCGAAATGTATATAAGAAATACTCAAGTTAATAAAAAAAAATAAAAAAAATATGTAAGGGCTTATATACGTGGGTTTGATTACAAAAACTAATAAAGTATTCTCTAAATTTAAAAAAAAAATGTGAATGCTTCACTCCTTCTTTAAATGAGGAAAAAGAATACCCTTGGCAGGGAAGGGAGAGCCAAAGATTAAAACAGAGACTGAAGGAACACCCATTCGGAGCCTGCCCCACATGTGGCCCATACATATACAGCCACCCAATTAGACAAGATGGATGAAGCAAAGGAGTGCAGACCGACAGGAGCCGGATGTAGATCGCTCCTGAGAGACACAGACAGAATACAGCAAATACAGAGGCGAATGCCAGCAGCAAACCACTGAACTGAGAATAGGTCCCCCGTTGAAGGAATCAGAGAAAGAACTGGAAGAGCTTGAAGGGGCTCGAGACCCCAAAAGTACAACAATGTCAAGCAACCAGTGCTTCCAGGGACTAAGCCACTACCTAAATACTATACATGGACTGACCCTGGACTCTGACCCCATAGGTAGCAATGAATATCCTAGTAAGAGCACCAGTGGAAGGGGAAGCCCTGGGTCCTGCTAAGACTGAACCCCCAGTGAACTAGACTATGGGGGGAGGGCGGCAATGGGGGGAGGGTTGGGAGGGGAACACCCATAAGGAAGGGGAGGGGGAGGGGGGAGGGGGATGTTTGCCCGGAAACCGGGAAAGGGAATAACACTTGAAATGTATATAAGAAATACTCAAGTTAAAAAAAAAAAGAAAATGGTAAAACAAAAAAAAATGGGGTTCAGAGCAAAACAAAGAATTCACAGCTGAGGAATGTTGAATGGCTGAGAACAGCTAAAGAAATGTTCAACATCTTTAGTCATAAGGGAAATGCAAATCAAAACAACCCTGAGATTCTACCTCACACCAGTCTGAATGACTAAGATCAAAAACTCCAGCAACAGCAGATGCTGGCGAGGATGTGGAGAAAGAGGAACACTCCTCCATTGTTGGTTGGATTGCAGACTGGTACAACCATTCTGGAAATCAGTCTGGAGGTTCCTTAGAAAATTGGACATTGCACTACCTGAGGACCCAGCTATACCTCTCTTGGGCTTATATCCAAAAGATGCTCCAACATATAACAAATATACATGCTCCACTATGTTCATAAAACCCTTATTTATAATAGCCAAATGTGGAACGAACCCAGATGTCCTTCAACAGAGGAATGAATACAGAAAATGTGGTACATCTACCCAATGGAATACTACTCAGCTATCAAAAACAGTGACTTCATCAAACCATAGACAAATGGATGGAACTGAAAAATATCATCCTGAGTGAGGTAACCCAATCACAGAAAAACACACATGGTATGCACTCATTGATAAGTGGATATTAGCCCAAATGCTCGAATAACCTATATGCACAGAACATGTGAAACTCAAGAAGGATGACCAAAATCCAGATTCTTCACTCTTTTTTAAAAAGGGGAACAAGAATACCGTTTGGAGGGGATAGGGAGGCTAAGTTTAAAACTGTAGCTGAAGGAACACCCATTCAGAACCTGCCCCACATGTGGCCCATACATCTACAGCCACCAAACTAGATAAGATGGACGAAGCAAAGACGTGCAGGCTGACAGAACCGGATGTAGATTTCTCCTGAGAGACAGCCAGAATAAGTCAAAATGATAGGCGAACGATAGCAGCAAACTATTGAACTGAGAACAGAACCTCTGTTAAAGGAATCAGAGAAAGGACTGAAAGAGCTGAAGGGGCTTGAGACCCTATATGAGCAACAATGCCAACCAACCATAGCTTCCAGGGACTAAGCCACTACCCAAAGACTATACATGGACTGACCCTGGGCTCTAACTGCATAGGTAGCAATGAATAGCCTGGTAAGGGCACCAGTGGGAGGTGAAGCCCTTGGTCCTGCCAAGGCTGGACCCCCAGTGAACGAGATTCTTGAAGGGTGGGAGATAACGGGAAAAGGATGGGGAGGGGAACACCCAGAGAGAAGGGGTGGGGGAGGGGTTAGGGGGATGTTGGCCTCGAAACTTGGACAGGGAATAACATTTGAAATGTAAATAATAAATACCCAATTTAATAAAGATAGAAAAACAAATTGGGAAGGAAGAAATCACTATTCTCAAATGATATGATAGTGTACATGTGTGACTCCAAAATTCTACCACGAAAGTTCTACATCTGGTAGATACCTTCAACGAAGTGGCTGGACGCTAAATTAACTTAAAAAACTGGTAGGCCCTCTACATAATAATGATAAATAGGCTGAGAGTGTAATTAAGCAAACAACACCTTTTTCAATATCAATAAATAATATAAAACATCGGGTGTAATTTTAATCAAACTAGTGGAAAACCTATATGACAAGAATTTCAAATCTGTGAAAGATATTGAGAAAGATATCATGAGATGGAAAAAATCTCACATGCTCGTGGACCAGTAAGATTAACATAATAAAAATGTCTTATTCACCCAAAGAAATCTACAGATTCAATGCAATTCACTTCAGAAAACCAAGTCAATTCTTTACACACTTTGAAAGACCAATTCTTAACTTCACTTGGAAAAGCTGAATACTTAGGAAAGCTAAAGCAATCCTTTGTAAGAAAGCAATTTGGGAGTCATCACCATCTCTGATTTCAAGTCATACTACAGAGCAATATTAATAAATCTGTTCGATGTTGGCATAAAACAGGTGAGATAATTAATGGAATGGAATAGATAAAAAACAGAAATACACAGACACACATATGGAAACTTGATTTTTGACAAAATGCAAAACATACACAATGGCAAAAAGAAAGCATCTTAAATAAACAGTACTTGTCTAACTGGATGTCTGCAAGTAAACAAATACAAATACATCTTTAGTCATCCTGCACAAAATTCAAGTCCAAGTAGATTAAGGAGCTCAACCTAAAACCAGAAACACAAGATTTAATAGACGTGGAGAACTTCCATGAACACATTTACACAGGAGACAAATTTCTCAACAGAATACCAACAGTTCAGGCACTCAGATCAAAAATTAATAAATGGGACCTCATAAAACTGAAAAGTTTCTGTAAGAGAAAGGACACTATATAAGACAATACAATAGCCTGTAAAATGGGAAACTATCTTCACCAACTCTGTACCCATCAGAGGACTAATATCTGAAATACATAAAGTACTGAAGATATTAGGCACCAACATACCATAAAAAAAACATTCTTAAATGAGGTAGAGAGCTATTTAGAAACAGGTTTTAAACTTATTAAAGTAAAAGGCTCAGAAACCTATGACATCTAACATTTTATAGGAGATTGCATTAAATGAAGTTATTGAACTATAAAGGTAGAAAATAAAAATAAGAAAAAGGTAGTATTGAAGTGTTGGTTACTGGAATTAAAAACACCTCTGTATCCCAACAGAATATACATTTACTGTCATTTCTCCTCTCTTAAGGAGAGAACACAACTACATGTTGTTGTATAGAGTATTGCCTATAATTATTCTACAAAGAAGAAAACATTAGAATAATAATAGAACTATTAATAAAGATTACCATAAACCATTACAATGCAACTTTCTACCACCTGGAAACAAGTATTATTTCAGAGATTCCATGGCAATTCCTACCAGCAATCACATTCCTATGACATGATACTTTTGCACTATATGCCACAACTTCCTCCTCCATATATGTGAAAAAAGAGACTATCTAAAGCGCTTATATACAATTCTTCCCAAATGACTTCTGTTGTTATTTTGATTTATTTCTGCACAAGATTTAATTAATACATGTTGATAATTTATCTGACCTATTTATGTCATTTCTCATGTTTCACCATAATAAACAGCATGCATTGCCACTGCACTTGGGTCACTTAATGTATGTGAATATGCACACATATTTATATAAGTATATATATTTATGAATATATATTCCTACTTAAGGCATTGCTGGATTAAAGAGCTTGTGAATTAAATGTTTCTGAGTTCTGAAAAATGTGTTCATTATTTTGGAATGTATGAGAATATGCATTTAATTCTGTCACAAGTAATTTATTCCAAAAATCTTGCCATGTACATATAGTTCCAAAAGTTTCCCGTTATAATGATTTCTCACATAAAGAGATTTTTCCCATGTCTTTAATATTGCTAGTGGATGATGTCCCTTTGCTACGTTCCCTGAATATATTTTTACTTATTAAACTTCCATTTTAACCTTTCCTTTTAGAAAAGTATTTGAAAGAATTTTGAGTTTTGCATGGGGAAAAAGAAATAGAAAGGAAAGGTTACACAGAACATGACAAATTGGTTGTAGTAGAGGAAAGTATATTTAATTATAATAGAAAGTGCATTTTAAATTCCCATTTTGAGATGGATCCCAGGCGCAAATAATTTTCTTCATGCTTCCCAAAGCCATTTGCATTCACTTAACAGATTCTTGAGACTTGCGATGTCACTTCCCAAATGGTCTTCCAATTTACATGGTTCTCATACCAATTACCAATTGTCAGGATACCAAGGTGCTTACTGACTGTTACTTAAAATGTATTAAATATTTTTGGAAAAATCTGTATATATATATATATATATATATATATATATATATATATACAAATTAAAGGCTGAAGAGATTCATGCAACTGTTCAGGGTGGGAGGTGGGAGGGAGGGGGTGGATGAGAGAGCACCCTTATAGAAGCAGGGGGAGAGGGATAGGATATGGGGTCTCTGGAGGAGAAACCAAGAACGGGGATAATATTTGCAATGTAAACAAATAAATATCCAATAATAGAAAAGAAAAAGAATTCATAACGCTCTTGCAGAGAACAAATGTTCAGTTTTGATATACACTGGACTGCTTACAACTGCCTGTCACAACTGCTCCAGGAGGTCTGATATTCTCATCCAGATCTAATTGTACTACTCATAGTCTCTCTCTCTCTCTCTCTCTCTCTCTCTCTCTCTGCCTGTCTCTCTGTCTCTCTCTCTCACACACACATACTACACACACACACACACACACACACACACACACTTGACATATAATAAAATAAATCATTAAAATAAATGTACCTTTTTATCAATAACAACATAGAGCTTGAAGTGTTGGCCAAGGAAATACATGGAAAAAACTCAGTCCAGTTACGTACCTGTCATGATTTCTGTATTTTCTTCAGTTTCTTAGTAGTTTCTTAGTGGAGTCAGGGCATTGTTCACCATAAGGCTGATTTATTTCTTGTACTGTTTACTTTTTGTCAACTGAATACAAACTGGACATACCTGGGAAGAGGGGACTTCTAATGAGAAAATGCCTCTAGTCTCACTTTATGCTTTTTTGATCAATTGCTTTTGCCTTTGACTTCTGTTTGTGTGCGTGTGTGAGAGAGAGAGAGAGAGAGAGAGAGAGAGAGAGAGAGAGAGAGAGAGATCTATGAATGGCATGTGTGTTTTATAACATTCTGAATCATATTATTCTTTGACAATGAAAACATTGAATATTCATATATTCATATTGCTTGGGTATGTGAACATTTATTTTAGCAATATGGATTTTTCCAATCTACAAATAGAGATAGACTCTGGTTTTCCTTCATCATAAATTTATTTTCCTATTGTAGAGGTCATTCATCTTTTAGATAAATGTATTGTTTCTTCTGTGACCATATTGAATACTCTTTATTTTCTTGACTTTTATATCAGATAATCCACTTTGTCCCCAAGTTCTGTACTTTGTAATCTTTTTAAATTCATTTTAGAAATATTGTATTGTATTGTAGTAGAATAGAAATACCTCTTATTCCTTCCTCCTTTTCTCCCTCTAGTTTCTTTCAAATACTCTCTTTAATCTTTCCACTGTCAAGTTCACAGCCTTTTGTTCCCTTTTTTATATTTGTTACATTCATATTTGTACATGTGTGCATACAAATATAAAAAACTAAACTTGCTGAATCTATTTTTGTTGCTTGTGTATGTGCTTTCAAGCCAGATTTCTCTGCACTGAACAACTAGTAAGTGGGAGAACATCCTTGGGAGAGGCAAATTCTCTTACTTTTTCAGATAAAGCTTATTTCTAGCAGTCAACAGTAACCTGTAGTTCTTTCTCTTAGATTGACACCACATGAAAAAATTTCCATTCCTGTGTTTATATGCTCCTTGATTTTGCAGGTCTTCTGGCTTTGTCTCAGCATCAACTTCTGTGAGACAAGTTCATATTAGACATCTTGATATTCTACCTCTCATAATTTCTCTTTCTTGTCTTTGTTTGGTTCTCTCTGACACGTAAATGCAGGAGCTGTCATGTAGATGTATCTGTTGCAGTTAGATTTTCCACAATATGTTGATCTCTGTGTTGTGTAATGTGATGAGTTTATGTGATGGTGTGTAGTATTGGATTAACTACAAGAAGAGGGTTTTTTGAAAGGAATTGGTGGCCTACACTGTGTAACTTAAAGATAAGTTATAGTAAGTAGAAGGGATTTATGCTTGTCTAGCAAAATGGCAATGGTAGATTCCTTTCTAAACTCCTTGATGTCACAAGGCCTAGGAAACTGGCAAGATGTGTAGAACCATGTAGGACTTCCCTCCTTGTCAGTAGGTCTTAAGTCTAATCAGACAGCTGTTGTTTGTTATGAACATGTGAGTGCCACTTTTTATACATTTAGGCACATCTTGCAATGTTGGTAATTATGAGTTCATAGCAGTTAGAGCTGGGTGGATTGATTTCCTTCCTTGGCAATTTAAATCATATTTTTCTAAAATTATGAAAGACAGATTTCAGGAGACACTTTCAGTACAGAGATACCTCAAGTCATCTGAAGAATGTATTTTAGTGTATGGTGTCTTCAGCAAAAGAGGCATTCTCTGGAGTCCTCAGTAGCAACCAAGTGCTCCATTGATAGTCAATATTGATTTAGTAGTAATTTTAACTGCCCTGACCAAACCTTTGACAGAATGTTTCTTGTGTTTTGGTAGTAGGTTTTTGTTTGTCCATTGCACTTAGAGGATCAGATACAGATAGATACAGATACAGATATATATATTTAGCTATAGGACAGATATGTACATATAACTCCAAATATAATTTCCAAAGAAAATTATCCAAGTACATATATTTGGGTAATTTTGTATATTTCCATACATATAATTTATACTAACAAGATATTATTTATACATGTATATATTACATATAATTTAGGTAAATATAAATAATATGATTTCTTAAGATTTTATCAAGTAATCTAAATGTTATTTATTCTCCCATTTCCTTTTCTTTCTTTTTTAGATTCAGTTGATAAGATATAATTGCCCACTCCCAGTTATCTCCAAACAATATTCGCTTTAAATTTCTCTTTTCTAATTTCTCTAAGGGCTCTGACTAGGAATTTTTATACTATATTGAATAAAGGTGGTGAAAGTAGTCATCTTCTCTTGTTTAAGATTTGAAAGAAAACTTGAAAATTCCCTACTCTGCATTCTAGACTATGCTGGATGTGTTATAAATAACCAGATCATGTTATACTCCCTCTCAAAATTGTAGTCTATTCAGGCTTGTAGATTCTCTTTCTATACAAGTGGAGTTTAATTTTATCCAAGAGCTATTGAACATTCTTTGGCCCTGATGATTGCTGGCCATTAGAGATGAGCTCTGCATAGCCATTGCTCATGTCTGAACAGGCCGTGTGGCTTGCTTATAGATTATTCTGTTTCAAAAAAATATAATAAAGGTGATGAGTTGTCAATTCAATAATTGCTTGTATAAAATGAAACTCCTTGTTAGAAAATTAAAGAAAATACTCACCCTCCTACCAGTATTGAGGACGAAAGCAATCCATGAAGCAAGGCTTGTGTGTGGCATCTCAGGCCTGAGGCAAACTTTGGCCTACATTCACAAAAGTCCAGGGCCCCCTGCTTTATGACACTACAAGAAAATGAAGTCTGTCTACAAGCCAAGGATATTTTTGAGCAGAAATTTCCTCAGTCGACCTTTAATGAGATGAAAGCACCTAGTAGATCTTGAATTGCAGCTCACTGATGCTAAGAAAGAAATTTTGTTAACTTGTGGCTACACACCCAACATAAAACAGATGCCAGATAACAGAAGCATACAGTTTTAAGTCAGTGGGTTTGAGGTCACTTATTATGCAGCCTAGAGAGTAAATATAGATCTTAATTATATTTTGAAATTCTTTGCCTACTTACTTCCTTTCAGGTTCTTTATCCTGCAAATTCTAGTTGGCTCAGGTACCCTAACCTCTAATTTATGTCCTTCAAAAAGATCAATATTACCCATCTTTGTTTATTTTGTTTCCCCTTAACTACACTGAATACAAAATCTTGCTACCTGTGAGAAAACTTGGTCACATAAGGTTTCTCCTCTCTCTGTCTCTCTGCCTCTGTCTGTCTCTGTCTTTCTCCTCTCTCCTCTCTCTCTCTCTCTCTCTCTCTCTCTCTCTCTCTCTCTCTCTCTCTCTCTCTCTCTCTCTCTCTCTCCGTCATCAGAAACTGCTTGTAAATTGAGACTTTCGCATTATGTCCTATTTCACTTATCCGCATTACTGAATATAAAATTTCAGAACATTAAAATTCTAAGTCACCTTCAATGCTTGGGGGAAAAAAACACATGCTTTCATAGGACTTGCTGAAATCTAGCCATCACTTTGTACATGTTTCAGTAAGGACACTGTTCATCCTTTAAAATAATTTCCTTAT
Organism: Rattus norvegicus; assembly: GCF_021556685.1. Lineage (NCBI taxonomy): Eukaryota > Metazoa > Chordata > Mammalia > Rodentia > Muridae > Rattus > Rattus norvegicus. The sequence continues at coordinate 39,066,060 of NC_141536.1, forward strand.
AAAGGATTCCTTGTTTGACTTTTGAATTTACTATGATGCTATAGATAACTTTCTTATTCATTCATATATGTTAGTATGGTTTTTTTAAGTGGAACTACTGAAACTGTTAATATATTTCTGTTTATTGTCGTACTCTATAGGGACCAGCCATTCCCTAGAGCCCATTAATTATTTTTCTTTAAAATTCATTTATATGATTCCACTAGTATGCCAGCTGCTCAGATACCTGGCTTCATTCTGCTGGCAACCATGCCCTCCACTATGTCTGAGCTATATCTTGTCTTTTTAATATCTGTGTTTCGATCTCCAACCAGTATCTCCTTTCTTTCTAGTTTATTGCCTGGGTAGCTCCTTCTTAACCTTTAATATCTGGCTTGCTATCTTGTTCGTATTTCCAAGACCTCTACGTACTGTAATTTCTAAGTTCACTGTCTTTCTTTCTATCTATACTCATTCATTTTGTGATCAATTCCTCTTACAGTTCCCTCGGTCTGGAGGATGCGGGTGGGTACAACTCAATTGAATTGTGGGCAACCCACAGGTCAGGAATGAATAATAGATGTGTAGCTTTATTCCAGGCCAGTTGCAAGGAGATGGTAAAGAAAAGAGAAGCCTTTAAACTAGATAAATTCCAATATCGGAAAGACAGCTTTCTAGGTATCTATGTTTATCTGAGAATACGTTACTTACGTTTAAACGGGTGTAAGCAGTTAGAGCACATTCGTCAGAAAGTCAGTAGATAAAACAAAAGCATCCTATGTGTTCACAAAATCTTTTGCTTTCCTTGCTACTACTAGTCTTTGTGAAACCAGCTAATGAACAGAAGTCTTCTGAAGTTTTCACCCTAAAATTTTCAGCACGTCACTCTTAAAACATAAACATTAAGAAAATGCGTCCCTGTGAAACCAGTTGGCGATACTGGAGCAAGTGTTCAGTATTCTAACAGCTCTAAAATGATTTTTTTCACTGTAGAAGATCTTTTTCTTAGCTTAGTAACCCTTTTCCAGTACCCTGATAATAGAAGCCAATAAGAATTAAGTCCTTATATCGCTCAGTTTGCATCTTTGCGGGTATGCTTCCTAACAGTTCTCTGTGGAAATTCTAGATTCCTCCTTGTGGAATTTTGAAATTTTATGATATGCAGTGTTATTCCTTCCATCTGGCTGCCCCAACACTTGGCTATAAGAATATTAAAATACTGAACTCCTACATAGCAAGTTAAAAATTCGTAAAGTTCAGTGCAGGTTATTGTGTATGCAATCCAGTTTATTGGATGGCAGCGTTATACCGAAATGTATACATTCTACTTTCCAAGAAGACTGATAAATAGTAAATCGTGCTTGACAAAATAAGGCTTTTTCTTATTCTCGTACATTTTGATGTTAGGCTTTCTGTACATTACCAACAGCAAGTTTTCATAATTTTGGAAAATATGGCATAGCAACAAGTAATATGCCTAGTAAAAGTGTCTCATCTTGATATTACACATACTAACATCAGTCTTCAGTGATGTTTAAACTCCATCTAACTAAGTCTAATTGGAAATGGAAAATAAAACTAAATTACAATCTAGTATTCCAAAACATTTTCAACAGCACCTCATGTTTGAGCATTCCATTTATGTAAGTGATCATAACTATCATTCTGATTATAAAATGTATACTTATTGCATTTTAATAAAGTTAAATATATAGCAGGCAAACTTTTAAAACTTTATAGTAAGAAAATATAAATATTGTATACTCTATGCACATAAATTATATGGTCCACGAAATGTGTGATATTCTTTCTATATCTTCGCAACAATCAAAATGGGAATTTCACTGTTGTTTTTAAAATATTTTAAGGAATTTTTCATTTATTTTTTATTCATTTTCCATTTGGGGGAAAAGTAGACAGTGTCTCATATAGATCTGGATACTATAAAATTTGCTGTGTTCTGGAGGATAATTCTCAACCCATGGTTCTCCTGGCTTTACCTCCCACAGCCTAGGATTACAAGTGTGTACACACAGTTTTGCATTGCTAGGGATTGAATCCAGGGTGTTCTGTGTGCTAGGCAGGTATTTGCCAATTGAGCTACATCCAAGCTATTTCATTTTCATTCAAAGACAAAAATCTCTTAGCATTTCTCCTTTTCTTAAAACCGATCATTCTCATCAGGCACTTGGTTTTGTTCAGATTTCTTCTCAATTGGTCTGTGAAAATGTTCTGTGAACATTTCCTCTGAAGATTTCACTACTGTGCTAATTCTCTGTTGACGATCCTTGAAACCACCCAGTAAATGCTTTGAATGCCTCCTACTTCCTATGTTCTAGGGCAAAGAGCAAATTATTTATTAACAAAAATCTCCTTAGGTTGAGCTTCAGTCTCTCACCGTGTTATGTGCATTTATTGGCTCTACTTCTGTCTTCTGAAGCTTCTAGATTCTAGTAATTCTAATGTTCTTTGGGGAAAATATGTCTTTATTCTTGGAGGAGAGGATATAAATGGTCTAATCAAACTAGTACATCAACAGACATGCATGGCTGTTTTACCCTGAATTTCATTATGAGGAAGTAATAAAGAATATTCTTAGAAAGCTATGATTATTTTCATTCATATCTGGATTCTAATTTTACTGTAATTTATATTATTAATTAAAACATTGATTTTGTAAGTTATATTCATGATAATACTTTTACTTTTAAATTTAAATGAAAAATGAAAAATGTATACATCAGAAAAATTTTCAAAGTATTCCTCTTATAAGTTATGCAGATGATATTAGGATATGTGTTATAGAATTATAATTTATAAAGAATGAGATTTTTGATTATATAAATTTTTGAACCTGTAAAAGGAAATCTAAATTATTTTTTTTTGATAAAACTAGGCTTTTACTGCTTCGCTTTTCCAAACAAACAAGCAAACAAACAAAACATAATACACACTCATGACAATAAAATGAAAATCCCAAACCCATAATCCAAGGCTTCCATGCACACTTTTTTACATACTTTATTTTTGCCTCAAAAAACTGGGATAACTGAACTGCTGTTTTATATTTCTTGCTCATGTTGTTAAAATGGCTTTTCTTTTCTTTTTTTTTTTTTTATTAACTTGAGTATTTCTTATATACATTTCAAGTGTTATTCCCTTTCCCGGTTTCCGGGCAAAATCCCCCTCCCCCCTCCCCTTCCTTATGGGTGTTCCCCTCCCAACCCTCCCCCAATTGCCGCCCTCCCCCCATAGTCTAGTTCACTGGGGGTTCAGTCTTAGCAGGAAATCTAAATTATTATTTATACTTTGAGGTCTTGAAAGCAGTGATGTTTTTTGGAATGCTAACCTTGCAAATGTCAGCCCAGCAGGAGAACCTCTAGAGAGCATAAAAATTGGAAGCACAGCTTAATAATCATAGTTTTCCCATGGCTATGTTTTCTTTTGTGAACGTTATTAGATGTTGCTCCAAAATTACTAAATTGTAAAAATATAAACATAGTGCCATAAATTACATGTGAAGTATTTTCCCTTAGTTTAGAAGGTTATTCTTCAGTTGATTTTTATTTTGTGTTTTACTAAATGTATTAGAAAACACCAACTTAAAATATCTATTCTATAAATAACATGTTTGGCAATATTTGTGTTTATTATTTTAGGATGTATACATTTTGTGTAGCAACTCACTGTCACAGTGGTTGAATTTACATAACTGGTTAGTCTGTGAGTAGGCTTCAGGCAGCACAGTCATTTTTCTTATTTCCAAGATTCTGTGATATTAACACATACTTAAAGTATTCACACACACACATACACACACATACACACACACACATATATATACATATATATATATATGAAACAAAAGAGGAGAAAATATAATAATAAATTATATCCTGTATCAGTTAATATTTTAAGGACAAAGACGTTTTCACACCAGAGATAACAGAATGAAATACCATTACTGTCAGTCTTATACAGGAATCATTATGTTGTATGGAACAGTTTTGTCTGCCCTCTAGAATGACCCAGTTAGTCACCTATTCACAAATTGAAAGAAAAATGAAAAAAATTAAGAAGAGAGTATTATGTGCAAAACAGCTACTATTTTATAGGCAAATTGATGCCGCAAATATTTATTAAGCATATTGTAGCAAAGTAGTCCTTTTCTTAAGTACATGACTCTATTGATGAAAATTAATACATTATAAAAATTAAAACTGAAGTATGATACACTTTATCAATCCGAAATTTTATAACTAATTGGTGTCACACCTTTAGTACAGGCTAAACTTAATTCTCTAATTGTTTCATTTTCTGCTTTATCTTGTTCTTGCTACAAGAAGACACTAGATAGTTAAATGAGTAATATAACAAACCAGAGATCAGATGAGAAATTCTAAATGGAAAGAAATGGGAACCTTAATGTATTATTAGACATGCTTCTATACAACTATAGAATTACATAATGCTCAGAATGTTAACTGACATCAATCCCTAAGTTATTAACTTAAAATGACTAAGTACAATAATTATGTAAATTGGGTGGATGTTTACGTTGACTGAATAATTAGCAGATGAAAAAGTATATGCAAACATCATTCAATTTATGTGTATAAACTGAAGAGAATGTTAAAATATTTGAAGTGTTTCAACCCCTTTGTACCATTTGATGAAATATGGTCTCTCTCCTTCCTTTCCCTGTCTCTCTCTCTCTCTCTCTCTCTCTCTCTCTCTCTCTCTCTCTCACACACACACACACACACACACACACACACACACACACACACACACACCATATATCTTTTTGGTCTTGAATTTTGATTATTATCATACAGAAACAGATTCTATAAGATCTAAGTTAAGAATTTCTGAAGGCATTTTATAATTTCTTCTTGATAAACAATTCAAAGAATTTTTATAAAAATTATTAAGTTTGTTGTTGAATGTCTTGTCCCGTGTACTTTAAAAATTCCTCATGATTTCCAGAACAATATAAAAACCTGCAGTAGCCCTCCATTAATATTTATAGGTAATTTTGTAAAGTGATTAGCATATTGTTTTTTTTTTCGGAGCTGGGGACCGAACCCAGGGCCTTGCGCTTGCTAGGCAAGCGCTCTACCACTGAGCTAAATCCCCAACCCTGTGATTAGCATATTGTATCATGAGTTATTAAAAATGGCTCAAATATTCTCTTTTCCAGCATGAGTCTAAATTTGAAAAACGCTGACAAATGGACCATTGGTGAAGTGCTTATGGTTAGGGTCATTGATGCCAACATACTTAATACTCTTGAAACAAAGGTATATAAAACCTGAAGTGAGTTGTTTCACTTTTATAAATAATCGGTATGATTCCCTTTAAAAATCACTTTTTAGAAATTATCATTCTTTAGGAGCTATTTTAATGTGATATATATATGTATATATAATGCATATATAACATATAACATTATATGTACAATACTGTGACTTTTTTGATGGACTGAGCAATTCAGTTTTTCCATTGGTTAAATAAATACCTAAACTACTTCCAGATTATAAATATGAATGTTGTTGGGGCTTATCTCATGCTATTGAATCATCAGATCTTATGAATGAATGAATGAATGAATGAATGGATGGATGGATGAAATTTATTTGATTCTGAACCGCATATCCCATAATATCAGGTATAAAGCAGACATAAAGAAGGCTGTATTATTCTTTAAGGTTATACTCAAGCACTAGTTATTTGTTATTGTTTCCTCATTTAATATCCTGGGAACAGAATATTCTATTGAGATGATAAAAATATACTGACAGCTTTCATTAAATGACAAGAAGAATCAATACAAAAGCATGAAAACAAAGACAAAACAAAACAAAAAACTATTGAACTAAAGAAAATGCTCAAATATATGTCACCCTACTAAAGTTAAATTAATAGCAGATAAGCAATTTAAACAGCCTCAAATTACAAAAGTAATTAAAAGTCTTCAAACAATAAATGCCCAAGGGTCAGATTGTTTTAGCACAGAATTCTATCAGATATTCAAAGAAGAATTAATGCCAATACTCTTCAAATTATTTCACAAAATAGAAAGAGAAGAAATATTGCTTAGTTTTTTGTAATGAGGACACAGTACTGTGATACCTAAACTACACAAAAACCTAAGAGAGAAAGAGAATTATAGACAACTTTTTCTTATGTACATAAATATAAAAATGTCCAATAAAATACTTACAATATGAATTCATGAACACTTCAAAAACAGTCATCCACTATTTATGGCATCAAAAGCCAGCTTTACAGAAAGTAGAACTTCCTTACTGATCTCATGGGCCTGAATATGGAGCCTAGAGGAGTGGGTCTCTATGCTATATTTTAAGTCTACAATAAGGTGATCATTAATTTTTAAAAATGTATGTATACTATAATTTTTACATAGTATTATACCAACCATGATTATTCTATTTTAGTAAGAACAATCTGACATGAATTAACCATCTCAATGAAATATTGGTAAATTTATTTCTGCTTGAGGCAGATCCATTTGAATACATATAATTTCTTATCACCTTAGAAAATATTTAATGAACTCTATTTTACTAAGTGCATATGCATACATACTGTAATAGGTGGCAAAGTCATAATTTTGCAAATAAGTAACCCTTTGAATATGTTTGAAGATTTATTATTACAGTTTCATGAAACTGATGATATAAAATGAAATAAAACAGAAAAATCCAGGGTACCAATACTTATGTAAAAACACTACTTTTCATGTAAACTTCCAGAAGCTGTGCTATAGTGTAACTTATATTTGATCTGAATTTGAAATTTTAGGTACCTTCTCAAGAAAGTTAATTTGAATATTGCTAAAATTTACCAAAATAAGTAACAGTGGGTAGAGAGGAAGTGGTATTGACATAACTAAATCTTAAAATTCCTAATGGAGTAAAGAATAACATGAATGTTGGACTGTTTATTTTGTAGTGTTAATTTTCAATAAGATTACAACCGGTAGAAGAAAAGATCAAAAGCAAAGTTTAAGTTATTTGTATAGTGTTCAGTCTAACAGTGATTCTTCTAGTACTATTGAGTCTCCAAGGTTTAATAGACTAACTGAGAGAATAAGAAAAGGATAACCATGGTCTTTCTGAAGACATAGGAATTGTGACTGTTTGACAAAACGCTTTGCATTTATTTTTCCCCTAAAGACTACTGAAAAGAGAGTGTGTATTATTGTTCACTAAATGAACATGATGTCACTACCATTCAAGACATCTTTAAGTGAATCATGCACATAAAATATTATTATATAATGTAAATGGGCTATATTTATATATTTAGGAATATACATTATATATATATTGTTTGTTTGTGTGTGTGTGTGTGTGTGTGTAAAGAGAGAGAGAGACAGAGAGAGATGTATATGGATATAGTTAAAGATAGGGATAGAGATAAGGTTAGGGATAGGACTAGAGATATTGAAAGATAAAATAGAGATATATAGAGAGTTATGGAGATAGAAAAAGAGCTGGAGATAATTGGATATAGATATGGAACAACAATTAAAAATAAAGTCATGAATTTGAAAGAATATAGAGAGGTACACTGGAAGGAGTAGAAGAAAGGAATGGGAAAAAAAGAGCTAATTATTTGTAATTTCAAAAAGCAAAATAAATTTAAAAATAAAATAAATATTGGTGTAACAGCCAAAAAGAAAGACTAGACTTGGAGCATGAATGTGTTTAATACTGAACTCCCTTTGCTCAGTAGTGCTACACAGTACCATTTTTCTGTCTCCATGTACAACTTCATACTGAATGTGCACTGCATGCTATCCTTTTGCCATGATTACATTTTATACCATTAATTTACTTCCCCAAAGATCTAAGATGTTGCTTTTGGCTATTTACATTTAATCTGGGATATTCTAGACAGTCTTCTGGGAAATGAAAACTCACTCTTTTCCAACAATGTATTCGTCTTTTCCTCAAAAATCCTCTGCCTTTACCAACTTAGGCAGCCTGCTATCTTTGTCTCTCCATTCCATCTATACCATTTAAAACAACTTTAAAACTCATCCATCTGGACTCAAGTATGGTTAAAAAAAAAAAAAGGACTGGACTACCATACAGTAGAATTGCCCTGGAGTCTGTGACTGAAGGCAGCAAGCAAAATTTCTTTTGATTTCAGAGTTTTCTTCCGCATATGTAAGGCCCTGAATGTAAATCTCAGCTCCAAGAAAGACACGTACAGAGGGAGAGAAAGAAATAGGAAGGAATAAGGAAATAAGAATGAAAATAATCTGCTTTAATATAATGGACATTCACTGAGCCAATTTGATGAATACATAGTTTGTTATTTTTTAACCATGGAAGCCTGTATATTCTAATGCAATATCAAAGGACTGACATAATGGTCTTCATGATATACATTACCAATCTGACCACTACTAATTTTTACTCACACTAGTGATATAAAAGAGAAAAAAATGTTCTTTCACATCCTTACCTAATGTAGGAAACATTTCTTTGTTAAAAAAAATGTGTATTTAGTGGGAGTGTCATCTGCTTTGATTTCAACTTCTATGACACAGTGAGAAGCTTTTCATTTGTTGACTTTCTAATTTCACTGTACATCAGAGTTTTTCAATCCCTAGACTAGATCTGTAAAAATGATAAGAGACCTTCTACACCTACAGCACTAATCTAGAATAATCTAGAAATAAATTGCTTTCCCAGAGTGAAAACTAGTTTTGGTCTTTATATTTATTTATCCTCTTCTGGAATATGTCAGTCCATTTTCACTATTGTGATGAAAGAATACATGTAAAAGCAGGAAACGACTGTTTTAGCTGCAGGTTTTAGAAATTTCATACCCATAACCTGTGGCTGGGGTGTTGAATGTTATTCATCTTACGACTGATTGGAAAGGGTGAAGCAAATAGGAAAGAGTGAGAGATAAGATATACAGATATACAAATAATAGGCACACTTGTAGTGAACTACTCTCTCTAATGTAACTTTCCTTCTAGGAGCCTATTCAGCTATAAATGCATCCATGGTTCAATCTGTGATAGTATCCTCATGATTCAAGCACCAGTGAGCTGGAGACATAAGTCTTCAATACATGTACATTGGGTACCACTTACTATCCAATCCATAACAGGGCATTACTTAGCGAAGGCATCAATTCAACTCTTCCCATATGTGCCATTAATTCTTTGTCATGTCCTTTTTCTCCCTTGTAAAAAACCTCAAAACTTGTTGTACTGTTTGTCTTAAGGGTTGACAAATGCACAATAGACCTTTGCTTTTCTTAGGCATCCAGTAAATGTGGGTTGAATAATTGAGCAATGAGACTGGAAGAAAAATTTTCAACCTAGAATTAATCTTATGTGTCCCTGAATTTACTTCTCCCAAACTACTTTTTCTTTTATAATTCAAAACAGAATTATTGATTTCAAAAATCATACACAAGGATACTGTTATTATTCATAGTGTTGAAACAATGCATTTCTCGATATGTAACCCACAAGACAGAGGATAACATGATAAACAGAATACTTGCTCAAATAATCTCAAAATTTGTCTTTAGCAAACTTTGCTGATTTGAATATGTTCCATTTCTGATGATAGATTAAACTGCTCAAGCTGAGTGCTTCCATTGTCTTTTTAGATGTAAATTTTCCATTGCATATGTTCAAGTAAATATATCTTGGATAACATGAGTCTTTGAGACTCATGGGAACATTTGAAGTGAATAAATGAGCAGAGTTTCATTAACAAATGTTAACAAATGTTTACGTTGCTGCTTTGAGTCTCCAAATTACAATCTGAAATCAATTGCTTATTTATCAATAATAGCCCAATTACAACATGAATAAATATCTTAACCTAAAGGGCTTCATAGAGTATCATATGAGTTATGTATTGTGGAAGTTAATTTAAAAGTACACAAGAATGGAGAAAGAAGTTTCTTGTCCAAATATGCATTATATTTTGAGCACCATAATTATTGTCATTTTCAGCACTATGAAGTTTAATCCAGGGGAAACTCATCAGTGCAATATGACTCAGTTTGATCTGAGAGTCCTTGAGAGGAGGAGAACTTTCTGCAGATGGTTGCTCATCTGCATCTCATAATTACAGGGTACGCTCACACTCTAATAACCCTAAAAATATATAAAGACCAACATAGTCAGTCTTCTGAGCAAGCAATAACTAATGAGCATCTGGAAATGCCAACACAGCTTATAATTGGGTGGATAATTTCCAGATCAGTCAGTGAAGCAGTGGCTGTTGATTTCTCCATGTACACACTTCTGTCTCACCTAGACATTAAAAAATCATCAAGAACATTCAAAACATGTACTTGTCCAAACTATAACAGTCATAACTCTAAATAGGCCATGTGAAAGTTTACTTCTTAGAGACAGACAACCATATGATTTAGAGAGTAGCTGGGAACACTGATAACAGAATTCTAGAAGAACCAACTAGTTGGTGGGAGGATGGGTTGTGTTTATATTTTTCTGACTGCAGAGTCAATCCTCAGAAAGAAACTCAAGTTAGAATAAACAATTTCTTGATATTTCAATTTCAGATGCCTTTAAGATTAAATTTCATTCAACATATGCATGGCCTTTGTTTAAAATGAAGTACAAATTTAGTTTAGAGTTTATTAACTGGGATATATGATACTCTTAAAAGATTTTTGGAGTGATATGTCAGCTGGGATACTGCATATTCTGACAGTGCTCCAATCAGCTACTCTCTTCTTATATGTTTTACATTTTCATATCCCATCAGTGCTTTATTTTAATAAGACACTCTGGTACAATAGGAAAGAAGCATTTTACTCCTTCACTTGTAAAAACAGAGGCAACATTCTTTGTTGACTGTACATGGAAACACCCCACCAGCACCACCTATACTATATATGACACTATGGCCCCTCACCTGTTAGCCAAGTGCTCTACCCTGTTTATGCTCATTGCTCTGAATGAAAAGTTTTTAACCTACAGTAAATCTAAAATATCATTTACATAAAGAAAATGCTACAATGAAAGATTCTAAAAAATTAGTTGTTAAATAATATGTGGTCTGCCACATCCTTTTCTGTGTATTCAGCCAAATGAAGCCAGAATCCTGACAAGATGAGCATCTTCCTATTTCTAGAAAATAGCTCACTATAGCTAGGAATTAGAAAATCTATTGTCCATCTATAAATGAACACATAAATTTACAATGATGATAATAAAGTATTTTTCAGACATCGAAAGAAATCACATCATTTGCAACAACATGGATAAATTAGAAGGAAATTATTCTAAGTGTTCTAGTTCCATTTCATACCCTGATAAAAAAGTAGGTTAGACAAAAAGAATTATTTGTCTATTTGGCTTATAATTGCAAAATTGCCATTTCAGGAACATCAAGGGGGTGATACTTGAAACAGCAAGGCATATCACATCCATCCTGAACAACAGAGAATTGTAAACATCATCCTCAGATTGCTCTCTCTGTTCTTATCAAGGCCCAAGCCTAGGATATGCTACCCACCTTCAACCTAGATCTTCTCATATCAACTAAGGCAAATGAGAACATCTCCCACAGACTTACCTACAGCCCATGCTGACTTAGAAGGAAACATTACTGAGACTTTCTTCCCAGTATTCTAGGTCATTTACAGTTTACAATAAATTTTACTTAATAATATCAGTTTCCTGATATTATTAAGTAAAATAAATCACAAATGAGTCAAGAAAAAATACTTTTTCTTTTCATCAAGAAAAATGCTTGATGAACTCAAGTAGCTTTAAAGATTCAAAGAGAAATAGAATGCGTGGTGGTAGACAAGAATGGAAATGTGAGGAATAGGTGAGGAGGCACAAATCTGCACGATACATACATACACATTTCTAGTATATGTCTGGAGGAAAATAGTTCTTAAGACTAATATACTATATATCAGACTTTAATTGGCCTTTATACACCAAACTCAGTGTTAAAAGTTGAAGTGATTGACATGTAAATTGTATGCATTCAGCAGTCACTTCGCTACTAACACTCAAAGTGAAATTTCTCATGCCATTTAAATTTCAACATTATAATAATAATAAAAAACACACAGTGAAAATGGTGATCATGATTTTTACCTTGAATATGTCTTCCATACTTCTGGTTTCCTAAGCTAGAAGTCTCTATTCCCTCTATCTTTTAGATTAAAGAGAGGATGAAGGGACCACAGGTAGCTAAAACCCTCTATTCACTTGTTTGTAGGCATGGATTAAATGTGCAATAAACATTATTTATTTTGTTGTTACGAAATAACCCTTCTCAAATCACCTGGCAGTGACTACACTCTCCTCACCTCCTTTGCAAATGTTCTGGGTTCCCGAATTAAAGACACTCACATGCAGCCTTATATATTAATATGCTTAAACAGTTCAATGAAGGGCCACTTCCAAACCTCTACATATTTTATGACTCTCTTCCAATATTCATGATTAATTACTAAATAAAATCTTTAATTCATCATTGTGGCTCTAGGCCCAGTCAGAGGGAACACTCTGGAACTACTCTTCTCCAGCTCTTACATGATTGCTATGCTCAACCTTCTGCAGCTCTAAGGCCTGACATCTACTCCTTTTCCAGCATGGCAGTTCTACCTTTCCCCCTCTCTCTTGGTTCCTTGCCCAGGAATCCTAAAATATCCTGGCTCTGTCTCCCTGTCCAGCCATTGGCCACAGGCAACTTTATTTACCAATCAAAACCACTGGAGGCAGAGACTCTCAGCATCTTACATGCAGATTCTAAGATAATTTGGGGTACCTAATTAACATCATACAAGCATTAGACCAAATTCACATTTCCCTCTAACTGTCCATGAGAAAAGGCTTTGTCTCTCAGATATACAATGAGTGTAGTTATAACTATTAAGTAAACTATGAAGTATGATATACACTAATAATGTCCAGTCCATCAATTTTGTCAATTTAGCTACATTACTCTTATATTTACTTAAGGAGTTTACAATTTTAGACCAGAATTATGTTTTGATTTTAACTTGTATTATCATCTGAAAACCATCCTTTCAAATCTAGGACATTTTCCTTAATGCTAAAAATCTTAAGTTTGATTATGAGACTATAATTAGTGTTCAACCCTGTCAGAGATCTGAGAAAGAATTAAATATTACATGACTATACCGAAAACAGAAAAACATAGCTTCCAAAATTTAAACAAGTTGTGGAGACAGCTGACTTCCTGGACAGTCCCCTATTCCTCAAAATGTTGCAGCATCTATCTTTAGCCTTATGGTCCAGGACCATAGACATTACATGAAGGAGAATTTACGAAGGAATAGCTTACATAGTCTTGGCAGAGCTATGCTGTCAGCTATCCTGCATTGTGTGTGCTTTCCTGGACAGTATATTTTGTCTGCAAATGAGTTAGGGCAATTATTGCTCAGTGGCTACCTTGCCACAATTGAAGCAACTCTGCCCACAGGTAATGATGCTCAATATCTCCTTAAAGTGGAATGGGGATAGTGTCAGGAGCACACAGGTCTTATAGTCAAATGCTCTTTAATAATAAAATAGTATCAAATGCCATATTCTGTGGATTTCTGATGCTTTTGAAGACTATATATGTGGTATATCTGAACCTTAACTACTCTTAGCTACTTCTTTTTTTTTCTTTTCTTTTTTTCAGAGCTGGGGACCGAAACCAGGGCCTTGCGCGCCCTGCCACTGAGCTAAATCCCCAACCCAGCTATTTCTATTCGAATAATGTGGAAGACACATTATTATGAATAAATAAGAGTCTAATATAACCATGAGTTTACTATCTGACCTTCAACTGGCATTACTTAATCATCATCTAAACAGTTTGGAAAAACAGCTATTAGAAGAACTGAGTATAAACCTTATATTCTTAAATGAGTTACATAGGAAAAATGCCTACTTAATAGTAAACATATTAATTGATCAAATTTTGTATTGATATAAAAATCATGGCAATGAAAATGTTAAATCTGTATCAATATATAAATTATGTACCAATGTACAAAATTATATCTTCAATTTTGCTTTAATTATAGTTTTCTACTAATCTAAGACTATGTCAATGCAATGTTTTCTTTAAGACTAAATTTAGAATACATCTCATTTATCTAATTCCTTTTAATATAACTCTATCCACCATATTCCCTCAACCACCTTTCATTTTTCCTTGCAAGGAAAGGGTAGGGAAGAAGGAAGGAACAATTTTTATACCTGTGTGTTGATGTTGAAAGGGGACAATGAAATGTATATAATTTTAAGGGGTGGGGAGGTAAAAAATTGGAAAAATCAGTTAGATTTAAGAGAGGTACTTTTAGTACCTGTTACTTAGTCTCTACATGCTTAGAAGGTTCAGGCTTATCTGAAATTTTGAATAGCTCTATCTGAAAGGGGAGATGAACAGAAGTCATTGAAAATCACCAGCTATTCCTGAAACTCTTTTGGAGCAAGTCTTCAGAAAGAACTTCAGGAAGCAGGGAGGTGGAATAGCAATCCATTTCAGGATCTCTGAGGATGATTTTGTCACAGCTATGCGTTCTGTAACATATGGATCTTACAATCAAAACTTTACTATTAAGAGCATTTTCAACAAGTGTTGCTGGTTCAATTGGAGGTCAGCATGTAGAAGAATGCAAATTGACCCATTCTTATCATCCTTTTCAAAACTTAAGTCCAAGTTGATCAAGGACTGCCACATAAAACCAGATATACTCAAACTAATAGAAGAAAAAGTGGGAAAGAGTTTCGAAAGCATAGGCACTGGGGAAATTTTCATGAACAAAACACCAATGGCTTATGCTGTAAGATCAAGAATCAACAAAAGGGACTTCATAAAGCTGCAAAGGTTCTGTAAGACAACGGACACTGTCATTAGGAAAAAACTGCAACCAACAGATTGGGAAACGATCTTTACCAAGCCTACATCTGATAGCGATCTAATATCCAATATAATATGTACAATGAACTCATGAAGTTAGACTCTAAAGACCCAAATAACTCTGTTAAAAATGAACTTCAGAGGTAAACAAAGAATTCTTAGCTAAGGAATATCAAATGACTGAGAATTACCTAAAAAAAAAAAAGTTCAACATCCTTAGTTATCATGGAAATGCAAATCAAAACAACCATGAGATTCTACCTCACACCACTCAGAATGTCAAAGATCAAAAACTCAGGTGACAACAGATGCTAGCAAGGATGTAGAGAAAGAGGAACACTCCTCCATTGTTGGTGGGATTGCAAACTGGTACAATCACTCTGGAAATCAGTCTAGAGGTTCCTCAGAAAATTAGCCATTACACTACCTGAATACCTAGCTATACCACTCCTGAGCATATATTCAAATTATGCTCTAACATGCAGCAAAAACACATGTTCCACTATGTTTCTAACAGCCATATTTATAATAGGCAGAAGCTGGAAAGAACTCAGATACCCTTCAACAGAGGAATGGATACAGAAGATGTGGTACATTTACACAATGGAGTACTACTCAACTCTCAAAAACAATGACATCATAAAATTCATAGGCAAATGGATGGAACTAGAAAATATCATTCTGAGTGAGGTAACCCAATCACAGAAAAACACACATGGTATTCTCTCATTGATAAGTGGATATTTGCACAAATGCTCGAATTTCCCAAGATGCATGGTGCACATGAAACTCAAGAAGGATGACCAGAATGCAGATGCTTCAGTCCTTCTTAAATGGGGAACAAAAATATTCATAGAGGGGATATATAGGCAAAGTTTGGAACAGGATTGAAGGAAAGGCCATTCAGAGCCTGCTGCACATGGGGCCCACATGTATACAGCCACCAAAACTAGGTACAATCGATGAAGCTAAGAAGTGCATGCTGACCAGAGCCAAATATCCTGAGACACAAAGTCAGAGCAAATCAAATAGAGAGGTGAATGCTAGCATCAAACCATTGAACTGAGAACAGGAACCCTGTTGGAAGAATTAGAGAAAAAATTGAAATAGCTGAAGGGGCTTGCAACCCCATAAGAGAAACAAGACCAAACAACCAGAGTTCCCAGGGTGTAAACCACCACCCAAAGGTTGTATATGGACTGACCCATGGCTCCAAGTGCATATGTAAGAAAGGATGGCCTTGTTGGGCACCGATGGAAGAAGTCCTTGGTCCTGCCAAGGTTGGACTCCCCAGTGTAGGGGAATGTCGGGGGATGGGAAGGGGGAATAGATGTGGAGGGGGACACCCTTATAGAAGGTAAGGGACATAGGATAGGGGGCTTCTGTCATAGAAACAGGGAGAGGGAATAATATCTGAAATGTAAATTTAAAAATCCAATAAAAGAAAAAATAAATTTTAAAAAGGGTGAACAAAAATATTCATAGGAGGAGATGTTGAGACAGAGTTTGGAGTAGAGACTGAAGGAATGGCCATTCACAGTCTTCCCCACATGAGCATCTAGCATATATATATATATATATATATATATATATATATATATATATGTATGTATGTATGTATATATATATATATATATATATATGCATTCCCTTGCCCATGAACCCATGAATCCTAAATCATGCCTTTGTCTCCCTGCCTAGTCATTAGCTGCTGGCAACTTTATTCATCAATCAAAACAAACTAGAGGCAGTGACCGCCAGCATCTTATATGCAGTTTCTCTTAAAATTTTGGAGACCCAGTTATCATCATACAAGCATTAGAGCAAATCTACAACACATCCTGGTTAACTTATAAAGCAACTACATTAACCAGCATATAAAGGGTAAATATTAATTCTATTCAAATATAATTGAAAAAAACTTAGTCAAATAATTGAGATCTCTGAAATTATCATGGCTCCACCTTCTTCTTGTCTTATTTTTACATCTGAATCTTTGACTACTCTTGGGACCCCTTTTTTTCCTACCAAGTTGCCTTGACCAGCCTGGACATGAAGCTTTTTGTCTAGTCTTGTTTTATCTTTATCATGCTGTGTTCCATTGATATCCCTGAAATGCCTGTTCTTCTCTGAAGGGAAACAGAAGCATAGTAGACCTGGGACAAGGTGAGGTGGAAAGGGTTAGGGGTACTGAAAGATCAAAGGGAGGCAAATATGTGTTCAGTATGTATTTTATGGGAGAAGAATAAAAAAAATAGAGCATGACTATTATAAGAAGGATTAAGCTTTATGTGAGCTGACAAGCTTTATTTGTCTCATGTTTATATTTTCCGTAGGAATACGGATAAGAACAAAAATACATGCTGTCAACTGCATTCAACTACAAGCTGAATAACCAGTTATTTTGAATATAAAATTACACTTAAAAACGTTCCTTTTGAACACTCCTCCATTGTTGGTGGGATTTCAGACTGGTACAACCATTCTGGAAACCAGTCTGGATGTTCCTCAGAAAATTGGACCTTGAACTGCCTGAGGACCCAGCTATACTACTCTTGGGCATATACCCACAAGATGCCCCAACATATGACAAAGACACATGCTCCACTATGTTCATAGCAGCCTTATTTATAATAGCCAAAAGTTGGAACAAATCCAGATGCTCTTCAACAGAGGAATGGATACAGAAAATGTGGTACATCTACACAGTGGAATACTACTCAGCTATCAAAAACAATGACTTTATGAAATTCATACACAAATGGATGGAACTGGAAAATATCATCCTGAGCAAGGTAGCCCAATCACAGAAAAACACACATGGTATGCACTCATTGATAAGTGGATATTAGCCCAAATACTTGAATTACCCTAGATGCACAGAACACATGAAACTCAATAAGGATGACCAAAATGTGAATGCCTCATTCCTTCTTTAAAAGGGGAACAAGAATACTCTTGGGAGGGAATAGGGAGGCAAAGTTTAGAACAGAGCCTGAGGAACACCCATTTAGAGCTTGCCGCACATGTGGCCCATACTTACACAGCCACCAATCTAGATAAGATGGATGAACCAAAGAAGTGCAGGCCGACAGGAATCGGATGTAGCTCTCTCCTGAGAGACACAACCAGAATACAGCAAATACATAGGCAAATGCCAGCAGCAAACCACTGAACTGAGAACGAGACCCCTGTTGAAGGATTCAGAGAAAGGACTGAAAGAGCTTGAAGGGGCTTGAGACCCCATATGTACAACAATGCCAACCAACCAGATTTTCCAGGGACTAAGCCACTCCCCGAAGACTATACATGAGTGACCCTGGGCTCCAACCTCATAGGTAGCAATGAATAGCCTAGTAAGAGCACCAGTGGAAGGGGAAGCCCTTGGTGCTGCCAAGACTGAACCCTCAGTGAACGTGATTGTTGCAGGGAGGGCGGTAAGGGGAGGGGAGGAGTTAGGGGGATGTTGGCCTGAAAACCGGGAAAGGGAATAACAATTGAAATGTAAATAAGAAATGCCCAATTTAATAAAGATGGAAGAAAAAAATAAATAAAAATGTTCCTTTTACCTAATGTCAATGATTTTTCCCAAAGAGACATTTTTCACCTCCTCATTTATTTTCTTGGAAAATATGATATAAAAGAAAATACATGTCTATCTCTTCAAGAAATAATAGCAACCCCCCTCTCCATACTTCATTTTATTGGCAATTATGAATCTGACTCCATAAAGTTTTAGTCACTGTGATGTTTTGCTTATGCTTGGCGCAGATAGTGGCACTATTAGAAGGTTTGGCCTTGGTGGAGGAAGTGTATCACTGTGGGGGTGGGCTTGGAGACACTCCTAGCTGCATGAGAATGCTCAGTCTATTCCTGGTTTCCTTCAAGTGAAGATATAGAACTCAGCTCCTCCTGTACCATGCCTGCCTGGATGCTTCCATGCTCCTGCCTTTCTATTAATGGACTGAACCTCTGAACCTGTAAGCCAGCCCCAATTAAATGTTGTCCTTTATAAAACTTACATTGGTCATGGTGTCTGTTCACAGCAATAAGACCCTAAGTAAGACAGTCACCTATATTTCTATTCAAGCAACTATAGTTGCTAGGAGATTAAAATGTTTGGTGTTCTTTTTTTAGAAACAGAATAGTTTTGAAGGACCCCCGGAGCTGGGAGACCTTCACTCAAGTCTCGGGATGACGTGAACGCCAAAGAACTCATGAGAGACCGATCTTGATGCAATCAACAAGAGGTTTATTGATAGGGATGACAGAAACCAGTGCACTGGGGTCGAAACTCATATCCCAAGCAGAGGTAGAGGAGTTCGACCTTGATTTGTTGGGAGAAAGGGTATTTAAAGAAAGTCCATACCGAATCACAAGGGAGAGCCTCCTGTTTCTCATGATTTTTCTTTAAGATTTTAATCTAACTTTATGGTTAACCAGTTCCTGCTACTATGGTCAGCTGCTATTATGGTCAGCTGCTATTATGGTTAGCTAGTTCCTGGAACAAAGTGGCTGAACCAGCTGGTGCAATTACTCTTTCCGTGATCAGCTAGTTTCTGGAACAGGTAGTTCCCAGGGCCTGCTTTTGGCTTCAACTTTTGTCTAGGGGGCAATTTTAAACTTTTTCCTTTCAGTTTTACTTCCCTCACAGCATGTCATCACCACTTTAGGATGGAGAACTCAATTATATAAATTTATTTATGTAATATTATTGCATTAAAATTATTTATTTGATGAGAGAAGACGTGCATTTCACATACATACAAAAATAAAAGAACTATTATTAATGCTGAGTCTTTCTTTTACCATGTGGTTCCTGGAATAAATTCAGAAGACCAGGTATAGTGATGGATGCCTAATAAATCACTAGCCTAATAAATCTACTTTGATATTACTATAAAATACTATTTTATTTATTTTATCGAATAAAAATAAATAGCTTAATCAGCTTACATCTGATACTTTAGATTCAAAATTGTAAATATTGTGATTGATTTCTATAATATATCAATTCTTCTGACTAAGCAATGCTTTCTTTTTTAAATCATTTAGTGTGTGTGTGTGTGTGTGTGAGTGTGTGGTGGAGAGCATGTCAAGTTTCAGCCCTCCCTCCAAGACTCAAGCAGTTCTTTCTAAGATAGTTGCCTTGAAAGCTACAAAACCAAGACACAAGCTGTAGTTCTTGGACTACATTGAAATAGATATTGTTCCTGAATGAATTATTTCCCTTTGAAATTGACCTGGGCTTCCCCATCTTTCTTATTTAGAACATATATATATATATATATATATATATATATATATATATATATATATATATATCAAACGATGGCTTTTTCAGAGATAATTAATGTCAAATTAAAAGGATGACATCATGAGTGTAGATTCTTTTCATTTCTATGACTGTGAGTCTCCCTCCCCTCATGGACCATCTGCCAATTTGCTCCTTGCAGGAAAAGAGAGCAGAGATGGCAGTGAAGGGTTGACATTCAAAAGCCCTGTGAATATGTTTTATGAATGACCAAAACATGGTCAGCTATAAGGGGCACACCAACTTTATTGAGGGAGATTCAAAGTTATAGTGTTTTGGGGGACTGAGTGTAGGAATATCCAAGATAGATAAAGGTCATTGGTTAAGAGCTTAGGGCACCTGAAATGCTTCCCCATGCTAGTTCATTTCAGGAATATCAGGTGCTACCTAAGCAGGTTCTTATAAGGAGAAAGAAAATTGATCCTGTAATCTAATTTGAGGCTATGTAACATTTGGCTTAGAATTTCCCAGACAGTCCAGAGAAGGAGTGTAGAGAGCTGTGACGTGCCGCGCCTCAAAGATAGCTCTGGTTTCCGCCTTCCACCCTCCCAATGGTGAGCGCTCCTTGCAGTAAACAAGTCCTTATTTGGCTATGTCTGCCTGGCCCGCTAGCTTCCGCATAGTGACAGCCTATCTACATGACCCACGTGGCTTGCTAGGACTGGCCAGTGCTAGCTATTTAAGTGTGGTGCAGGGCATTCCCCGGGAGGACAGAGAGAAAGAGAGAGAGAAGAGAGACAGTAAGAAGAGAGAGAGAGAGAGAGAGAGAGAGAGAGAGAGAGAGAGAGAGAGAGAGAGTCAGGAGGGAGAGAGTCAGAAGAGAAGAGAGTCAGAAGAGAGGAGAGAGAGAGTCAGAAAAGAGAGAGTCAGAAGGGAGAGAGAGTCAGGAGAGAGAGAGTCAGAAGAGAGAGAGTCAGAAGGTTGTATCAAGCTTAAAACTGCTTGAAGAAGATCTCTTGTGGTCGTGTCTTCCTTGCTGGTCGGGGTTGGGCTCGGCAAAGAAGAAAGCCCAGTAATGAAGGCAGTCTCCCATATTATGCCAAGCCCAGAGGCTATCCAGTCATGGTGGACTGCAACCTTAATTAGCAAAGTTTTTCCACACATGACAAGCTTCTAAATAAGAAGTAAAAGATATCACAGAGAAGGTACACAGACAGATAAAGAGTTCAAATGAGTACAGAACAGGAACAAATCCAATGTAAAACAAGTATAGATATCAGGAGAATCTCAGTTGAGAAAATCTTGATTTTTGTCTTCCATCCTCCAAGGTTACAAGAAAATTAATCTATGGAACTTAAACCATATAGCCTGTGATATTTCAGGTCAGGCTCGGCATATGAGTATAATTTTACATAGTTCAAGATTCTTGGTAGCTACACCAAAATACATTTAAGAACTTACTGATTCTGTAAATGACCTTAATTTGGAAGTCTCAGTTGTGCAAGTCACAAATGCCTCTAACTTTATCTTAAGGCCAATTAAATGGCCTTGATTATCTCTGAAAGCTTGATCATCTTGATCATTTCTGAAAACTGAGGGCAGTTGTACATATGTGGCATACAAACATACAAATATATATACATACCCGTACACAAAAAATAGAAAACAAATGAAGCACATAATAGAAAAAAAAATCTCAGCTACATTTTGTATCTAGTCTAGTCATTCTAAAAGGTGACTGCTCTAATAATACAATATTTGGTTTAATTCAATATAGCCTATTGCAGGTACAATTAAATACTTCTCAGAGGCTAAACACAGGTTTGCATTGCTGAAGACACTGTACTTTGGTCACATGATATGGTTGACTGAATTTGGATGTAACATGAAAACCTACTTCCTGTGGTCTGGATTCTAAAACACTCAGAAGGATAATGCAAGATGCCAAGGGAGGAAAGCAATTGATAGTTCTATCAAGATGTTATGCATATGAAACATGACAACTCTCAGCATGTCAAGTTATCTTCAAAAGTGCAACAGTGGCAGTGCTATCTTGGTAGTAACCAAAAGTTGTCAATATAATTTGGGGCCTATTCAATATGTGAAACTCATGACTGGTTCTCGAAACCTAGTCAACTACATAGAGGTTGGTGTACTGATGGATATTAGTAAAGACATATACTACTGCCATTTTAATAGGCAAATATTCCTTCTGGTCACCATCTGTGCCCCAGAGTTAACACTGTAGCATAGCTTTGTGCATCTAAATACTGCCAAGAATGAGTGGGATTCCCAGGACTGCTGTCACTCCTAAGTTCACAGGCGAGACAAACACACTTGCTCCAGTAACTGGCCAAAAAGGGACCCACCAGGAGACCACAAGGATCAGGAACAGAGAAGTAGCTGGGGACAGGATACTTCCAGTCTCCACCTACACCCAGGAGTTAACCCTGTGGCATAGTTCTATACCCAAATCTTGCCAAGAAAGTGTTGGTCTCCCAGGAGTACTGTCACTCCTAAGTTCACAGGTGAGACAGACACTTTTGCTCCAATAACTGGCCAAAGAGGAACCTGACAGGAGACCACAGGGCCCCGGAAGTATGGAGCAAATGGAGACATGATCCTTCTGGTCTCCATCTGCACCCTGGAGTTAACCCTGTGGCAGAGCTTCCCACACTCAAATCCTGCCCAGAGAGAGCTGGTTTCCCAGGAGTGCTGACACGACTAAGATCACAGGCTCACAGACTCACAGGAGGGAAAGACTCCAGTCCAAGACAGCAAGACCAACAAAACAAAAGATAACCAGATGGTGAGAGGCAAGCACATGTACCTAAGCAACAGAAACCAAGGTGACTTGGCATCATCAGAATCCAGTTCTCCCACTCCAGCAACTCCTAGATAACCCAACACACTGGAAAAGCAAGATTTGGATTTAAAAATCACAACTCATGATGATGTTAGAGGACATTAAGAAGGACATAAATAACTCCCTTAAAGAAATACAGGAGAACACAGGTTAAAGGTAGAAGCCCTTAAAGAGGAAATGCAAATTTCCCTTAAAGAATTTCAGCAAAATACAACCAAACAGGTGAAGAAATTGAACAAAACAATACAGGATCTAAAAATAGAAGTAGAAACAATAAAGAAATCACAAAGGGAGGCAACTCTGGAAATATAAAACTTGGAAGGAGATCAGGAGTCATAGATGCAAGCATCTCCAACAGAAAACAAGAGATAGAAGAATCTCAGGTACAGTAGTTACCACAGAATACATTGATACAACAGTCAAAGAAAATGCAAAAGGCTTCTAACCCAAAACAGTCAGGAAACCCAGGACACAATGAGAAGAATAAACCTAAGGATAATAAGTATAGATGAGAGTGAAGATTCCCAACTTAAAGGGCCAGTAAATATCTTTAACAATTATAGAACTATACAAGAAGCCTATACAAATAGACTGGACCAGAAAATAAATTTCTCCTGTCACATAATAATCTAAACACCAAATACACAAAACAAAGAAAGAATATTAAAAGCAGTAAGGGAAAAAGGTCAAGTGGCATGTAAAGGCAGACCTATTGAAATTATACCAGACTTCTTACCAGAGACTATGAAAGCCAGAAGATCCTGGGAAAATGTCATACAGACCCTAAGAGAATACAAATGCCAGTCCAGGCTACTGTACTCACCAAAACTATACCCTAGATATAGCAAGAAAGTAATCTTCTCTCAATAAACGCAAAGGAAGATAACCAAACAAACATAATCCCACCTCTAACAACAAAAATAAGATGAAGAAACAATCACTTTCCCTTAATATCTCTTAACATCAATGAACTAAATTCCCCAATAAAAAGATATAGACTAATTAACTGGATGCATAAACAGGACATAGAATTTGACTGCATTCAGGAGATGTACCTCAGTGACAAAGGTAGATTCTACCTCAGGGTAAAAGACTGGAAAACAATGTTCTGATCCAATGGACTCAAGAAACAAACTGGAATAGCCATTCGAATATCAAATAAAATTGATTTTCAACCAAAAGCTATCAAAAAAGATAAGGAAGGACACTTCATATTCATCAAAGGAAAAATTTACCAAAATGAACTCTCAATTATGAACATTTATGCTCCAAATGCAAGGGTAACCACATTCATAAAGGAAACTTTACTAAACTAAAGGATACATGGCACCTTACACAAAAATAGTTGGAGACCTTAACACCCCACACTCACCGAAGGATAGATCATGGCAACATAAACTAAACAGTGGCACAGTGAAAGTAGCAGAAGTTATGAAACAAATGTGTTTAATAGATAGCCAGAAAACATTTTATCCTGAAACAAAAGAATATACATTCTTCTTAGAACCTCATGGTACTTTCCCCAAAATTGATCATATAATCAGTCACAAAACAGTTCTCAACAGATACAAGAAAATTGAAATAATCCCATTCATCCAATCAAATCACCATGGGTTAAGACTGATCTTCAATAACAACAAAAATGACAGAAAGCCCACATACACATAGAAGCTGAACAATGCCCTATTAAATGATAACTTTGTCAAGGAAGAAATAAAGAAATTAAAGAATTTTTTGAATTTGATGAAAATGAAGGAACAAAATACACAAACATATGGAACATGATGAAAACAGTGCTAACAGGAAAACTCATGGGTTTGAGTGCCTTCAAAAGAATACTGGAGAGATCATACACTAGCAGCTGGCCAGCAAACCTAAAAACTCTAAAACAAAAAGAAGCAAATAAACCTAAGAAGAGTAGACAGCAGGAAATAATCAAATTCAGGGCTGAAATCAACCAAGTACATACAAAAAGAACTATAAAAAGAATCACCAAATTGAGTAGCTGGATCTTTGAGAAAATCAACAAGATTGACAAACCCTTAGTCAGACTAACCAGAGGGCGCAGAGAGAATATCCAAATAAACAAACTCAGAAATAAAAAGGGAGACACACAATAGACACTGGGGAAATTAAAAAAACTCATCAAATCCTACTATAGAATCCTATACTCAAAATTGGAAAATCTGGATGAAATGCAGAACTTTCTAGACAGATACCAGGTACCAAATTTAAATTGTGATCAGAGGAACCATCTAAACAATCCTATAACCTCTAAAGAGCAGTCATTAAAATTCTATTAACCGACAAAGGCCCAGAACATATGGGTTTAGTGTAGAATTTTATCAGACCTTCAAAGAAGACATAATACCAATACTCTTCAAACTATTCCACCAAATAGAGACAGAAGGAATACTACCCAATGAGTTCTATGAAGCCACAATTAAACTTATACCTAAACCACACAAATACCCATCAAACAAAGAGAACTTCAGACCAATTTCACTTTAAAATATCAATGCAAAAATACCCAATAAAATTCTTGCAAATGGGATCCAAGAACACATCAGAATGATCATTCATTATGATCAGATAGGCTTCAGCCCAGAGATGCAGGCATGTTTCAGTATACAGAAATTCATCAACATAATCCACTATATAAACAACTGCAAGAAAAAAAACACATGGTCATATCATTAGACACTGAGAGAGCATTTAACAAAATTCAACACCTCTTTATAGTAAAAATCTTATAAAGATCAGCAATTCAAGGTCCATATATAAACAAAGTTAAAGCAATATACAGCAAACCAGTAGCCAACATCAAAGTAAATGGAAACTTGAAGCAATTCCACTAAAATCACGGACTAGACAAGGCTACCCACTCTGTCCCTACTGATTCAATATAGTACTCCAAGTCCTAGCCAAAAGAATTAGAAAACAAAAAGAGATCAAAGGGACACAAATTGGAAAAGAAGAAGTCAAAATATCTTTATTTGCAGATGGTATGATATACTTATGTGACCCTAAAATTCCACCAGAGACCTCCTACAATTGATAAAGAACCTCAGCAGCGTGGCATGATATAAAATTAACTCAAACAAATCAGTAGTCTTCCTCTACTCAAAGGATAAACATGCTGAGAAAGAAATTAGGGAAATGACACCTTTCCGAATAGTCACAAATAATATAACATACATTGGTGTGACTCTAACAAGCAGTGGAAAGATCTGTATGACAGGAACATCAAGGCCCTAAAGAAAGAAATCAAAGAGGATCTCAAAGATGGAAAGGTCTCCCATGTTCATGAATTGGCTGGATTAATATACTAAAAATGGCCATCTTGCCAGAAAACAATTCTACAGATTCAGTGCAATTCCCATCAAAATTCCAACTCAATTATTCACAAGGTTAGAAAGAACAATTTGCAAATTCATTTGGAATAACAAAAACTCAGTATAGCAAAACCTCTTCTCAACAATAAAAGAACTTCTGGTGGAATCACCATCTCTAACCTCTAGGTCTATTACAGATCTATGGTGATTAAAACAGTATGGTAGCAGTACAGAGACAGGGAGGTTGATCAATGTAATAGAATTGACAACCCAGAAAGGAACCCACACATCTATGCTCACTTGATATTTGACAAAGGAGCTAAAACCATCCAGTGGAAAAAAGGATAGTATTTTTAACAAATGGTGGTGGTGGTTTGACTGGTGGTTAGCATGTAGAAGAATGCAAATTCTTATCTCCTGGAACAAAGCTCAAGTCCAAGTGGATCAAATTAATAAAACTGAAAGGGTCCTACAGCCTCAAATGCTTGAACACAGGGGAAAATTTCCTGAACAGAATACTAATGACTTACACTCTGAGATCTTCAATCAACAAATTGGAGTTTATAAAATTGCAAGTTTTAGTAAGGCAAAGGACACTGTGAATAGGAAAAAAATGGCAACCAACAGATTGGGAAAAGATTTTTACAAATCCTATATCCTATAGAGGACTAATATCCAATATATGCATAGAACTCAAGAAGTTGGACTCCAGAGAATCAAATAACCCTATTAAAAATGGAGTACAAAGCAAGACAAAGAATTGTCAACTGAGGTATATCGAATGGCAGAGAAGCACCTATAGAAATGTTCAACATCCTTAGTCATCAGGGAAATGAAAATCAAAACAGCTCTGAGATTCTACTTCACACCAGTCAGAATGGCTAACATCAAAAACTCAGGTGACAACAGATGTTGGAGAGGATGTGGAGAAAGAGAAACACTCCCCCATTTTTGGTCGGATAGTAAACAGGTACAACCACTCTGGAAATTAGTCTGGTGGTTCCTCAAAAAAATGGATATTGTACTACGTAGGGACTCAGGTACTCCTAGAAATATACCCAAAAGATGCTTTAGCATATAACCAGGACAGAGGCTCCAGTATGTTCATATCAGACTTATTTATAATAGCCAGAAGCTGGAAAGAATACAGATGCCCTTTTACAAAGGAATGGATTCAGAAAATGTGGTATATTTTTACAATAGAGTGCAACTCAGATGTTGAAAACAATGCCTTCATGGAATTCTTAGGCAAATGAATGGAATTAGTAAATATCTTCCTGAGCTGGTAACCCAGTCACAATGAAAACACAAGGTTTGCACTCACTGATAAGTGGATATTACGCCAAAAGATAGGAATACCCAAGATACAAATCACAGACCACCTGAAGCCCAAGAAGAAGGAAAACCAAAGTGAAGATGCTTCAGTCCTCTTAGAAGGTTGAACAAAGTAAATATTTTTCACGGGAGGAAATACAGGGACCAAGTTTGAATCAGATACTGAAGGAAAGGCCACCCAGAGACTGCCCCACCTTTGTATCCATCCTTTATACGACACCAAACCCAGACACTATAGCAGATGCTAAGATGCTTGCTGACAGCAGTCTGATATTGCTGTCTCCTGTGATGCTCTTCCTAAGTCTGAAAAATACAGAGGTTAATGCTCATAGCCAACCATTGGACTGAGCAGAAAGTCCCCAATGGAGGAGTGAGAGGAAGTACTGAAGGAACTGAAGGGGTTTTACAACCCCATAAGAAGAACAACAATATTAACCTACCAGAGACCGCAGAGCTCGAAGGGACTAAACCACCAACCAAAGAGGGAACCATGACTCCGGCTGCATATGTAGCAGAGTATGGTCTTGTTGGACATCAATGGGGTGAGAGGCCTTTTGTTATGGGAATCCT
Organism: Rattus norvegicus; assembly: GCF_021556685.1. NCBI lineage: Eukaryota > Metazoa > Chordata > Mammalia > Rodentia > Muridae > Rattus > Rattus norvegicus. Next base: position 39,094,335 of record NC_141536.1, read on the forward strand.
GGATGGCCCCCTGTAGGCGAATGCCAGGGTGGGGAAGCGGGTTTGGTTGGGTGGTTTATGGAGCACCTTCACAGAAGCAGGGGGAGGGATCATGGCAAAGAGGCTTTCTGAATGGGAAACTAGGAAAGGGGATAACATGTGAAATGTAAATATATAAATTATCCAGTAAAAAGTAGACAAACATAATCCATAACTACATTAGAAAATTTACCGTTATTGTTCCAGATTAGTAAAATTCTCACTCATCCTCCAAGATGCTTCTCTTTACATCAAAGGGACCCCATGACAGGATATACAAGTAGATACATACAGATATCAATGTGTCATAGGAAGCCCAGCTCCAATGTATACATTTGTAACATTACTCTAACATCTAAGACTTGGTGAACATCAAGAAAGAGGGGACAAAAAGGCTGCAAGAATAAAAAGATGAGAAAATTTGCTATGAGAATTTACCTACTAGTGATGGCTGAATAAAAAGATCTATTGGAAATATTGTGATATCATAAGACATGCTAATGAGTGAAGGGAAATGAGTGTGCTCCAAGTCTTAGCTAACTAATGACTGATGAGAGAGTAGAATTAGCATCTCCTTTTCAGGACTCTTCAAATTAGTTTTCAATAAAGTTCATATTTATATTGATCTGAAATCATACACACAAATGTTAAAAACAGTCTCAGCAGTTTAGGTTGATAACATTTGTGCAGATTTTTGTGCATAAAAATCAAGAGAAAAGAGGTTCTCAATTTGAGAGACAAAGTGTAGGGAATCACAAAGTTATATTTTAATTAAAATATATATTTAAAAAATAACAATTTAAATATTTTTGACTTGTCCTGCCATTACCTCCTAAACTCCAAATACTTGTAAATGTCAGAGGGTGGAAAATTGAGCAGTACCACACTTCCCTCTGGGTATTTTCCAGCTGAACCTGTGGAATCCTGTAGTTCTCAGGCCTGCTACCCTGCCACATTCTTGGTTTCCTTACATGTTGATGGTATGGCTATTCTTCTGTTTTTGTTATTCTTCTTCAACCACTTTATGTCCTCATGTGTGATAGTAAAGAATGAAGACTTTTTAGCTAGATTTCATAGACCTAAATGTTATTTTGTGGAATATAGTACTCAGGATATATTATATAAGAAAAGAATGTATTTTTAATAAAAGGGAAAATAAAGCATAAAATTTTCAAATTGGGATGCTAATAATTCGGTTTTTAACAAATATACAGCTTACAATTAATTAGAGATACAAAAGTAAACTAAGGCCTCAAAAATAGACTAAAACATAACCTATTTTGTCACTTACTAATATACTGGCTTTTCCCTACTTCAGTGTTATTCTCTTTAGGTGATTAAATTCATGTTAAATTATCTTCCTAAGATTAATAACTTAATAAATAATTCAATACTCACAAAGAGAACACTGCCTTGTCTATTCATTAAAAGTACTTATAATGGATTTAGAGTAGTGGGATTTCTGGTTTTGAAAAATTATTCTCGAGGTTTTTTCCCAGCCTTCTGCCTGTTTCCCTTGTAAAAGGCCCATGTACCTTAGCACAGCTGACAGCATGTTAGTGACATCCTTTTAATCTTAATACCCAGCACACAGGTTCTAACATCTGCCCAAACAGGAACAACATCATAACACACTAAAGACCCAGACAATAGCTCCAGGATCCAGAACAGCTCTGAAGTGTACTAATCTTGGTTTTGGCTTCTGTAGTTCTGCTTCTTGTTAACTGAAACATGTCAACTCGGACAAGGTTTGTGTCAATAAAAGAAAAATAACTATAAGGATTAGTACTGCCTGATTTGAGCTTGTTCTCACCATCAATAAAGATGGCTTATCAGCTTTAAAAATGTCTGTGTGCATTCTCTGGCAGATTTGTCTCACAACACCATATTCTTATCAAACCGTTCTAGTGGATTGGATAAATAAAGATAAATATTCATATAATCTTTTAAATCTTTTAACATTTCTATCAATTTACTCTAGACAATGTCAAACCTGTACAGAATACATTTTGGTCATATTCATCCTTCCACACTCATCATCTTCCTCCTCCTCACCCTCCTCATCCTCGCAGTTCCTCCCTTCTTTCTACTGAGTACTCATCCTAGTGTCACATCCTTTTGTTTTGTTATTGTTTCATGTTTGTGAGACACGGGTTTTAACAAAAGGCCTCCAGAGGGCCATTGTTGTAAATCTAGTGACTGAATCATGCCTAACTCACCGATGATTATAGCACTGAAGATAATGACTTCCTTCTTTTCTGCAGGTCTCAACTGTTGTTATTTCCTTGGGAGAAGCAGGAATCCTATATGGATGGTCCTCCACTAACTATAACAACAAAGTATGTGACTCAGTCTTCTGTAGGCCTTATTCAGGCAGTGAAACTGTGAGTTTGCAAGTACCATAGCCATATCATTTCCATGTCATTTCATGCTCCTTGCCACATTGTTCAGATGACTTCTTCTTCTTCTTCTTCTTCTTCTTCTTCTTCTTCTTCTTCTTCTTCTTCTTCTTCTTCTTCTTCTTCTTCTTCTTCTTCTTCTTCTTCTCTTCTTTTTCTTCTTCTTCTCTTCTTCTCTTCTTCTTCTTCTTCTTCTTCTTCTTCTTCTTCTTCTTCTTCTTCTTCTTCTTCTCCTCCTCCTCCTCCTCCTCCTCCTCCTCCTCCTCCTCCTCATCCTCCTCATCCTCCTCTTCCTCCTTCTTCTGCAATGTTCTGTATTTCTCAGAAGACATCTTTAGGAGGGGATATGGTAGCAATGTTTAGAGCAGTGACTGAAGGAACAGCCATTCAGAGCCTGACCCACATGTGACACACACACACAAAGCTAGATAAGATTGATGAAGATAAAGAATACATGCTAAAAGGGACCAGATATAGATCTCTCCTGAGAGACACATCCAGAACATGTCCAATACAGAGGTCAATGCTAGCAGCAAACCACTGAACTGAGAACAGGACCCCCTTTGGGGGGAATTAGAGGAAGTAGTAAAAGAGTTGAAAGAGCTTGCAACCCCATAAAAGCAACAATGCCAACCAACCAGAGCTTCCAAGGACTAAACCACTACTGAAAGATTATACATGGACTGACCCAGGGTTCCAACTGCATATGTAGCAGAGAATAGCCTTGTTGGGGCACCAGGGGAAGGAGAAGACCTTGGTACTGCCAAGGTTGGACCCCAGTGCAGGGGAATATGGGGGGGCAATAAGGAGGATGTATAGGGGGAGTACCCATATAGGGGAGTGGGAAGGGAGGGAATGGGGGCTTATGGACAGGAAACCAGGAAGGGGAATAACCTTTGAAATGAAAGTAAAGAAATATATCTAATAAAAATTTTTAAAAACTTATCTAAATTGTAGACTATTTAGATAGACCAATTTGGTTAGATTATAAACAATATCTCAATGTAAATATTTATTTGTAAATCTTTTTTCTAACTAGATAATTTCCTCTCAGAATATGCTTCCAGAATAACTGAGATTCCATCTCTAAGAGTGTGCACATTATTGCACATGGACATATTCATATTCATAAATGCATTTCTAAATGCCAAATACTAACATTGACTAGAACTCTAAAAACACCAGATAGCATATATATTTAAATGTTTAAATGTAATAAATAAGAACAGAGTTAATAATTAATAATATTTAAAATTATGTGATATAACTTTTTAAGTTGTATCTTAGAGGTTTGTTAAAGTTGCAACTAATACTGTAACTGTGTATCAAATTTCCTTTGGTAAATTGGAGAAGAGTACAAAGGAAGTCAGAAAATGAAAGGCTATAAAGATGAGAATAGTTGCTCTCTAGAAAGGATGTCTGACCCCAACTAATCTCTTCATTATAAAGCATTTTCTTTATTTCTCCAAATTAAAATTAAATTGAATTAAAAAACAGTTAAATAGTGGGAGACTAATCCCCATCAAGTGCATTTACAAACAGATGATACATTAAGTCTGAATATTACATGACTAAAGGTTAATGACACTAAATATATTTACTGTACAGGATAGTTTATAAAATAACCCACATTATTTTAGAACATTTCTATGTGGCAGTGGATCTCAAAAATACAAAGCTCAATGCTATATACTTGTGACTTACCTTACAGAGCCGTGTAGTCTTTACTCTTTGGGCATGCTTTGGTGTCAAAACTATGATCTTTGTCATGGAATGCACTGCATCCCAGTTGTCTGGGGAGAAGTTCACACCTCAAAATGCATCTTCATTTCAGCCCTGGTGAAATTTACAAAGATACACAGTTAATCTCTCTGACAATACTTGTGCCTAATAGCAAATATAATGATGATGATAATATTGGAGCCCAAAATGAGAAATATGGGAGGAGGATGCTTTTAATTGCCCTGCTTTGCTATTCAAACATGTATAGTATAGGTCAATTCAATGCCAAGATCTCGTTGACTTTTGACCTTATGTTATTTCATGTTTTATGTGTATAGATACTTTGCCTCCATGTGCACCCATATATCACATGTATGCCTGGTATCTGCAGAGGCCAGATGAGAGCAATGAATTCCTTGGGACTAGAGTTAAGAGATGGTTATGAGCTTTCATGTAGGTTCTGTGCATCAAATCCAGGGACTCTGGAAGGACAGTCAGTGTTCTTAACCCCTGAGCCATCTCTAGAGGTCTGCAAATCTTGTTTTCTATACTAACAAGTGATGGATTAGAATTAATTGGTAGGTACCTCATACTTCGGTTAAATCCTTAAAGAATAACAGTTTATAAATATTAAACATTTCTTTCTCAATATGAAATGTATGTTATGTTGAAATATGTTATCAGAACGTATCTTTCTAGGAAACAGAAAAATCAACACTGTTCTTTAGACCACTTGTATTTTGTCCTACTGATAAAGGATACACAACTTTACTCTTCAATTTTTTTTTTGTTCCAAAACAAATGTGTTCTCACTGTGGGTGTCAGGTTTCATGACTTAGATTCTTAGATTCTGCAGCGGCAAAAGTGCAAATGACTCTTCCATCGCTAAGCATCTCTGTCTTTCACACTGACTCTGTGGCTGTGCAGGATGTATCTGCCGTTGTGTTGTACTTTCTGTTTCCCAGTTGTTGGTGGTGATGGGCCTTCTAAGCTGTTTTCCACTTCTCTGGAAGGGAGAGTGCAGACACAAGTCATTACCCTGCCGAATGTATCAGGGAATGCTTCAGGCACAGCCTAGAACTGAATACAGGGCAAGGCTAATGATGCGTCTCCAAGAATCCTTCTTAGAGGAAGCAATTACTAGCTATAGGCCCCAAACAACAGTCTCCTTATTAATTTTTCAATTACTTCTATAATAATGATCCCCAAAATTGACAAGACTTGATCGAGTAAGACTCGTTTTCATACAACCTCTGCATCATAGGCTGACGAAATAATCAGCTTTAGTGAAAACAGAAACATTTCATTATGTATTCATACTCATCGCATATTTGAAAAAATGAGATTATTTTTGCATTCCGTCATTTTTCCATTCTATTGCTGATTTTTATTTTATTTTAGACTTAACATGGAAGAATATTTTTTGTAAAAATATAACAAAGATACTTGGGAAGAGCATAGGTTTCAAAATAATTTTCAAATTAATGGCAATGATGGCATGTCAACATAAGGGTTATGACTGCGTAATAATAAGTCTTCTTCACAAAAGATGATTTTTATTGCCATTAATTGCTATTGACATTTCTAGTCTAGTTATTTTTCTGATCAAAGTTCACTTTTTTTAAAAAAGAAATAAAACTATGATGATGATTAAAGCAGAGAAGCCTAATCTACCAGAGCTTTTGAAGTGCTGCCTCCTGATATCAGTTTTATGGTGTCATTTTTGCAAGCCAGTTTCTCAGGACCAAGCTGATAGCAGAGATTCTTAATACAACTTCATGACATGTGTTCTTTGAAAACCGACAGGGCGACTGCTGAATTACTATGCGTGGGTAATCACATTGGTGGTGTCTGGGCATATGTATGTTTTAGCGTAGTCACTGATATTGATGCAAATGTGTCTGTCAACTAGATTACACTCCTGTCCAAAACCCTCCCGCACCATAAAATTTTCTTTGATGTTAATTGGCAGCATTTATATTTTAATATAATTGTCAATGCCTAATCAACTTAATTATCTGTTTGTTGACTATTCTAATTAGTAGGCTTTAAGCTGCAAATAACAAAGAGGTATTTGGTTTTATAATGTGTATGTAGTTGTGGAAAGGGAAAGTCTGGTTCATATATTATTTCATCTGGAGGTTTATTTTTTTCCTAAGAAATGCAATTACAAACCTTTCATTCTGTGTGTTTTTAAATATTGGCTTATCCTAAAGATGATTTCATTAGCATAATTGCTGCAGTTCTGGGCTTCATATCTGTGTATGATACTATCCACTTACTATGACCTTAGCAGTACTTTAGTAAGTCTGAAATTTAATATTACTGGTCCAACTTAGAATGTTTCGTCTCTGAACTTATTGACAGGGCAAAGGGACAGTGTGTGTTAAGCTGGTATTGTATTCCCAACACCTAACACTTGGGTACCACTGAGGTTACAAAATAGGAATCATTGGGATTTCAAAAGTATTACAGAGATTGTTGGGGAAAAGAGGAAACAGATAATGAAGATATTGTTCAGAAAGGGAGACTGCAGTTACATACAATGTGCTGCAAAGCAGCAATAAAAGCATCTGTGGTCTTTAGACTCCTGTGTCCTGTTCTGTAAGCAAAGTCTGACATTATTGTGAAGATGTTTTAGCTGTTCTGTGCGTTGGTAGAGAGTGGGTGTCAAAGAGGAGTTCAGCAGGGAGGCAGAATGAAGAAAAGGTTGGACAATTTCCCAGCTTCCCTGAGTCAGGTCTTCACAGTATGACTTCATTAATCTCTTTGAAGTAATTTCTCAGAAGGTTGGACACACATTCAAATGTCAGCACCAAAAAATAAAAAATATAGATTTCAAAGCCAAATACGAATACTCTTTATGCTATATATGTTTGTATGAAGTATATCTCTTCAGCAAAATTTGTCCATTTCTCCATGATTTATCCAATTGTATCATTAGATAAATGCAGAAGAGGTATGTAAATAACTTAATAATTGTGATGACATGAACATCTTCCAGTGACAATGTACCCAAAGAAAAGAAGACAGGCTTCAAGTTGACATCACTACTCAGTATGTACCGGATGAGCGATAATCCTAGAAATATCCTTCCACAGGAAACATTTGAGTGTCAATATGAGGTCTTAAGCTACAAAAGAATTTACTGTGGGATTCTAATGACAAATGGCTACTAAGTAACCTGATTTCTGTGAGTAGAAATTTATGCCTTCAGCCTTCTCTAATTATTGATGGGCCATTTTTTCTCATTTTTGGTCTTCATTAGTCTTTTGTTTTCATTTATGAGGAATAATCATACATTGAAGTTTTTTAGATAAATCCTTATCAGCCACTATAATGTTTTTAACCTACTGAGTAGAGACATAATTTCTTATAATCATAACTAATTTCTCGATTCACTTTATTTTTTTCTTTTATTTTTCTCTGCCAATAATTTGCATGTTTTCTTTGTAAAAAATGCATTTACTGAAAGAAAACACCACCATAACTTTGGCTGTTATCTTGGCTTTTTTTCCTCTTCCTTCTTCCCTTCCTTCCTTCCATTCATCCTTCCTTCCTTCCTTCCTTCTTTCCATTCCTCCCTCCCTTCCTTCTGTTCTTGTGTCTTCTACCTTTTTTATGTTTCAACAACATATCTATCTTTCTTATTTATTTATTTTTTATTTATTTTTATTTATTTATTTATTTATTCTTACACTCCAGATTTTATTCCCCTCCTGATCCACTTGCTGAGACCCACATCCCATACCTCATCCCCGCCCGCTCACACTCTTCCTCCTGTCTCCACAAGGATGTCTCCACCCCACTCACTACCCCCAGACCTCTAAGTTTGGTGGGGCCTCTACTCTCTTGAGAGTTAGGTGAATCTTCTCTGACTGAACTCGGACTCGGGAGTCCTCTGCTGTAGATGTGTTGGAGGCCTCATCTCAGGTGGTGTATGCTCTTTGGGTGGTGATCAGGTCCGTAAGATATCTCAGGGATCCTGGTTAATTCAGACTGCTGGTCCTCCCACAGAGTTCCACTCCTCCTTAGCTTTCTCCAGCTTTTACAACCTGATTCAACGGGAGGGGTCAGCAGCTTCTGTTCATTGGTTGGGTAAACATATCTGCTTCGGACTCTTTCAGCTGCTTGTAGGGTCTTTTGGAGAACAGTCATGGTAAACCCCTTTTTGTGAATGCCCCAAATCTACAGTAATGGTGTCAGGTCTTGGGGCCTCACCTTGACCTGGATCCCACTTTGGTCCTGTTGCTCCACTTTCTTTTCCTTGGGCTCTTCTCCATTTCCATTCCCACATTTCTTTCAGACAGGAAGAAATATGGATAAGAGCTTTGGGTGTGGGATAGCAACCCATCCTTCATTTGACGCCCTGTCTTTCTGCTGGAGGTAGATTCAGTAAATTCCCTCTCCCAACTGTAGGGCCTTTCAACTAGGGTCCCTCCCACCCCTTTGAGTCCTGAGAGTCTGTCACTTTCCTGTCTCTGGTACATTCTAGATCTTCCTCCCAACGTCCTTCCTCCCGAGGTTGACTGTTTCCATTCTTTCTGCTGGCCCTCGGGGCTACAGTCCTTTCGCCCCACCCAATACCAGATTCTGTTCCCCTTCTCCTCCACCCCAATTCCATTCCCCTCCCCTGTCCCTCCTTCCTTCCCCCTTATACTTTCTTATGCTGTCTTCTCCCTTCCAAGTGGAACTGAGGCATCCTCACATCCTCACTTGGGTTCTTCAGCTTGTTGACTTTTTGATTTCTGTGGTCTGTATCTTGGGTAATCTGTATTTTTTTTTTGGCTAATATCCACTTATTAGTGAGAACATATTGTGCATGTAATTTTGGGTCTGAGTTACCTTACTCAGGATGACATTTTTTTAGTTTCATCCATTTGCCTGCAAAGCTAAGCATGAACTCATTCTTAATAGCTGAGTAATATTATATTGTGTAAATGAAACATATTTTTTCTATCCATTCTTCTGTCATGGGATATCTGGGATGTTTCCAGCTTCTGGCTATCACAAATAAGTCTGCTATGAACATAGTGGAACATGTTCCCCTTTGGCATGGTGGGGCATCTTTGGGGTATATTTCTAAGAGTGATATTTCTATGTCTTCAGGTAGGTCTATTTACAATTTTTCAAGGAACGTCCAAATTGATTTCCAGAGTGCTTGTACCAGCTTGCAATCCCACCAGAAATGGAGGAATGTTTCTCTTTCTCCACATCCTCACCAACATGTGTTGTCACCTGAGGTTTTGATCTTAGTCATTCATTCTAACTGGTG